>NW_027492789.1:0-558286 GCF_021521415.1 Bidens hawaiensis
AAAACGTATAAATTAAATTAGTTAAATTAATTACGTGATTCTTGTTTCCTCGTAGTTATCTATTTAACACTAATTTCAATTCAATCTTTATCAAAACGTACAGACCAGGATTCCACACCAGCATTATGTCATTTATATAATGTTTCTAAACTTAATTATAGATAAGTTTTACAAAATAGTCAAGGGTCAACTAAATAAAAAGGTTGATGATTATATTTATGCGTGTCTATAAAATCTATATTTAGACGGTTACAAAGAAATCAAATTTGCCTCACGCGACTTTCCTCTTCAAACATTTTACCTGTATATAATCCTCTTAATTAATATTAATAATAATATATGATAGAAACGCCAAATAAATGATGTTTCGTAAGTGTATTGATCCGTTTGGGAATGTTGATCAACTGTTTGTGGCATTCGGGTTTGAAGCCTCATGCTTCCGTGAGTTCTCAATTGCTGTTGTTCAAGCCAATTCTAACCTTGAAGATCAAAGTCAGGTGCTCACGTCGCCCTCAGCTACATATATTGGTGTCTTTGATGGCCATGGTGCCCGGAAGCTTCTCGGTTAGTTAATCGAAATCTTTTCGCTTTCATCGACAGTAAGTTACAGTAAATATTATACCTTCCTTGATTCAAAAATCAAAATAAGTGTATTTCATTGTTAACATTCTTTTAAGATCATGGTTGCAAAGCAAGTAAGTGTTGTTAGGTCAGTCAACTGGGGATTTCTGAGTACTCGGCTTAGTCGGCTAGTACTCGGCAATTACTCACTAAATACTCGGCCTAGGTGGGGTGCACTTGGGGATTACTAGTCACGTACTCAATGTCTAGGCACGATTTTTGCAATAGTGTTTAAGATATATAGTTGTGTGATTCATAAACTATAATTTTTAAAATTGTAGATGGTTTTAAAATGTGGGCAAGTTATTCCAATCAATTTTTTATTTAAAGTTGTTGCACAAACAGACATGCAACTGTGACAAAGATCTTATTTTTTTAAGTGTTTGCTAAGGTGAACTTGGCTTGAGTAAAACAATCTCACTCCATTTATATATACAACTCAAAACAATAAACGTTGCTTTGTCTATTTGTATCACTACTAAAAAAAATTGACTAGATTATTGCTTCCAAAAGATTCTTTGCGCAGATGTTTGTGTTTTTATGTTTTGTTCATCTTTTGTAGAATACTCAAAACAGGAAGGAGGAATTTCTACGAATGTTATAAAGAAGGCGTTCAATGCCACCGAAGAGGGTTTTCTTCGGGGTAGTTGAAGCACTCCATACAAGTCAGACCAGAGATCACCAAAGCCGGATCATGTTGTCTTGTTGGTCTTATTTCAAATGCTGAATTATATGTTGCAAACCTCGGTGACTCAAGAGTGGTTCTTGGCAAGAAAGTTGTAGAAAAAGGAAAAACAAGAGTAGTTGCAGAGCGATTATTGAGTGATCATAACGTCTCTTTGGTTGAGGTGAGAAAGAGGTTGAAGCACAACATCCTGGTGATTCACATATGTGGTTTATTGTAAGGGATTTGGGGGGGACCTAGAAGAGGTAGGTCCCAGCAGAGCCCAGTTGGACCCGCAAGACTCACCTTGAAGAGGAAGCTGTCTGCGCAGAAGACCGACTGGATCCGCAGGACCAACCATGCTCAGAGACGTGACGTCCTTACGCGCAGTACGCAAGCTGTTCCCGCAGGAAATGCCTCCCAATGGTGAAGGACTCCGCCTGTCCCCCGCAGCCTCGGATACAAGCCATCAGGGAAGGCCACCCGCGCAGCAAGGCTACACGCACAAGGCACTTAGCTCTCAATCACTCAGTGTCACCTGAGGGAATGGGCAAAGCCGGGAACAATCCCGCACAAGGGCGGGAGGGGGAATACTCCCGCCCAAATAAGCCAGTCCGTACGACACGGGAAGATCTTCTGTACTGTACCTGACGAGGTATGGGAAAAAGATCTGACTAAAGATACGACAGCTTATTGACAACAGTATGGCGAGCAGCATGCTCCTGTACTGTGTCACTATTAGCCGCTGCCTACTCACCAACTACTGCCATACCCACGTGCGTAGCCGGCAGTTGGTGGAAAAGGAATAGTACACAGCAGGCCTGTCACTATCAGCCGCTGCCTACCCACCAACTACCAGCAGGGCACGTGCGTAGGCTACTGTTGGTGGAACAGGAACACTGTTGCAGCCGGCCACTTCCTCCTTGGAAACCTACCTTCGGCTATAAATACCACAAATGGTATGACCATCTCATCTTATCTTGTATCATCATATTATACCTGATATCTGCTCTAGCAATCTCTTAATATACACTTATATTTAAAGAGCAATCTAGTCTGATTCTCACGCCGGAAGGTGGTCACAAGGAGGAACCCCCCCCCTTCTCAGTGACAAGCTCACGGTGTCTGTTTTGCAGGTTATCAGAATAACCATCTTCTCAGGGTCTAACCCCTCGTGGGGAAACATCTATCTAACCCCCAGGTTACCAGTAATCTGCTCGGGGGTCCGGTTAGTGTTTCTTCATTGGCGCCATCCGTGCATAAAGCTAGAACATTTTTCTCCAGTTTTTTCAAACTTCTAAGATGGTTAAAGAAACTCCGGTAACCACAACCCCAGCTACTGGGGGGAATACGGCAACACAATTTTTACAAACACTACCCCGGCTACCCAAGCCGGGGGCAAGTGAAGTAAATTTTACGAACACTACCCCAGCTACCCAAGCTGGGGCAAGTGCAGTAAATAATCGCTCACTGGGATTCACCGATACCCAGTTAGAGAAACGAACAAGACTCCCTCGCCAAACACTCGATGAAGTTAAGGCATGGGCGGAGGCACGTCAGAGGGAATTCCAAGCTGAGTTGGACGAACGCTTGCGTTCCGTCCAACAGGCTGACGAATTCGAAGATTACTTGGATGACTCGGAGGAATCCGACTCCGACGCGAACCCTTGCCATAGGGCAAAAGGGAAGCGTAAGGAAACGGATTCCCAACCGAGAAGGCATTTTGGACAAGCCTTCAAACCAAAAAGCACAGGTGGAAGTCCACTAGACTTCTCCAAAACATTCAGACCAAACGTTTGCAAATGCGGGGAACGTCCAAATTTGCAAGGGACATTGCAGAAGCAATTGCCCCAAAAAGTGCCAAACAAATGTCCAGCATAGGCACCTATGATGGTATATCTGATCCAGACGATCATTTGAACAAGTTCATAGCGGGGGCAACCGTCAGTAGTTGGACGGAACCTACGTGGTGTTACATGTTCCAAATGACGCTTGTGGGGGCTGCTAGAGCGTGGTTCGATCGTCTACCGGTCAACCACATCTACGACTGGGCAGACTTCCAACAGAAAGTTTAGCCAACACTTCAGCCAGCAAAGAAAGTATACCGAGGAGCAATGGACAATCCTCAAGTGCATTCGAGAAAAAGATGAATCTTTGCTAGACTTCATCACTCGCTTCAACTCGAAGAAGCTAAGTCTGTGGTAACATTAGCGAAGATCTTGTTCGCGCTGCTTTTATTCAGGGCGCGAACGACCCAGAGCTCATCCGCACCTTAACGGGTAAAGATGGCATGCCATCCACATGGGATGCCATCATGACAGCAGCTAAACGCTTTGCGGAAACGGAGAATCAACTGGGTAGAGATCTCCCACAGAGCACAAACCTCTACACCCAGAAAACAAGGGAAGACAACGTCCTTACCGCCCGATTAAACAAAAAGCAAAAGCTAGGCATTTGGCAGTCAAGGGTAAACTTTGACACCTCATCCGGCTTGCAGCATCGGTTAGGCGGAAGGGATGACGTACAGCCAAACAAGAACTCCAGATGGACGCCGCTCACCAAAAGCGTCACCGAGATATTCGCCACCGAGGAGCTCCCATGGCCAAAGCCTCAAATAATCCGACATCGTCACAATGCTGATCGGAGCAAATACTGTGACTTTCACAGGACAAAAGGCCACAACACCGAAGAATGCATAGACGTAAAGGACATGGTCGAAGCATTTGTCAGATATGGGACGCTCGCGCACCTCGTGGCAATGAACGCTGAGCAGGCTGATGCGTGTAGAACCCCAGCTGGGGAAAACACGAATAAAATTCCAGCTTCAATGCGGAGACTACATGCTGCGTAAAGAACGAGATCCCGAACCAGGTGCGTATCGGCTCGATGGCACTCCCATCCCAACATGGAAGGGAGCTCAATTACACAGTTTGCATGTAAATCAATTCCAAATTTGTAAAGAAAAGGCCAAGAGCCACTTCTAATGGAAATGATTCTCCTTAAAACATCGACGCTGATGATTTTACATTTATACTTTTATGAACTATCAACACTAATGCCGGTTTTCACCGTATACATAAGTGTGAAAGTCGTTGCGTGGGGAAGGCGGCAAAACCCGCATAAACCCAAAAAACGACAAACCTTCACGCAGGTCAGTTGAAGGGGAAAAGTTCAGTCCTCCCATTAAATGAAAGTGCCGGTCTATCCGCATGAATCATGAAAAAGGGAACTGAACACTAACCTATTGACAACCGCGCGTCGAACGGTTAATTTATTCAACACGGATATGCCGGTTTTCACCGCATACATAAGTGTGAAAGTCGTTGCGTGGGGAAGGCGGCAAAACCCGCATAAACCCAAAAAACGACAAACCTTCACGCAGGTCAGTTGAAGGGGAAAAGTTCAGTCCTCCCATTAAATGAAAGTGCCGGTCTATCCGCATGAATCATGAAAAAGGGAACTGAACACTAACCTATTGACAACCGCGCGTCGAACGGTTAATTTATTCAACACGGATATGCCGGTTTTCACCGCATAAATACGTGGAAAGTCGTTGCGTGGGGAAGGCGGCAAAACCCGCATAAACCCAAAAAACGACAAACCTTCACGCAGGTCAGTTGAAGGGGAAAAGTTCAGTCCTCCCATTAAATGAAAGTGCCGGTCTATCCGCATGAATCATGAAAAAGGGAACTGAACACTAACCTATTGACAACCGCGCGTCGAACGGTTCAAAACAGAATTTCTAACAAAAGGATGAGGAAAACCTACACGCAGGTCAGATATGGGTAAAGTTTAGCCATCTTACTAAGTGCAAGTGACGGTCCTACCCGCACAATCACGAAAGAAGAAGCAAAACTTCACACCTATTATCTACCACGTTCAAAGGTTAACTTATCCTCAAAAAAGGATGAGGAAAACCTACACGCAGGTCAGATATGGGTAAAGTTTAGCCATCCTACTAAGTGCAAGTGACGGTCCTACCCGCACAATCACTAAAGAGGAAGCAAAACTTCCACCTATTATCTACCACGTTCAAAGGTTAACTTATTCTACACTTGGAAAATTGCTAATTTAAACTAAAGTATGTAAGTCATATAACGTTTATAAAGCAAGGAATCCAATAAAAGAAGCGGTCTTACCCGCACAAAGATTTATATTTCACAATGATTCATTACAAGAATGGCCGGGTAACTACCCGCCTACAAGAAAATAAATCTATACAAGCTAAATCTATCCTAGCAGTGGGAAGGGATCTTCAGGATCAGGCTTCAGGGCCACTTCCACTTGGACCAGCACCGTCAGTAGAGCGTGGCAGTTCAAGGAAGGCCTTAAGGATAGCTAGCCCATCATCAGCAGCAGCAACTTCATTCACCTTCTCCACCACTGGATGCGGGAAGGCGGCGTACTGATTCACTGGTTGGTCGTAAACAGCTTCAGTATCAACATTGTACAAAGGGAAGTTGGAAGGCGGGATGCCTTTCTCAACGAACCCTAGACCAAGCAGGAAGCCGACCTTTTCCCCATCCTCGTGAGAAGCGTTGAGGGCTGCGCTCATAGCATCATCGTAAGAGGTCTCAGCAAAGACCCGATGCACAACCTACAAAAGAAAATATACAAGTGTCAAAACCTTTTCTATTTACAAAGAAAAGCGTAAAGACAAGAAAAGCTTACCTGAGGCAACGCTTCTCGAAGAAGCCATTCCTTGGCAACCAGGGTTTCTTGGTGGGCAGCTTGAGCTTCGTTACGTGCGTGATCGGCTTCACTCTTGTTGAGGTTGGCAAGCAACACTTCTTTAGCCACAGCCTCTTCGACGCCCTTCAGCTTACGCTCAGCATGGTCAAGCACCCCCCTCTGGTCCAGGATTTCTTGGAGCTTTTTGGCGTCTTCCATCGCCAAGGCATCATGAGCCTGCTGGAGAGCCTCTAATTTGGCTTTAAGTTCTTCATTCTCCACGCGTAGAGGCTCAGCAACAGCTTCAGCCTTGGTGGCCCTCTCGGTTGCGTTCCTTGCAGTTTCCTTAGCCAGCCGAAGCTGTTCATTAACAGCTTGGGCAGCCTTGGAACGGGCCTCGAGTCGTGCCTGAACTTCAACCTCGAGGGCCTTGAAGGCCTTCTCCTTTTCCGCAGCTACGGCGGAAAGCCTTTGGTACTCCTCCCGGACAGCCCGCGCCTGAGCCACTTCTTTAACGCGAGCTGCTTTCAACTTGTCGTTTTCATGACAAAGCAGCTCGACGCGCGGCTGCATCCGGGCCAGGAGAACCCGAAGCTCATTGCTTAGCCTACCCTCCTGGTAGCTAGCCATGGCTTCCCCCAACGCACCACTGGGAGCAGCGTGACGAGCCCATTCCACGCACTCCACAGGGGTGCGAAGGGTTGTTCCTCGGCGAATGTTCCATCGTGGAACATACACTTCATTGGAATCCGACACTGCAAAAAACATAAAGCAGTTAGGAAAAGATAAAGAAAAAATATACAAAAAGGGCCAAAAGAACCCTACGCACCTGTAGGGTCAATAACAGGCCGATAGCCGCCGAACCCATCACCTGAACCCAAGGGAAATCCATCCAAGAGGTCAGGCAGATGGGAATGTGGCAGAGATTGGCGAGAAGCCCCATGCGTACCTGATGGATCGGCCGTCGTTGCCGATGGCGGGGGCATGGTAGCAGCCGCCGCGGTCGCCGCCGCGGAATCCGCAGCAATAGTAACCGCCGGATCGGTGAAGGATGCTGTAAAAATAGCACTCACAGCCGGCGGTGACGTCATCACAGCTGGAACAGTCGGCTCAAATGAGTGAGCAACTGAACCAGCGGAAGCAGGCGCAGGCGCCTGGGTCGACGCCTCAGGTAGGCTGACCAAGCCTACCGTCATTGGCAGAGAGGTACCACTCTGCGCTCCACCCTGGAATGCGTCAACATCCACGCCTGCGTAAAGAAGATAAGTGTTAACGATATTAAACTATGAAGATAAAAGCTAAAGGAAATTTGTACTCACGGGTTTTCTTGAGCCTGAAAGTACGGACGGGCGGGGATGAACCCGATGGGGCCGGCCTCTTCACGCCGGTCACCGTTGTCATCCTGGGCTCTTCGGTGACAGTTGTCACAGCCTCCGGAATGGTGATCTTATCACCACCGGGATTCCCCGCCACCTCTTCGCTCTCGGTCTCCGAGTCAGACCGAGGCACCGGATCGGCAGTGGAGGCCGCCTTCTCCTTCCCCTTCCCGCCGGCAGCCTTCTTCTTCCGCACCAACGGAGGACCATCTGCGGATTCCTCATCAGAACATACGATTAAAGGAATTCCAGCAGAGGTTTCAACATTGAGGGGTCGAGGGTCGAACAGCGCCTTACCTGGCCGACGGGCGCTAAGGATCTCATGGCCTATCGGATAGACCTCCACGAACCGATCCGCCGTTTGTTCTAGGATGGGCAACTCGTTCTCGTCTAGAGCGCGAGTACCCATCCGAGCGGGACCGTCAGCCTCCTGCGGGTTTAGGAGCGACTGCAAGTCGTTCCCCTCTGAAATAAACAAGAAAAAAGTTAGAAGAAATTCAAAATCAACAAAAAGAAACAAAGCATACCGTAAGGAACAGAGTTCGAACCGTATTCGAGGACGATTGGGATCTTTTGCGCATCGGCAGCCTTCCACACCCGGCTCATCCCCAGCATCACCATCCCGGACTCCGCAAACCTGTAAACCGGAGATTGGACTCGGGATATCTTCGAAAACCATTCCGCCTCCTCGTAGTTGGAGGCGTGAAGGCTGGGAAGTACTTGCCCGTTCTTAAATTTCATGGCAAGAGGGATGGCGCGAGCAGAGAGGTAGAAGAACTCCCTCTTCCACGAACGAAGACTGCGCTCGGTTGCGCAAATCTTCAAACCCTTGATCCGGGTTGTCAATGTGTACCACCCCTGGATGCACCTCCAAGTGTAGAAGGTCATCAGGCGGTCAACATTGGGCTCAATGCCCAGTATCCAGCATACCCACTCGAAGTGGCGAATCTTGGCGATCGCCATGGGATGCAACTCGGTCAAATGAACACCGTGCCTCTCAAGGACACGGTAAACAAACTTTGTCAATGGGAACCTCAGATTCCCATAAACAAAGAATGCAGAATAAACCCCGATCTTGCCTCTGGGGGCATCGTACACCGTCTGATGGGGTTCAGGAAACTCAGGCTCGAGAGACTCGAGCATGAACTTCCTGACGACGTACCGATACAGATCGCCAGGCAGAGCACACTGGCACTCGCCAGCGGTACCCTTGTCATCAGCTGTAGATTCGAGATCACGAGACATCTTGTAAAAGAGGAAGAAAACGATTTCGGGAGAATGCTTGCCTGAAAAGGTGAGTATTCGCCGGAAATCGCTTAGAAGATGAAGAGAAGAGTGAAAGTGTGGATTACAAAGAACCCTCTCCCCCTTTATATACTAATCGCAATTAATGCGATGAAATTAATGCGGAAGAGAGAGAAAACGAAGGTGCAATGAAACTATGACACGTGGCAAAAAGCAAGCTGGCAACAGCTGTTGACAGGACGCATATCATTAATTTCGCGGCCACGCGCCCGAAAAATCGCGCCCACGCGCCTGAAAAAGCGTCTGGAATGACCATGTACTGTCACGTCACCATAACTTCCTGCACGTCCTGACACAGTCAGAAGAAACCGTCGCACGACGTTTCAGAGGTTTGGACTGTTCATAACCTTCCACCAACTCTTCGAATTTCAAAATTCAAAATTCAAAAAGATTAAAAAGTAAGCGGGAAAATACCCCTTACCTTGGCAAACAAGTAACCGTAAGACGGATGCGGGTACAGTGTTAAGGCAAAACCCTTCACATACCTAGCACCCGCAGGGAATTGAAGCCAAGAAAACCTTGGCAAACAAGTAACCGTAAGACGGATGCGGGTACAGTGTTAAGGCAAAACCCTTCACATACCTAGCACCCGCAGGGAATTGAAGCCAAGTAAACCTTGGCAAACAAGTAACCGTAAGACGGATGCGGGTACAGTGTTAAGGCAAAACCCTTCACATACCTAGCACCCGTAGGGAATTGAAGCCAAGTAAACCTTGGCAAACAAGTAACCGTAAGACGGATGCGGGTACAGTGTTAAGGCAAAACCCTTCACATACCTAGCACCCGCAGGGAATTGAAGCCAAGAAAACCTTGGCAAACAAGTAACCGTAAGACGGATGCGGGTACAGTGTTAAGGCAAAACCCTTCACATACCTAGCACCCGCAGGGAATTGAAGCCAAGTAAACCTTGGCAAACAAGTAACCGTAAGACGGATGCGGGTAAAGTGTTAAGGCAAAACCCTTCACATACCTAGCACCCGCAGGGAATTGAAGCCAAGTATACCTCGGCAACCAAGTAACTATAAGACGGGTGCGGGTACAGTGTAAAGGCAAAACCCTTCACATACCTAGCACCCGCAGGGAATTGACGCCAGGAATACCTTGGAAGTAAAGTAACAGTAAGACGAGCGCAGGTACAGTGTTAAGGCAAAACCCTTCACATACCTAGCGCTCCGCTGGGAATTGAAACCAAGAAGGATCTTCTGGGCAATGCTTGCGGAAACGGAAATAACATCCCCGCATAGCGGGAACGTCGAGAACTACGTTGTTTGAAGCTCCAGGATGGAATTGGTGGTTTTAACATAATTGATCACTATGTTCAAAACGACCAAAACCTCATGGAGAATCCACACAAGTAGGACTCAACGCTCCTGACTTGCGAGGAGGTTACAGACCTACCCGCATCATACCCAAAGACCAAGCAGGAAATTCGGGAATTTCTGCAAGTGACAAGGACTTCCGCGGGAGGAATCCCCATGGAAAACCTTAAAAAACCCTTTTCAAAAACCCTTTGCTTAAGTCCAAAAGTTCACCTCACTTTATTAAACACTCATGAGAAGAACATTGGACTGGGGGGACTAGAAGAGGTAGGTCCCAGCAGAGCCCAGTTGGACCCGCAAGACTCACCTTGAAGAGGAACGTCTGCGCAGAAACCGACTGGATCCGCAGGACCAACCATGCTCAGAGACGTGACGTCCTTACGCGCAGTACGCAAGCTGTTCCCGCAGGAAATGCCTCCCAATGGTGAAGGACTCCGCCTGTCCCCGCAGCCTCGGATACAAGCCATCAGGGAAGGCCACCCGCGCAGCAAGGCTACACGCACAAGGCACTTAGCTCTCAATCACTCAGTGTCACCTGAGGGAATGAGCAAAGCCGGGAACAATCCCGCACAAGGGCGGGAGGGGGAATACTCCCGCCCAAATAAGCCAGTCCGTACGATACGGGAAGATCTTCTGTACTGTACCTGACGAGGTATGGGAAAAAGATCTGACTAAAGATACGACAGCTTATTGACAACAGTATGGCGAGCAGCATGCTCCTGTACTGTGTCACTATTAGCCGCTGCCTACTCACCAACTACTGCCATACCACGTGCGTAGCCGGCAGTTGGTGGAAAAGGAATAGTACACAGCAGGCCTGGTCACTATCAGCCGCTGCCTACCCACCAACTACCAGCAGGGCACGTGCGTAGGCCACTGTTGGTGGAACAGGAACACTGTTGCAGCCGGCCACACCTCCTTGGAAACCTATCTTCGGCTATAAATACCACAAATGGTATGACCATCTCATCTTATCTTGTATCATCATATTATACCTGATATCTGCTCTAGCAATCTCTTAATATACACTTATATTTAAAGAGCAATCTAGTCTGATTCTCACGCCGGAGGGTGGTCACAAGGAGGAACCCCCCCTTCTCAGTGACAAGCTCACGGTGTCTGTTTTGCAGGTTATCAGAAGAACCATCTTCTCAGGGTCTAACCCCTCGTGGGAAACATCTATCTAACCCCCAGGTTACCAGTAATCTGCCCGGGGTCCGGTTAGTGTTTCTTCAACTGGGGATTTCTGAGTACTCGGCTTAGTCGGCTAGTACTCGGCAATTACTCACTAAATACTCGGCCTAGGTGGGGTGCACTTGGGGATTACTAGTCACGTACTCAATGTCTAGGCACGATTTTTGCAATAGTGTTTAAGATATATAGTTGTGTGATTCATAAACTATAATTTTTAAAATTGTAGATGGTTTTAAAATGTGGCAAGTTATTCCAATCAATTTTTTATTTAAAGTTGTTGTACAAACAGACATGCAACTGTGACAAAGATCTTATTTTTTAAGTGTTTGCTAAGGTGAACTTGGCTTGAGTAAAACAATCTCACTCCATTTATATATACAACTCAAAACAATAAACGTTGCTTTGTCTATTTGTATCACTACTAAAAAAAATTGACTAGATTATTGCTTCCAAAAGATTCTTTGCGCAGATGTTTGTGTTTTTATGTTTTGTTCATCTTTTGTAGAATACTCAAAACAGGAAGGAGGAATTTCTACGAATGTTATAAAGAAGGCGTTCAATGCCACCGAAGAGGGTTTTCTTCGGGTAGTGAAGCACTCCATGCAAGTCAGACCAGAGATCACCAAAGCCGGATCATGTTGTCTTGTTGGTCTTATTTCAAATGCTGAATTATATGTTGCAAACCTCGGTGACTCAAGAGTGGTTTTTGGCAAGAAAGTTGTAGAAAAAGGAAAAACAAGAGTAGTTGCAGAGCGATTATCGAGTGATCATAACGTCTCTTTGGTTGAGGTGAGGAAAGAGGTTGAAGCACAACATCCTGGTGATTCACATATTGTGGTTTATTGTAATGGGATTTGGAGAATCAAGGGTATAATTCAGGTACAAGATTTATTTCTTTCATATGATCCATGCATGTTAGTTTGCTTTATTCAAGATTTTGGGATTGTTTTTTTATATAAATTTATGGGCATGCACTCAATGCTACCTATTACAAGAGGGAATTATTTTTAGCTGGTTCACAAGAAGTGGTCGCCCTTACCATGGGTGACCTATTGGTCTTAATCATCATGCACTGTCTTAGTCATGTGGGGAAGTGTGAGGTAACAATAAATCGGGCACTAGTGATCTTTCCCTAAGCCAATGCTCGATATTTAAGACCAAGAGGTCGGCCTTGATATGGATGATAACCCCCCTTGTACGTGAAAGAAACCCAAGAAAAAATATACTCTCTTGTGATGCATCTATCGGACGGATAGCCATTTATAAAATAGGTTCGTTGTTGATCAAGGTATAACATAGGTGCCCAGATTTTGTTAATTTTTGTCCACCAAGAAACATTAGAAGGATCCTAAAAGGGTTTATACTTCCTCTTAAACACATGCTTAACTGTGGGCCATTGTGTAACGATAAGCATGCGACAACACGAAGTTCTTGACTCTAAACATGTCATGGCTCTTGAGATGATATGTTCTTCTATCGTTTCCTGCTGTTTATTAACATAAGGCTTACATTAATCCATGCTTTCACTTTTTGCTTAGTTTTGTGTTGGGAATGACCTGGCCCGACCGATAAGATGTCTAATATGTTGTTGTTTTTAGGTTTCAAGATCTATAGGTAACTTCTACATGAAGAAACCAGAATTCAACAAGGATCCACACCTTATGCAATATGGAAACCCGGTTCCTCTAGAAAGTCCATTTTTGACAGCAGAACCTTCCATCATATCCTGAAAGCTTAGGCCTCAAGACTTGTTTCTGATATTTGCTTCAGATGGGCTTTGGGATCACTTGAGTGATGAAGAAGCAGTAGATATCGTGCGAAATCGCCCGAGACGGGTAAGTTAGTTGCGCCAGAAGTGGAGGTCGCAAAACGGGTTGGGTCAAAAGACTCAAAACGGGTTGCTCGGTTTGACCCAAAACCGTTTTGTCCATTTAATTCAGACAATAGTAAAGAAATTTATCAGGTGTTTTACTATAGTCACTCAAACTTTTTTGTTTTTCTAAATTAATCAACTTTTATTATTCAATGTTCCAATATTAATGCAAGATTAGACTATAAATGTTAACGATCTTTAAAATTTGGTGACCTACATGGAACATGTCTTAGTGATTGTTTAATTAGATTAACTTAAAGAAGTTAACAGTGAAGAAAAAAAGTCATTAAATAATTACCAAATTTCATAATTGTTCAGTCAGTTTGAGAAAAGTAATTAATAAATAGTAACCAAAATTCGTATATTTTCTAGTCATGACACTTCATTTTAAAGTTTTTAACATTTATAAAAACAAAATTCAAGATAATCTGAAACTTTCAAAGAAAGTCAATGATTTTAGAAGACAAAAAGAAAATGTATGAATGACTCTAGTGAAAGACTAGAGAAACTTGTATATTATTGGGTTGAAATTGTCCTTGTATTTATAAACAATTAACGTGTCATATATGATTTAAGAAAGTTATTTTTAACAGCAATTTATCATTTTTTTAATAATAGAAGTTTTATACATTTTTTCTGCATTAGAAGTAGTACATTTTTGTGTGGTTTACTTGAAAGCCTTGTTTAAATGCTGCAGGGAATAGCTAAAAGATTAGTAGGAGCAGCCCTTGACAAGGCTACAAAGAAGAGGCAACTGAAATACAATGACATCAAGAAACTTAAGAAGGGAGTTAGACGTAGTTTCCACGACGATGTCACCGTCATAGTAATTTATCTTGATCCTAGAAATGGGTTTGCCGACGGTAGTAAACTCGGCTGCACAAGTGCCCCTGTTGATATTTTTTCAGAACATTAAAATATCCAAAATCGTTAGTTAATTCTATACATTAGCTCATTTCTTATCATTGATTTTTCTTTATTGGTATATGATTTCGACAATTAATAAGCCAACCATGACACACACACATCTACCTATCTATCTATACTAATAAACAAAATAATAATGATGATGTGTCCTAACCACATTCAATCCTAACTTTATTTTTAATCCTATTTTTTAATCTCAACTCTCCTTAATCCATGCTATCAATGGGTCATGGTCCAATTAGTATGACCATTATTAGTTGTAACTCATATATAAAAAAGTATTTAATGTCATTTAATACAATTTCATCTAATTTTACTAACTTTTTTCTATCACATTACATGTTTTAATTAAAGTATCAATGGGTCCAATTGGCATATCACACTAACTTTTACTATCCATCATATTACATCTAATTTTACTATTAAATATATAAAGTTTGACATGATTTAAAAAAAACATATAAACCATTGAATATCTATAATAAGTTTAACATCAAACAGTGAATTATTAAATTAGTTAAGTAATAATTTACGAACTATTTTCGTATAATAATTTGTGACATGTGTTTATAATAGATATTTAATTATGTGTGTACTTCAAATTTCATTGAATAAATACAATATTTATAATTATAATCTTACAATTTGTAACACATTATTTAACTTACATTCGTATTGATCAAATAAAGCATCTTTAATATATTTAGTAATCACCAATATTTTATTTTATGCCACCTTAAAACATTATTTCAATCTTAGAAAAATAAAAAATTTAAATATGTAGCATTTGAAGTACGTGTGTGTGATAATATTAAAACTAATCTATAAATTAAAAAGAAAATCCATAAATTACGTATGATTAAATATATTAATTTCGGTAATTTGACAAATTCCGTGTAATACACGGGTTCAAAAGCTAGTATATATATATACTAGATGGGTGCTCGCGCCATGCAGCAGGAAACGCAGGCATTGGTAATCATGTAATAAGTTCATGGGTGTTTGTTGTTCAGTTTGAAACCGTAAAACCGTTCAAACCGGTCACGGTTTGATTTGACGGTTGATTTTTTTCCTTTATCTTTTGGCCGGTTGTTTTTCACTTTCAAAAGTTTTGTCTTGGTTTTCGACGACAAAAAACTTAAAAGGTTTGGCTCACGATTTAATTTAAAACCGTCAAACCAGACCGCAAACACAACTACATAATATGTATTTTTTAACTGGAAAAAAAATATGACAATATCATACTCAAATTAAAGATAAAAATATGCTCGTTTTTATGATGTAATTTTCTTGAAAACATATTAAAGTATGAAAAAGTTATTAACGTTTAAAAACAATGGGGGAGTTTTGGTTAAAATTGAAAATTAAAATAAGGCATAGGTAAAAGATTAAGGGTTATTGTTGTAACTATTTTTAAAATTTAATTATAATTGAGGAGGGCAATATTATAACTATATTAAATAAACATGGGTTTTAATGTGAGAATTACTCTTTTGCCCCTATTCACGGTTGTACATTATGTAATATTACTTATAAATCCTTTAATATGAAGTGTCTTAATTTGCCTATATTTGTTATCTCCCTATATAATAAAAGAAAATCTCCACAACCACGTGTCCCTTTAATATTCAACAAGATTACGTGTCAATCATATAACTCATTTGCTGATGTGTCAAATTTACATTCAACCTAAAAAAAAAACCCGGTTTACTATCATCTATCCAATTTTGAATAACCCTAAAACATATCAAACACATCCGCTCTCTTCCTCTTTTCTGCATCTTCTTCTTTCTTCTCAACCAACCCTAATCAGTTCGCCGTTCCCTACCACCTCATTCCTATAATCGTTGACGACACATCGGAAACTCAATTTCAGATTCAGGTCCTATTTCCGGCGTTCCTCTTGCTTCCCGTAATCTCTGGCGGCACATCTATATGCCTTCTCAATCGGCCAAAATCGGAAAGAGGTTCATTCCTTTTTCCGCCCCGTCGTTCTTCAGGTGATTTGTGTTTAGATCTGTATTATTTGTTTTTGGTATCTAAGGGTTTTTAGTTTTTTCTTTACTTGATTTTGATTTGTTATTGTGTTAGAATATTAAGACCGAAAGAAATGATAAAAGCAAGGCTTCTTTGGTTGATGTTAACCATGCTACTGCTGTACTTCTCTCTGTCAAATTACCCTAGCTTATTGAATAATCTACTATTGATTTACTTGACGAACCCCTAATTTTCAAGGTACGAGTCTTTCGTTAAACTTTAGATCTGGCTACTTTGTTCAATTTTGTTGAAATACATTAGTATAGTTACTTTGATTTTCTTATGACTTCCATTGGTTTCCACTTTTTTTTATAGGTTTGACAACAACTAAGCGCCATGCTCATAGAATCAATCGGTCAAACCTAACTAAGTGAACTTTATGAACCACTAATTTCAAGGTATGAGTATTTTGTCAAACTTAGATCTGATTATTGATTGATGATGCTTCTAATTATGATATATGATGTGTATATGTATGTGTTTGTTGATACGGATTTTCATATTGAGAGTTTGCTGTTAGTTTTTTTTTGTTATTCGCTGACGAATTAACTGATACTTGTTTTCTTAATAAAATTAAGTTTTTTTTTGTTATACACAAACTGGAGTTGTTAATTTCGTTGAAAACAAGATATTGTTTGATTGTTTTTGCCTACTTTTTGGAGGAAAACTTGTGAATCTTTACTTATAAGGCTTTTGTTAAAATAATACAATTATCGATCTTGTGTTATGTTTTTAGTATTAGTTGTATATTGATCAGTTAAGTGTAGAGATCTTATAAAAAGCTGATTTTTAAAGTAATTTAGGAATCAGGAATCTTTGGTTTGTAAAAATTCGTGAGTTAACTAATTCAACCAAGTTATGGACTTCTTACATTTAAAATTCATCCTTTCAAAATCTGCCTTTTCTTTTGTTACACCCTATATTTTTTATTTGACCTTACATATTTTTATCGAGAACAAAATTTTCAAACATTTTCACCAAACAATTAACTAGCACGGTTACCAACACATATTCAACTTTTTGTATTTTTGATAAATACCTAAAATAGATTTTTTGCTTTACTCTTCAACATTATAAATGCCGTCCATGCTCCATCAGATTTCCACACACCATCTGAACCCTTCTTTGTGTTTATTTAGTTCTTACACTAGCAAATACCACTCAACTAATGTAACTCAAGTACTATCTTCTCTTCATATTTTGTTTTCTTTTTCATGTTTCATATCATCAACATAGTTCATACATTGTTAAACATTAATTGATAAACATTTATATTTGTTTACAGCTTTCCTGCACTAGGTAAAATCACTTACATGAAGGATCTGGATTTGTCATGCCGTGAATATACGGTCAAGGTTCGTGTTATCTGGTTATGGAAACAACCCGTGAACTACAATTCTCAAAAGTGGTACTCCATTGAAATGATCGTTGTTGACGAGCAGGTATATATTTCTTCGTTACTTATATATTATCATTTACTTGATTTAATAAAACATGAAACCTTTTCATTTATCCTTACAGGGTACGACTATGCAAGCAAATATTCTTCGTCAATAGTATACAAAGAAGTATTCAGAAATCTGTAATAAGTTTGTAATTAACTTAGCATCCTTTATGTAATATTTAACTTATGAGTTTGTAAATACTTTTTGATCATTTATGAATTATTAAATTTATTTGGTTACATATTTAGTTGATACTCAATGTTGCATATTTATTTGATATCCAATTTTTCATATGTAATCTATATGAATATGGTACAAAAATAATTTTAAACATAGATAAACAAAAACAACAAAAATATTTTGTGCTTTTCTTAATGTGGATCTTATCATTGTTATTTTTGCTTTTTTTAATGCATTTGCTTCAATGTTCACCTTCAAGTAAAACAAACAATTGCATTTTTAATAACAAAGGTAAAACGTAAACATAGCATTATTATACAACTTTGACGAATCTTCTTATTAGTGACTTCATTTATAATTTATTTATTGTCTTAACATAAACCCTTAGTAAAGTATAATATCAAATTTAATGTATTATGTTATATTTTTATTTTTTTGCATTTTTTTACACGTGTATCACACAGGCATTTAGCCTAGTATTATATATAGTATAGATATATTATTTCGCAAACAGTGGTTATTATTTTAAACCGTTAAAAATTACAAAATTTGTTGGTTAATTTTTCATATCTATTCTGGAACTTCACGAGCATTTTTGACATGCATGGGAGTCACCTAAGTATGTATGTGCATGCACACAAAATAAGAAGTGAAACCATTATAACAACAATCAAATCAAAGGCAGGGCCGTCTCGTGGGTAAGCTAAATGAGGCAATGGCTTTAGGCCTCCAGATTTATAAGGCCTCAATCTTAAATAAAAGTTATGTGTTATGAGATTTTGAAAGTAGAGTTCTTTTAGAATTAGTAACTCAATGATGAGCTACAAGCTATGAATGATTGCTCCATATCCATTATCACGGCATGTCATCCATATTCTACAATTCTTGTATACTCTCTAGCGCTATACGCATAAAGAAAAGAAAATAAAAGGCCTCAACATTTTAGTTAGTTTTAGGCCTCCAAGGACGTTGAGACGGGCCTGATCAAAGGTAAAACTAGCTAGTGTACTGGATACAGTTCGAGAGGATTTATTGTCTAATGTATATAAATGAAGGCATTGACTTATCTGCAAAGGGTAATTCACAACTAATAATGTATAAGCCAAAACCAAGGATATGTGGATGAAAATTTCTTAGAGGTCATGAGCTGCAATATATATCGAAACATTTTTAAAACGTATGCCCTTAACTTTTTATTGTCAATTTGGAATGAAGTATAATTCACGTGCAATGCTTCAAACGCAGTTTCATTCTCGGTTTCACCGTATCAACTTTAGCAACAGTAGCTTTCGATTCTGCTAATGAGCCCTCTGGCTATAGATACAAAAAAAAAGTTGCAATATTACCAACATAAAGGATTAACATCATAGACATTATTTCAATCCGTAGTATTAGTACCCACTTGCTATTGTTGCTATTGTACAGATTCTAGCCACCAATCACCATATGCCTTCTGCCTGTGTTTTTGCTCACCATATGCTTTCGCCCCCCCCCCCCCCCCCTCTAAAAAAGGATTCGTGACTTTCGGGCCCTATATAAAAATCCAAGCTCAGTCAATGTTTATATCATATAAGACTGTTATGTTTATATATAATCAAAATACCCAAAATCACAAATGAGTAATGGGCAACTAAATAGTTCACGATCCAACTAAATAGTTCAACTAAATGGGTTGTATCAATCGACCCTTGACTTGTACCAAACGGGTCGTAGGAAGCATGGATTAGTGTTCCATCCACTACCGACGTGACTTGCTAAAATAGTTTAACTTTACAGGTTACCTCTCCCGGCTCTAGACCTTGTGTTTTCATACTAGGAATAACCAACTAATCAAAATAGTATAGTGGTACAGGTCCAAATTGTATTTGTTTAACTTTGGGTTAGTGTAACATCATGAAAATATCGGATCAAAATTTCCAAATTCAAAGTCCAAGGATTTAAAATTAAAAATCTGTTTACCAGTCCCATCGAGATACACGATACCCCAAGACTCAACGTCATCGCGTATCGCGATGACGTGGTCTGACAACAGACACGTGCCCCACCACGTGTCCCCATGTGGCACTGCGTATAGCCACATGGCACACGTGGCAAAGCTATGGGGTGATACGACAAGCCTAGTCGCGATACGCGATGGCCTCCAAGTATGCCCATCACGTATCGCTATCCAATTAAATAATATTAAAAGATCCGTTAACCCATCGCGATACGTGATGGGTAATTGGCAAGACCCATCACGTATCGCGATGGGTCAGCTGATCAGCCCCTATAAATAGGGCCATCGGCCCTCATTCTTCACTCACATCTCAAGTTTACATCTTCTCTCTCTCTAAAAACACTTTCTCACCTCGTAAAACGTGCTCTGACCCTCCTCGTAATCCGTGCCCAAAACCGACGTTACATCAAAATCCGTGCCACATACCGACCATGTTACCTTGAAGTACGTACCATCAAGAGACGACTCGACACTCACCTCGAAGTACGTGCCAAAGGAGAATTGACGATCGGCGAACATCGTTTTACGTGCCAAGGAAATGTTGATCAAAATTCTTGGAAAGTGTGCGAGTGTCAGTGTTCTACCCAAGAGTCTAGAATATAATAAGTTAATCAATGTAGAGATATTGCTTGAATAAAATATCAATATAATATTAACGAGCTTATACCCTAGTCGAGGGTATACTCGATACCTTGAGAATAAACGAAAGAAAATATAACAAAGAAAATATAAAATAAAAGAAAATGATGTAAAGTATATCTTTTTTATTGATATTATTATTATTTAAGTTTCTTAAATAATACGTAAAGAAATAAAATATATGTTTCTTCTAGAAGAAGAAACATAGTGTTTAAGAAAACAAACAAGTGAAACTAAAAGGTTTAAACTTGTAAAAGAAACAAAAGTATTTTGAACTAAAGGTTCATAAAGATAATATAATCGAGGTAAAGATTATACAAAAGAGACTAAAGGTCTTAAGCTATATTAAAGATCTATTATTAACAAAAGGTTATACTCGTATTATAGGTTCGAGATAGCTAAAGAAAGACTGATCAGTGAACTGAAGCTGATCCTTTAAAAGGTGAATACGCCCCAAACATTTATAACTTGTATTATCGAGTCAAATAAATTGATTACATGAGATTACGTATCTCTAAAACATTATAAACAAAAGTAATCGTTGGCCCTCAAGCCGTCGTGTACGTTTATTTAGATCCTTACATATGTGGTTAGACAGTGGGCACACAGCGCCACACCTAGTTATATGCCTCCTCCACGATAGCCGGACCTAATTGTTAAATACACGGATCTAACTTAGATCTATAACTATTAACACTTAGATCTAATACCGTATAAGATCTAGTTCATGATTACTCTTAATTATGTATATCTATATATTATATTAGTTGTATATATGTGTATATATTATTGTAATACTTTAATAGGTTGAAGCTTTGAATTAGAGGACAATTTGACAGAGGTTCGATAATTAATCTCAAAACTTAAATTAAACTGTGGAGAAACACCACTATATATAGAAGACATGTATAGTTCGTTATACATTCCGTAACGAACTAGACACCTGCTTCGTTACATTACAAAAGAATAATAATCTTAATGAACCTCCTCCTAATTCGTTAAACATCCTTAACGAATTAGGAGGGAACTTAACTTAACATCCAGTTCGTTAAACATCCTTAACGAACTAGATACTTCTTAACGAACTACCTAATATAATAATAATAAATATTTCATTGATAAATACAAAACATAAATACAAAACATAAAGACAAAGACTCGAGACGCAAAACCGTGTACTAACAGACACCCCCTCGTCTTGAGCTCTTTGTCTTTAAGTTATCTGAAGCGCCTGGACTGCTAGTCTCTGCAGTTGTGAATACCATGCTCATGACACACACGAACAACACGTTGGAATTGCATTGCTCGGTCATAGTCTTCACGACGCTCTATTAATATCTTATTCTTGAACAACACGTCATTGTCGATCTCTGTCAAGTTCACGAGCCACATCAGATCAATAATCTTTATCAGATCGGTATTTAAGCCCTTACCCAGAACAATGACGGCCTCGCCAGTTCGATTGTCATAATACCAGTGGTTGAAAGATAAATATATGTGTTGATTCAGCGTCTTGACTGGTACCCGTTCATTGTTTTCGGCGGTTTAAATATATGAATCGAAATACTGAACGCCGTTCTCCCATTTGATAATACAAACATTTAATTCATAATCGAAAAGCCATGAAATAATATCACCTCGAACTTTTGACACGGCCTTGAAAGAAGTCATCTGGTTGGCTTTGGCTCATGCAATGGCTTCCACTTTCAATTCGTGATCAACGTATCTGTAAGCATCAATAATCTTACGAGCTTTCTTGTCTCTGAAAGCAAACCATCTTTGAATATCCTCAACAGACGGATCGGGCTTTGAATCAAATCTTGTATCAACATTTTTGCCCTTTGATACCTTCTCCAAATGATCCTCGGCTGCTTTAACAGTTTCTTCATTAAATATTGGAGCACCCTGATCAACGTTAGATTGTTGAAATAAGTCAGGATACTCCTCAGTCGTTATATCTTCGATTTCAACTTCCTCATCTTCATAAATAAAAGCCTTGTTCATCTGAATAGTTGGATCATTTAAGACCTCTTCATCATTCTCGACCCCTACATCCTCCTCTTCCTCTAACACGGTTAGTTCATCGTCATTTAGACCAAGAAGTATAGAAATCTGCTCTCGTGTTAAGGACTGTCTCACGAATTTCCCAACCTCAATCTCCTCAACATTTACAATGCTTATGACCATCCCTTTATCATCAATAAATATAACAATATTGGCTTTTATTGTCACACCCTCAAAATCCACTAACGGAGTTTTACCGTCAGAGGGTGTGAACTAACAAGATCGGAATCATTAGTTATAATCAACCACCATGTTTAAAGTTTTCAAACCAACAAGACATTAAGTCTTAAATAAAATGCGGAAGCGTAAATTGTAAACCAAAAAGTTTGCGCCACACAGGACGACTTAAAACCCAAGTTATTAAGATAAAAATTAAAAGAAGTTTTCAAAGCGATGGTGTTTAGCGTATGCATGTTCCTATACCGTGCGCCCGCCTCGGCTACCTGAGAATAACATACTAAAAGTGTCAACACAGGGTTGGTGAGTTCACAGGTTTATATAGATAAAGTGTTTGCGTTTGCGTTTACGTTTGCGTTTGCGTTTGCGTTTGCGTTTGCGTTTGCGTTTGCGTTACCAGATAGTGTTAAGTCATTTTATATATCAATAGGTAGCTAACCTATCAAGCATGTATTACTAAGTGTTCGACACCGAAGCTGATTGTTTATCAATTGCCTTGCCACCATGTCAACCACGACCATGGTAATGTGTTAGCCAAGATTACACCCACTCGACCTACAGTCGAGTTTAGAGTTGGGTGGGGTTTGTCAAACCTAGTAGTACTACTCAACAGTGACTCGCTATTATCCAAATATTAACCGGTTCGATGTTATGAAGGACTTTGGTTGGTTTGTTTGCCACTTAGCCTTACAAGTGATATATAAAAACAAAACAAAATCTACAGCGTTGGAGTATGTTATCTCCCCCAAATAAAAAACATTTAAAAGAGTAAAAGGGGAACGTGAAACTCACTGTTTGCGAAGATAACCAAAAAGATCCGAGAAAAGATGTGCGTCACAGAAAATCCTCACTAGTATTCTAAAAACAAAAACGAGATTTTATAAGTATTTAAATTACGAGTGAGTCCCTAGACACGACACATACAACTTATGCATGAGATGCGTTTCGTGTTTCGTTTGTGAAATAAGTGCGACTCGACAAACACGTTGGTGATACGTTACATGTGTGAACAACTACTTAAGTGTCAAGTATTAACATTGTACATTACTAGCAATTATCCCCCAAAAGGGCAATTTGGTCAAAACATAGCAAACATCGATCGGTTATGCACTTTTCATGACAATTTAAATAATACAGCAGCTAAATTATCCATGCAGATTTTTACTCGACAAGATTACTCTTATGAATAAATTCTAACAATTCAAATAAATCACAAAAAATCATCAAAGAAGCACACGTGAGTTAGGTTTCTAAACCTATTTTTATTATATTTTTATCATATATGGTTTTATCACAAAGATCAAAACATCACAGCAAACACACAGCAGTCAAAATCATGCGCAACAAAACTATATTTGCTATTCCCGTTAAATGGTAAATTCAATTAATGCAAGACCAATTGGGTTAGATTCCTAACTCAATGTAGTTTCTTCCAGAAGTGGAACAAACCTATTTGGTCTTGTATTTTATGAGATATCTTAGTCGCAAAACAGCCTAACAGTAGGTCTCCCAAATCAGCCTTGCACAACAGTTTTGTAAAATAATAAAAACAGACTTTTATACGTCCAAAAATTACAAACTCGGACTTTTCAGAAACTAGACTCGACCGAGTATACTGTAGAATCAACAATCGCATCAAAACATAACATTAACATCGAGTTACAGTCGTCCAAACCCGAATTCAATAATCTGTCCAGCATCAGTTTTCATCAAAACTCAGTAAACAATTAACCTATGAACAATTAATCATGCAAGCAACCCTCTAGACTCATAACCTATCAAAAATAAATAGTTTTAACATCTAGGGTTTATGTTTATTATGCTTAATCATGTAATTAACTCAATGGAATAAACTAGAGAGGATGTAATTTACCTAGCTACCACTTTAATTCTTCAAACAAGCTTGCAAGGAGATTGTATGTGTGTGTGTGTGTTCACGGCTGCCAAGAGGAGAGGGGGGGGGGGGGGGGGGGACGATCGTATGCAGGGATTAGGGGGTTAGGGTATGTGTAATAATATGTTTATATTATTAATTATGTTACACTTAGCCCCTTGAACTTCTAGTTAATCAATTTCTAGCATAAACTAGCTTTTGCTTCTTGAATTTAGTGTTATATATGTATATATATAAATATCAAGTAACGCATAGATTAACACATAACTGTCAATTACTTATCGTTTGTTCACCAACGGTTTGAGTCGACTCGCGTGTGTTTCGGTGAAATTCCGAAAGACTACCTTTGTGTAGATTGTCAAGCGTCATTTAAACCCTAGTTTAAATGTAATGAGATATGCGTTATAGTTCGTGTGATCTTAAGTTTGAATTAACGGAGTTCGGATTAACGGAGTTAACCTGAAATTGACGAGTGTCACATTTATCGACTCAATGGGTTTAACATTTTCGGAGTCATGGTAAACAACCAACTGTTTAGAAGAATCACCAGTAGCAGCACTCATACCTGCACCAGAAGATGGGTCGTGAGTTTGTTTTGTCTCACCCCCAGCACCTGACTCATCAGGATCTTCATCATCATTTCTGAGTTTCTTGAGCGCATCATCTTTGCAAGTGAGCTGTAAAATTATGTCCTCCTGTTCTTTTATCTTCACCCCCTGAGACGTAACAATCTCACGAAGGGCTTTGGTCTCTTTTTGTTAAAAGGAGACATAACTCAGCAATTTCTTCTGATTTTCCATCAACCGCTCTTGATTAAGACGATCAACAGACATTTGATTTTCATAAAGATGCAATAAGCTCAAAAGCGTATTTATCTGCTGATCTTGAGTCATTGCATGAAACGAGGGAGGAATCGGCTGAACAGGGCCTTGAGGAAGACTGAGCCTCATAAATGAGATGTCCATAGGCGGTGGAGGCATCATCGTCGGTGTCGGAGAAACCACCGATGTAGAAGTTGTAGGCCTTGGCAGAGTAGATAAAATTGACTGTGGGATCATGCCAAGCCTCGGATCATTAGTGAGTGTGGTCGTCAATGTAAATTCGGGGTGCTAGTAGTAAGCGGCACCACCGGCTTTGAATAATGGACGTCCTTGGAACCTGGAATCCAAATGATATACAAGCTTCAGCAGTCACTTGACGTTTCAAGGACCCTTCTCCTGCAATCTTCTTTCCTTTCCTCTTACATTCAGCAGCCTCAACAACAGCTGCCTCAGCCTCAACACGTTGCTGTTGAGCTGGATCACCACCCTCACCACCATCATTACCATCATTATCATCACCCCCATCACCATCGTTCCCACCTGGTCCTTCCTCACGCTCAGAATAATTGACCAAACAACCCTTTGATCAGCTCTTTGTGTTACTCACTTGGGTCATCAATAGTATCATCAAACCTCAGCACCCTTCGAACAATCTCAGATGATATCACAACTGGTCTCGCATTCACTTCAGCAACAATGTGGTTCTCAGTCTCCACATATCTCGCAGTATTCCAAAATTGACGAACGATGCTGAATCTGATTTCAAGATTAGCAGTGAAAGCATAATGAATACGCGAGCGACGTAAGAACGTCAATATCTCTCCAAACACATCTTGTCAGCAAAAATTGTACCGATGAAGGCACAAACCTTATGTCTTTTGTCATATGGAAATAAAGGAATATCCTGTGCCCGTTGTTATTGTGGTGCAGCAGCAGGAGGATCCTGATCCATATTATCGGCCATGACTGATAACATAAATCCAAGAATTAGTAAACTTAAAGATGAAATAACATTATACTATTAAATAAACTATTATAAAAATTAATAGTTTATTTTTTATAATAATTTAAAAATGTCATTCGTTAACTTAGCTGATTCGTTATAACGAACTGGTGATTCGTTATGATGAATTGGCTATTTCGTTATCAAGTAAATAATACGAATTGAATCTTAACGAATCAGGTATGAATGAGTAACGAATTAAAGTCTGATTCGTTATAAATAACGAATGACAATTTGATTCGTTATCAATAATTAATGGTATCCTGATTCGTTTGAATTTTATACTAATTGGACACGAAACAGTTCCAATTCGTTATATCTTAACGAATGGCCTTTAAGCTTAATATTTGACTAATCTGGTCAAGGTCAAAATTACCAAGAACATCAAAAGTCAAAATTGCAAATTGAAATTAATTCAACCATAATCAACGATGTATAGCCGAACAGATGATCATAGAGATCTCGGAAACACATCGCGAATGTAGTTGTATTACATTTTTGTACCAAGTCGTGGTATTGTTAGGGTAAATTAAGGTTTCATAAATAACTTAAAAACCGTAAACAAAATCAAGCAATTAACCCATCAAATGTTCATTAGGTATAACGAAAATCATTACGCCTTGATCGCCTTTACCTTATGATTCGGAAACACTAATTCTTATTGAGTATAGTGATGATCGGTTTTCAGAGAAAATTTTGGCAGGGTTTCGTTACTTAATGAAGAAGAAAGGTGAATAGTGAAGACGAACAGCCTTCACTAATCCCTATATAGTCTGACACGACACAACCTCCAATGTGCTGAGTCATCAGATTCATTTAAATTTGAACTAACGAATCAGGTGATTCGTTAACATATATGCACACGTTGCATAACGAATTAAAGTCAATTCGTTAAAGTTTAAGACGAAACAGTAACAAATTAGCTGTAATTCATGAAGTTATGTTTAACGAATTAGAAGTCATTCGTTACAGAGTGGCGGAAGCGAATTAAGTTAACGAATTAGAATGTAATTCGTTAGAATGACTTTAATTCGTTACACATAAATAACGAATTACCCTTATGTAATTTTCAATTAAATAATTAAATCAATTAAATTAAAAAATAATTAAATAGTAATACCAATTGTTTAAATAAATCTACGAAATCCCGTATCCCGATGATCAAATACTTTAATGTGTTTCACGCTTAAAACACTTAACATAAATAGAAATAAATAATATGTAAACGAAAAATTAAAATCTTTTTGGTATTTTGTATTTTTTTAAGTAAAATATTTACAAGAAAAATATCCGAAAATAAAAACATAGAATAGAAAATGTTTTTGTATTTTTGTATGGTTTTTTAAAAGCAGTACATATTTTTGGATTTTTGGTGAGTTTAAGAAGAGAAACATATTGACCAGATTGCCCTTCCATCATAGTTTTATATTTCAGCGATATTGTGACTGGTGTTAATTCGGTCATTGATATTTTTGTCCACTTAAATCTTATAACAAACTTTCAAGCATTTTTGTGATATGATTGATGGTTCAATTAGAGCACAGAATATCAGAAAACTATCAGCCTCTAATTTCGGTTCAAGCTTAATTTGATTTTTGCCATATCACCCCAACTTGACTTAAACCATTATATTGTTGATCAAAAATTGAATTTATAGAAATTTATGAGCAATGCATTGAGTTTCCTTTACTATGAGTAAGTATGCACGAGTCCATCTGTCGGCTTACATACACTGTATCCACTGGGGTCCTTTTCTTACTGGTATTGAGACGTGCACAAGGGAGGAACAAATGTATGACTAATAGTGGATTTTGATTAAGTTTAATTTGTACGAGGTACAACAGTGATTAAGTTTAATGACTTTGGGTTTGCTCTAAAAGCGAATGAAATATTCATGCATATGAATACCTAGATGATTAAGCCGCATAAAGACTCACAGTGTCCAGAACCTCAACGCTTGTTATTTGCTTTATTTTATTTTTGGGCGATCAAACAAATATAAGGCTTGAGTATGACAGGTTATTACATTTCTGCCATCCTCACCGAGATTTTTGCTAGAGACTAACACCTCTTTCAATTTGGCATTTCTTTATGTTTATATCACATACTTTACTCTAATAGCTTGTTTAAGACCCACCAATGCACCAATGCAATTAAGCACTCAGTCTTTTAAGCTTATTTCTTGCTGGATATGGGGTCAAACAATCAATGTACTATCATTTTCTCTTTTTGCTTCAAAACTCAAAATTTTTTAGGAGCATAAAACAAAAATGAATTTAATTGCCCCAGTTACATTCAGTCTATAGATTAATGGCTATCCTATCAATTCAAAAGTGAATAATAGGACCAAGACATGCAAACACACTCCATAAACTTAAATAACCGACATAATTTTCAGCGAGAAAATAAAGTAAAACGCATAACAAATGCCCCAACTACTTTCCATTGTTAGGTAAATGGTTATCCCGAACATTTACGAGTAAATATCAGAACCAAACATATACAAGTATATGTCCTTCAAATATGAGTAATTAACATACTTTTCAGTAAACGTATGCAAAAATCTTTTTGGTTTTTCATTTTACATACATAAAACACAGTCTTTTTGTCTCTTTAGATTTTCTTATATACAAAAATAAAACTTCACAATCTTTTTGGTTTTTCGGATTTTTCTATACAAACTGAAAACACAATATTTTGGTTTTTCAAGATTTTAAAATGTTTTTGGATTTTCAAAATATTTTAAACGACATTAAAAACAAGAAAACCCAATATTTTTGATCTTTTTAAATTTTTCAATGTTTTTGGGTTTTATCTATACAAACAAAAGGAACAATATTTTTGTATTTTCTATTTTTCACCCCCTAAAATCCTAAACAAAATAAAATTTAAAAGAAAAAAATAAACCGAAAATAAAGATAGTCATCCTTGTTTCAGGATATCAGCAAGGGTCTTCAATCCATTTAATCCAAGAAAAAATTGAAAAGGAGTTTTGTTAAAAGCTTTGGTAAATAGATCGGCTTTTTGAAAATCGGTATGTACTTTCTCAAGGTCAATCAATTTCTTTTCAAAAGAATCCCTTATGAAATGATATCGAATTTTGATATGTTTCGTTATAGAATGTTGTACGGGATTTTTGGTGATGCTAATGGCAGCAGAGTTATTAATTAAAATTGAAGTAGTAAGAAACTTCAAACCGTAGTCGCACAGATGTTGTTGGATCCACAAAACCTGGGAACAGCAACTCGAAGCTGCAACATATTCTGCCTTAGAGGTTGAAGTAGACACCGTCGTCTGCTTCTTACACTGCCAGGAAACAAGCCGGCTTCCTAAGAATTGACACCCTGCTGTAGTCGATTTGATATTAATCTTGCACCCTCCGTAGTCTGAGTTTGAAAAGGCTGTAAGTACAAAATTATCGTCCTTGGGATACCATAACCCGATGTCTGGATTGCCCCTCAGATATTGAAAAGGCTGTGAGTCACTCGGGGACTAGCTTGATACCTAGCACATAAACAAACATTAAACATTATATCAGGGCGATAATGTGTAAGATACATTAAAGATCCAATCATAGCACGATAGAGGATAGGATCGACGATGTACTCCAATTCATCCGGTGATAAATTGTGACCCACTGGGAGTGGAGTTGAGGGGATTTTTCTGGCAGATATCTTGAATCGGCTCAAGACATCGTTCACATATTTAGTCTGGTGAATAAAGATTCCTTTCGCAGACTGGTGAACTTGCAACCTTAAGAAAAAGTTCATCTCTCCCATCGAGCTCATCTCGAACTTTGTTTGCATTGACTTCTCGAAATCCTTACATAACGTGTCATTTACTGACCCAAAGATAATGTCGTGGACATAAATCTGAACGAGGAGAAGATCATCACCAATATTCTTATAAAATAAAGTGCAGTCGACAGTACCTTACTTGAAGCCGTTATTTGTCAGATGGTCGGCAAGCGTGCCATACCAAGCTCTAGGGGCTTGATGTAGACCATACAGGGCCTTGTTTAATCGGTAAACTCGGTCCGGATAATCAGGATCTTCAAAGCCAGGAGGCTGTACAACAAACACTTCCTCGTGTAATTCTCCACTGATAAAAGCACTTTTCACATCCATTTGATAGACTTTGATATTCTTGTAAGCCGCATAAGCCAGAAAGATTCATATCGCTTCCAATCTTGCAACCAGAGCATATACCTCAGTGTAGTCAATACCCTCTTGCTGATGGAAACCTTGCACCACTAGTCGTGCCTTGTTCTCACGATCACACCACGATCATCTTTTTTACATTTAAATACCCACTTAGTCGGAATGGGCTTCTTGACTCTAGCAGGTTTATCGATAAGATCCCAAACACCTAGTATGTTAAACTGTTGCAATTCCTTTTGCATTGCCTCTACCTAAGAAGGATCTTCAAGTGCCATACGAGGCGACGTTGGCTCTAGTTGGGATAGAAAGCAAGTGAATTTGGCAACATTTACAATTCCAGAAGAATGTAAATCTGCATAAGCACACAATATATTATTCTCACTAGAAGAAGCAACTTGATGACGTGTTTGTACGCCCACATAAAGTTCTCTAATGATGTTTTCCTTTGGATGATAATTATGAATCCGAAGAGTGAGATTCTCTGGAACAACAACATTGTCGAATAAGTTAGTGTAATGTTCTCCAAGCTCATGATATGAATCATCACTGTCAACTGTGTCGGGAACATCAGGTTCAATAACTTGAGTATCATCAGAAGTAGTAGAAACATTATCAAAAGAAGCTGGAGGATCATCACATGGATCTTCAGTTGGAGCTACAGTTGGAGCTACAACATCATTAGAGCTTGAAAACCTTGGAATGACCAATTGATCTTCAAAATACGCACGAACTAGGTCTTCATCTGGTTGCTTAGTTGATGGAGTAAATGAGTTAAATAGACCATCATAATCAAACATCCAATCGGGACCTTTACCTTGAGGAGGTGTGGTGTACCTTTGACAATCTACATGGTACCATTCCTCCATACAGCCAGAAGTAAAACTAAATACTCTTTTCTTCGGAGAAACGTAACCTAAGAAATAACCCTCAATGGCTTTATCTTCAAATTTACCTGCATCCCTTTTCAACATTGTACAAGGACACCCAAATGGTTCCAAGTACTTTAAGTTAGGCTTTCATTTGTTCAAAAGTTTATAACTCGTCTTTTGGAGTCTCTTAACAGTTAGAACTCGATTAAGCGTATAACAAGCAGTATTCACAGCCTCGTTCTAGAATTGGACAGGAAGCTTAGAATCGGATAACATAGTTCTAGCTGCTTCAATCAAAATTCTGTTTTTCCTTTCTGCAACACCATTTTGTTTAGGTACATAAGGTGCACTATATTCTCGGTGAATTCCTTTTTGAATGCAAAAGAAATCCAATACAGTGTTTTCATATTCAGTACCATTATCACTTCTAATTCTCTACACTTTTTGCTTGTAGAGTGATTCAATCTTAGTGATTAAATTTTGTACCATAACAGGTGTTTGATATTTTGAACTCATAAATAAGACCCATGAATATCTTGAATAATCATCGGTAACTACAAGACAATACCAATCTCCACAGATACTAGCACGATTCACAGGACCAAAAAGATCCATATGAAGTTGTTCAAGAGGAGTATCATGGAATTCATTAACTTAGCTGGATGTGACTTTTTCTTCTGTTTGCCTTTCTTGCAAGCAACACAGTGGTCAGATAATTTAATATGTTTCAAGGAAACACTTTCGACCAAGTCATTAGCCATTAAATAATTCATCTTCCTAACGTGAATATGACCCATTCTATGATGCCATAGAATAGAATCTTTTTCAATTGCTTTAGAAAAGAAACATGTTTCCACAGACGTTGAAGCTTTGGAAGACATATTCAACACATAAATATCATTCGATCGAGGGGATCTCATGACAACCATATCCTCGGGAATGACGTATTCCGATTTTAGAATCAGACACTCTTTATCAGTAAATACACTAGTGTACTTCTTGTCACAGATTTGCGACACACCTAATAAATTATGATCAACTTTATCACAATAGTTGACTTTCTCAAACGTAATATGCCCATTTGAAAATTCACCCTCTTGTGTAATCATACCCCTAGAATTCCCAGCAAAAGCCACATATCCTCCTTGAATATTTCTAATATTTGTTAGGAGGTCGAGATTTCCAGTAATGTGACGAGAACACCCACTATCCATTATCCAGTTTTCACCAGACACGGTCTTGGATGTACCCTACACACAAAGTGAAAGTGATTAGTTCAAAAAGGCAACCCAGGCCTCAGTCTTGGGCACCTTTTGAGTTTCATGAGAAGAATCAATTTTAACAGAATTCAATTGTTCTTCAGCAACTTGAGAGTAAGTTACAAGCTTCTTAGACCTTCGTATTAGATAGGCAACTTGAACGACATTTGAGTTTACGTTCTTGCAGATTGGCTCGGTTGGAACAAACTTTGATTTTACTTGACCATATGTTTCATTCACATGAATTACCTTACGTGGATTCACATTTGAAAACATGATGTGAGTATCATCATCACACGACAAAGGTCGTTTCAGAATCTCCTTTATCACAGGAACCAGTTTAGATTGGTCATTGGCAAACGGATGAAGGTTCTGAGATTTCTTCAGTCCACAGTTTCTCACCATATGACCTTGTTGTCCACAAAGTAAACAACTTCTCATGTCCACACGATCATGTTGAGATTTGGCAAAAATAGATGCCACAGAAGGTTGATGACTCACATTCTTAGTAAAACTCTTGGCCAAATCATCAGACGACATAGAATTCTTTTTCATATAGAAAACAAGATTAGAACAGTTGGAAAAACTTTGCAATGTGTCAGTTCCAGTTGATTTCACGAGATTAACATTTTTAGTTGTTTTTAACAATTGCTTAGCTTTAATCAGTGGGTCTGATGTGTTTAATGTTTTGGTACAAACATACTGACGTTCAAGATCTTGTATCTTGGAAGTTTCATTGTGAAAGACACTTTCGATCAATTCTAGTTTGATAATGCTAATCGGAATGTCTTTCTCAATGAACATTGTATCTATTCCTTTCAACTTAAACACACGACCAGTTGATGTCTTTGAAACAGCAGGATTGATAAAACGCATCAAGTCCTCATCATAAATTTTAGGTTTTTCTGATTTCTTAGCCTTCACCGGTTTAACCTTAATTTGGTCCTCCTTTCTCACTTGAGTTGTGTGTGAACCATACACGGACTCCTCAAATTCATGAGGTTCACATAAAATGTGATTAGAACTTGGAATGTTCTAGTTTTTGTGTATCACATCAGGTTCAAACACATCCTCAATGATCACCTTCTCAACATTTTCTACAAATACTTTATTGCTTTCAACATGATGTTTTTGAGTCGAAGTTTGGGCTTTAACATGATCGGTTTTTACTGGTTTAGGTTTTTCTGAAACGACAGGTTCATTCACAACCACTTCTTCTTCTTTTCTAGCAAAAGGATTTGCTCTATAATCATTTTGAAATGGTGGTGGTAGTTCAACAAAACCTATACCCTTTTTAGAATCTTTTTGGTTCCCACATACTTCGATTATTTCATTTAGCAAAAATGAAGAGTTTCTAAATTTTCCCAACTTGTTCTTCATCTCAAGAACTTCATTCTCAAGCTCAGTTATCTTAGAACGATGTTTCAAAATTTCTTGAAAATTTTGATCGTTTATTGTCATTTTAACAGAAAACTCAGCTTTGAGATCATGATTACTTGTCGACAATGCTTCAATTTTCTACCTAGATCTCATTTGAGATTCTAAAGATTGTCGATAAGTATCTTTAAGTGAAGCAATTTTTCTCACTAAACGGTCATTGTGATTTTTCAAAGACTCTAACTTAGGCTTGTATTTCTCACATTCAACACAAGACATATTGGCAGACACATTAACAGAGATAGGAACAGAATTACTAACCTCAATAATTTTGGCCATGCAAGCAAAAGTAGTTGGAAGCTTTTCACATGAGTCCTTAGAATCAGACTCAGTATCATTATCAGAAGACAACTCACTCCCACTTGCATCTTGGAAATTTTTAGTTAACCCGAACATAGCCAGATTAGCTTGATTATCGTTGCACAACAATCTTTGTGACCAATCAGTTCCATCCATGTTTGTCAGCATAACTTGTGACCCAGAAGAAGATGATGTGGTTATACAAGTCTTAACAGCATTATTTCCATTTTTACTAGATGAACTTCGATCTTGATTTCTAGGACCAGTATATTCCTTCTTTGGTTGATCACATTCTTTGGCAAAATTTCTAAATTCTTGGCAATTATAACACTTAACCTTCAGTTTATCAAACCCAATCTTCTTGTTTAGTGACGGAAGATCTTTGCCGGTCCTTTGTATAAACGTTTTCACTTTCCTGACAATCATTGCCATATTCCATTTCAAATCCGTGAGTTCTAACTCATCATGAATAATTTGATCATAGTCTTCATCAGTCAAATCACTCGTTGCAATTTTACTACTAACCAAATTCTCATAAGAAGTCATGAAGGCAGATAAGAAGGCAAAGTTTTGCTCAGCCTCCTTCATGTTCACATTCGGTTGTGCCGAGAATTGATTTGCAGTATTTGAATTTCTAGACCCTCCAGATGAACCAGAAGCACCAGGTGACCCAGAACTTCCAGCAGTGTAGTAACATGCACGTGGATCACTATAGATAGTTGTAGCATTATCACTTGCATTTTGTGTCAGAAATGCGGTGATTGGAGAGATTGTTGAACTCAAGGGTATACTCCCACCATAAAAAGCTGGATCTTGGCTATCCTTAGAAGACTTTTGACACCTAAGATAATATTCACGAGCTTCGATCTTTTGTATGAACTCGGATGCGGTCAGATCTTCATTTCTAAAATAATTGTTTTCTTTCAACACCATTAAGAAAGTCGAGTAAGAACTCGGTAAAGCACTGTTAATTGTATCTAACTATCACTTTAAAAAGGTTCCATCCTCATCTTGTCCATTTGAGCTATCAGGTGGTTAAACCGTGTTGTCATTTCTTCGACAGTCTCACCTTTAAGTAAGTTAAAATTTCGAAATTGAAACTTTAACATCACCTTCTTGCTTTCAGCAGTGTTACCCATACTCCTCATACGAATGTGTTGAAACATCGAAGCACAAATCTTGATGCTACCAACTTGATGAAATATGTTTTCAGGTAATGCCATTGTAAGAGTTGAATACACTTTTGTTTCAATTTCCAAAGCCTTCTTTTCTTCCTGAGAGTATTGTGAGATGGCTTTAGGTGTGAATCCGATAGTTTCATCTCCAATCATTGGAACGGTATACACTTCATCCAAGCAATAAGAACAATCAGGGTGAACCGACCCTAGATGAGGACGGAAACGAGGTTCCCACTTAGCAAAGTCACTAAATTTCATTAAACGAGGACACTTGGAATGAGATCCAATCTCCGTGTCCAATTGTAACATTTGTTGCATAAGTACATTTTGGGAAGCTAATGCGTACATACCAGCCATCTTGACAAGTAACAAGACAATCAAATTTCAAGGGTTGAATTTGAAAATATCTTAAAACAAACTGTGAACAGTAATGTTAACGAATTGTGAACAGTGTTTAGAAGGAATCAAGGATAACGAATTGAAGATTATCTAGGTAACGAACCAGGAACAGTGTTAACTAATTAGTATATAACGAACTATCAAATGGACTATCAAACGAACCGAGTCAATGAATCCGGTCAAATTGACGAATCAGTTTAACGAAATAGGTTAACGAATCCGGTTAAGGAAACCAAATTCAAAGTAACGAACCAAGGTAACGAATCACTAAGTTTACTTAACGAATTAAGTAACATATCACTAAGTGAAATCTAAACAAATCACAATGTCAACTTAACGAATCAGATAACGAATCTCTGAATCAAAGTAATGAATTAAGATAGCGAACTTGCTAAAGTTGATAACGAATTAACTATAACGAATCACTTTGTTAAAACGATTATAACAAACTCTGACAACTTTTTCCACGTGGCAAAAGTTTGTTAGATATCAAGTTAACGAATCAGACCACGTGTCTGACGAAGTAGAAGACATTAATCAGACTGAAGACGAACTAGGTAACAAATTGTGTAACGAATTGATTAAATTATAACGAATCACAATGACGAATCAAGGTAACGAAGGAGAATCTTCAACATATGATGAAGATCTTCAAATCTTCATCATCTTTTTCCAGATTTCTGGAAAACCAAGAACACCAAGAAAAGTCCCAAATCCGTAATACAAATTCGTTATTACACCAAATCACACGAATAATGGCTCAAATTACTCGTCAATCCATCGCGGAACCAAAGCGCACCAATACATATCCCGAATCAATCAATAATTAGTCCAATTAACCAAAAACAATCAACATCCAGTTGAACTGAATCAACTTAACACAATTCCAAACCAAATCACAGATCCAAAAACAATCTGCTTTCGGTCAATCTCAAATCCAAATCAAATTAACACAATTCCAAACCAAATCACAATTCCAGTCCACCAAAACCTTCCTAATACCTTATCAAACACCAATCCAACTCAATTCATTCCAAAACCAAACAAATCAACATCCAGTTGAACTGAATCATTCCAGAAACTAAATAATCACCAAAATACTATTAATATCACTTCAATTAACGACTTAACACATAAATCAAGAGCAATGAATCCCCGAAAGCTCTGATACCACTTATTAAACACACGGATCTAACTCAGGTCTATAACTATTAACGCTTAGATCTAATACCGTATAGGATCTAGTTCATGATTACTCTTAATTATGTATATTTATATATTATATTAGTTGTATATATGTGTATATATTATTGTAATACTTTAATAGGTTGAAGCTTTGAAAGAGAGGACAATTTGACAGAGGTTCGATAATTAATCTCAAAACTTAAATTAAACAGTGGAGAAACACCACTATATATAGAAGGCAAGTATAGTTCGTTACACATTCTGTAACGAACTAGACACCTGTTTCATTACATTACAAAAGAATAATAATCTTAACGAACCTCCTCCTAATTCGTTAAACATCCTTAACGAATTAGGAGGGAACTTAACTTAACATCTAGTTCGTTAAACATCCTTACCGAACTAGATACTTCTTAACGAACTACCTAATATAATAATAATTATTTCTTTGATAAATACAAAACATAAATACAAAGACTTGAGACACAAAACCGTGCACTAACACTAAGTTACGTCCGAGAGAGGGTAATCATGTGTATACTGATGGTAGCTAAGTAATATCGAACGTTGCGGTGTTTGCTGAGTGGTTTTGAGTGGAGCTTAAGTTTGTAGTTGTGTTTTAAGTTTTTAACGTGGTTATTCCTAAGCCACGATGGGTCAAAACTTAAGCTAAGTCTCGTGGGGTAATTAAGTAACAAAATGTTAGTGCACGGTTTTGCGTCTCGAGTATTTGTAATTATAGTTTTGTCTTTATTATTATAATGGAAAAGTTATTAATATTTAAGTCCAGTTCGTTAAAGTAAGTCTAGTTCGTTAAGGGTGTTTAATGAACTAGTCTGTTAAGTTAATGTTCCTCCCATTCGTTAAGGATGTTTTACGAATGGTATCTTAGTTTGTTATGTATATGTTATTGATCTGTAATGTAACGAACTGGAGGCTACTTTATTACGGAATGTGTAACGAATTAGCTCCATCTTATATATATAGAGGTTCATACCTCAGATTAATTTACGTTTTGGAATTAACGTAACATCACTCTGTCAAATTTCTCTCTCGATCCAAACTTCGTTAATATGTACATAATATACCTAATACACCTAATATATATATATATATATATATAACACAATTAACTAGTAATCATGAACTAGATCTGTTTAATATTATTAGATCTTAGATCTGTTTGAATCTATAACTATAAAATCTGAGGTTTCAACAAGTGGTATTAGAGCTTTCGGCCGTTCGAATTTCTCTTGATTGTGTTATTTGATTGATAATTGAAGTATTGTTTTAAGTATTTTTTATTTTATTAAGTATATGATGAATTCAATCAAATTAACCGATGATATGGTTGATTTTGGATTGAATTGAGTTGGATTAGTGTTCGGTATGGTATAAGGAGAGTTTGTGTGATTGGAATTGATAATTTGATTGGATATGGTTTGATTTTGGTTTGGATCTGAGTTGTCCGGAACATAGTTTCTTTTTGGCTCGATTGTATTCGGATTTGGTTAAGATAGTGTACAAGATATTGTGATTTGGATTCGCGATGTGTGTACGAGTGATTTGATATATTACTTGGACGATTTGGTGATATATCGAGGTTGTATTACGGATTTGGGTTGGTTTTGTGTGTTTTTGAATTTTCCAGATTTCTGGAATTGATGATGAAGATTTGAAGATCTTCATCATCTGTTGGAGATTCGTTAACCTTTAGTAATTCGTTATTTCAGTTTGCTATCAAGTTTAATTCGCTTTACTTGATTCGTCAGACACGTGGTCTGATTCGTTAACCTATTTTCTAAAAACTTTTGCCACGTGGCAGAGTTTGTTATAACTGTTTAACAACCTAATTCGTTGTTAATTGTCATTGATTCATTAACTGTTCCTTATTCGTTACCTTGATTCGTCAAACTGATTCGTCACTTTGATTCGTCAACTGATTCGTCATTTTGATTCGTCAACCTGTTTCGTCAACTGTTTGGTTTGATTCGTTAGTGACATGTCCTTGATTCGTTATTAACTCTTTATAAGCTAATTCGTTGTGATATTGTTCTTGATTCCTTATTCAGATAACGATCAATTAGTGTCTTTGATTCGTTATATCCGGTTCGTTACAATCACTGTTCTCAGTTCGTTACAATTACAGTTTCCAATTCTTTACAATTTTTCCACTTTTAGTCCTTGAAGTTTGATTTTTTAATTAAATTAAACTTGGTTGTTTACAATGGCTGGTTTTTATGCGTTAGCTTCTCAAAACGCACTCATGTAACACATGTTACAATTGGATACTGAAATTGGATCTCATTCCAAGTGCCCTCGACTAATGAAATTTAGTGACTTTGCTAAATGGGAACCTCGTTTTCGTGCTCATCTTGGTTCTGTTCCTGACTGTTCCTATTGTCTTGATGAAGTTTACAGTACCAATGCTTGGAGATGAAACTACTGGATTCACTCCTAAAGCTATTTCACAATATTCTCAAGAGGAGAAAAAGGTTTTAGAGATAGAAACAAAAGCTTATTCGACTCTTACTATGGCTTTACCAGATAATATTTTCCATCAAGTGGGAAGCATCAAGATTACTGCATCCTTATTTCAACACATTAGAATGAGAAGTATGTGAAATACTAAGGAAAGTAAAAAGGTAATGTTAAAGTTCCAATTCAAAAAATTTAACTTACTCAAAGGTGAAACTGTTGAGGAAATGACTACTCGTTTCAACCACTTAATTGTTGAAATGGACAAGTTAAAGATTGAACCATCTGAAACTGATAAGATAGATACAATCAAAAATGCTTTACCTAATTCTTACTCAACATTTTTAATGGTGTTGAAAGAGAATAACTATTTCAAAAATGAGATTTGACGGATCTGAGTTTATGCAAAAGGTTGAAGCTCGAGAATATGATTTAAAATGTAAAAAGTCATCTAAAGAGAGTCAAGATCCAACTTTCTATGGTGGTAGGATGCCTTTAAGCTCCACAGTTACTCCGATCACTGCATTTCTCACTCAAAATGCACTTGAAAACTCAACAACTTATAGTGATCAACGTGCATGTTTCTTTGCTTCTGGAGGTTCTGGATCTCCTTGTAGTTCTGGAACTTAGGCTACTGCAAATCAATTCTCAGAACCACCGAATGTGAACATGAAAGAGGCTGAACAAAATTTTGCCTTTTTGTGTGCCATCATGACTTCTTATGAGAATTTGGTTGGTAGTAAAATTGCCACAAGTGAGTTAACTAATGAAGATTATGACCAAATTGACCCTGATGATTTGGAGCTCATGGATTTAAAATGGAATATGGCAATGATAGTCAGAAAAGTGAAAAAGTTCATGCAAAGGACTGGCAAAGATCTTCCATCATTAAACAAGAAGGTTGGGTTTGATAAATTGAAAGTTAAGTGTTATAACTACCAAGAGTTTGGACACTTTGCCAAGGAGTGTGACAAACCAACGGAGTACACTGGTCCTCGAAGTCAAGATCGAAGTTCTTTTGGGAAAAAGAGTAACGATGCTGATAAGTCTTCTGAAACTAAACCATCTGCTTCTGGATTACAACCTTTGTTATCTGACATGTATGGAACTGATTGGTCATAAATATTGTTGTGCAACGACAATCAAGCTAACTTGGTTATGTTCGAGTCAAATAAAAATTTTCAAGATGCAAGTGGGAGTGAGCTATCTTCTGACAATGATACTAAGTCTGATTCTGATGACTCATGTGGGATACAACCAACTGCTTTCGCTTGTATGGACAAAATTAACGAGGTTAGTTCTTCTGTTTCTTGTGTCGATTGTGAGAAAAATAAGCCTAAGTTAGAATCATTAAAAATCATAATGATTGTTTAGTGAGAGAAATTGTTTCGCTTAAGGATACTTATAAACAATCTTTAGAATCTCAAATGAGATCCAGGAAGAAAATTGAAGCATTGTCGATAAGTAATCATGATCTCAAAGCTGAGTTGTCAGTCAAAATGACAATTAACGATCAAATTTCAAGAAATCTTGAAACATCGTTCTAAGATAACTGAGGTTGAGAATGAAGTTCTTGAGTTGAAAAATAAGTTGGGCAAATTTAGAAATTCATCATTTTTGCTAAATGAGATAATCGAAGTACCTGGTAAGCAAAAAAAATTCTAAAAAGGGTGTAGGTTTTGTTGAAGTACCACCACCATTTCATAATGATTATACGACAAATTCATTTGCTAGAAAAAAAGAAGAATTGATTGTGAATGAACCCGTTGATTCAGAAAAACCTAAACCAGTAAAAACTGATAATGTTAAAGCCCAATTATCAACTCAAAAACATCATGTCGAAAGCAATAAAGGTTTTGTAGAGAATGTTGAGAAAGTTATCATTGAAGATGTATTTGAACCAGAAGTGATACACAAAAACCAGAACATTACAAGTTCGAATCACATTTTATGTGAACCTCATGAATTTGAGGAGGCTTTGTATGGTTCACACACAACTCAAGTGTAAAAGGAGGAACAAGTTAAGGTTAAACCAGTGAAGGCCAAGAAAGCAGAAAAGCCTAAAATTTCTGATGAAGATTTGATGCGTTTTATCAATCCTGCTGCTCTTAAACCATCAACTGGTCGTGTGTTTAAGAATAAAGGAATAAGCACATTGTTCACTGAGAAATACATTCCACTCGATATCATCAAACCCGAATTGATTGAAAGTGTCTTTCATAATGAAACGTCTAAAGTACAAGACCTTGAAAACAAGTTTGTGAAATCTAAGATATCAAAAGTGGTAGATCCGTTGATAAAAGCGAAAAGTTTGTTAAAATATGCTAAAAATGTTCAGTTTGTAAAGTCAAATGGAACTGATTCTTTACAAAGCTTTTCAAATTGTTCAAATTTGGATTTTTATACGAAACGGAAATCTGTAACTTTTGATGAGTTGGATAAGGGTCCAATTGCCGGAGTTTATCATCAACCTTCAACTGCACATGTTTCTGCTAAACCATCACTTGAACGTGTTGACATGAGAACATCCTTTCTCTGTGGTGAACACAGTCATGTTGTTAGAAACTGTGGATTGAAGAAATCTCAACATCTTCATCCATTTATCAAGGAACAATCCAAACTTGTTCCTTTGATCAAGGAGATTTGAGACGACCAACGTCGTTTGATGATGAAACTCACATTATTTTTTCTGATGTGAATCCTCGAAAGGTGATTCATGTTAAAGAGAATGAAAGTTATGATAAGCTTAAATTTGTACCCACTGAACCGATTTGCAAAAATGTGAACGCGAATATTGTTCAAGCTGCTTACTTACGACGAAAGTCAAAAAGACCTATGACATACTCACAAGTGGCTAAACATCATTTAGATTAACTTAATGTTAAGCTTCCAAGAGAAACTCAAGAGGTGCCCAAGACTGAGGTCTGGGCTGCCTTTTTGAACTAATCATTTTTTTTCATGTGTAGGGCTCATCCAAGACCATTTCTGGTGAAAGCTGGATTATGGATAATGGATGCCCTCGTCACATTACTGGAAACATTGATCTTTTAACAAATGTAAAAAATATACAAGGAGGGTATGTTGCGTTTTCTAGTAATTCTGGAGGTATGATCACAAAAGAGGGTGATGTGTCAAATGGGAGTATCACGTTTGAAAAATTCAACTATTGTGTTAAAGTTGATCATAATTTATTAAGTGTGTAACAAATTTGTGATAAGAAATACACTACTGTATTTAATGATAAAGAATGTCTGATTCTAAAACCGAGATACGTCATTCCTGAGGACATGGTTGTCATGCGATCCCCTCGATCAAATGATATTTATGTGTTAAACATGTCTTCTAAAGTATCAACTTTTGTGGAAATGTGTTTTATTTCTAAGGAAACTGAAAAGAACACGATTCTCTGGCACAGAAGGATGGGTCATATTCATGTTAGGAAGATGAATTATTTAATGGAAAATGACTTGTTCGAAGGTGTTTCCTTGAAACATTTTAAATTATCCGACCACTGTGTTGCTTGTAGAAAGCGCAAACAGAAAAAGAAGTTACACCCATCTAAGTTACTCAATACCATTGACACTCCATTGGAATATATGGATTTGTTTGGTCCTGTGAATCGTGCGAGTATCGCTGGGGATTGGTATTGTTTAGTTGTCACTGATGACTATTCAAGAAATTCATGGGTTTTATTTATGAGTTCAAAAGATCAGACACCCATTCTGGTTCCAAACTTAATCACTAAGATCGAATCACTATACAAATTGAAAGTGAGACGGATTCGAAGTGATAATGTACGGAGTTTAAGAACAATGTGTTGGATTTCTTTTGTATTCAAAAGGGAATTCATCGTGAATATAGTTCTTCTTATGTACCACAACAGGATGGGGTGGCTGAAAGGAAAAAATAGAACATTGATTGAAGCAGCAAGAACTATGCTTGCAGATTCTAAGCTTCCTATTCAATTCTGGAACGAGGCTGTGAATATTGCTTGCTATATGCTTAATCGGGTTTTGACTGTGAAGAAGCTTCAAAAGATGAGTTATGAGATTCTGAACAAGAGAAAACCTAATTTAAAGTACTTGGAACCATTTGGTTGTCCTTGTACTATATTGAAGAAAGATGTGGGAAAATTCGAAGAAAAAGCTATTGAAGGTTATTTCTTGGGTTACGCATCACCTAAGAAAAGAGTATTTAACTTTACCTCGGGTTGTGTAGAGGAGTGATACCATGTTGATTGTCAAAGGTACACCACACTTTCCAAGGAAAAGGTCTTGATTGGATGTTTGATTATGAGAGTTTATTTAATTCTTTTACTCAAATGGAGGATCAACCGGATGAAGATTTGGTTAGTGCGTATTTGGAAGATCAATTCTTACCTCCAAGATCTTCTAGTTCTGTTTATGTTGATGCTTCACAAGATGATCTTTCTGATACATCTGATGTGATTTCGATTTCATCTAATGATGGTCATTTTGTTGATTCTTCCTTGGTTCCATTTCCTGAAACACATGAGATTGATGAATCATCTCATGATGTTGAGGAGAATCTCACAAATTTAACAGAAAATGTTGTTATTCCTGAGAATCCCACTCTTAGGATTCATAATTATCATCAAAAGGACAACATCATTGGGGAACTTGATGTGGGTGTGCAAACACGTCATCAAGTTGCTACTTCGAGTGAGAATAATGTATTGTGTGCTTATGCGGATTTACATTCCTTTGGAATCGTAAATCTTGCCAAATACAGTTCCTTTTTATCCCAAGTAGAGCCAATGACAAATCGTATGGCACTTGAAGATCCTTCTTGGGTAGAAGCAATTCAAGAGGAATTGCAACAGTTTAACCAACTAGGTGTATGGGATCTTATCGATAAACCTGCTAGAGTTAAGAAGCCTATTCCTACTAAGTGGGTATTTAAATGTAAAAAAATACTATCGTAGGGTGATCGTGAAAACAAAGCACGACTAGTAGTGCAAGGTTTCCATCATCAAGAGAGAATAGACTACACTGAGGTATATGCTCCGGTCGGAAGATTGGAAGCTATACGAATATTTTTGGCTTATGCGGCTTAAAAGAATATTAAAGCCTATCAAATGGATGTAAAAAGTGCTTTTCTCAACGACGAATTACTTGAGGAAGTGTTTGTTTTACAGCCTCCTGCCTTTGAAGACCCTTATTATCTGGACCGAGTTTACCGTTTAAACAAGGTCATGTATGGTCTACACCAAGCCCCAAGAGCTTGGTATGGCACGCTTGCTGACCATCTGACTGATAACGGCTTCAAGCACGGGACTGTCGACTGCACTCTATTTTATAAGAATACTGGTGATGATATTCTCCTCGTTCAGATATATGTCGATGACATTATCTTTGGGTCAACAAATGACAAGTTATGTATGGCATTCAACAAAGTTCGAAATGAGCTCGATGGTAGAGATGAACTTCTTTTTAGGGTTGCAGGTTCATCATCTGAGAAAGTACGTGAACAATGTCTTGAGCCGATTCAAGATAACTGCCGGATAATTTCCCTTCAACTCCTCTCCCCATGAGTCACAATTTATCACCGGATGAATTGGAGGATACCGTCGGTCCTACCCTTTATCGAGCTATGATTGGTTCCTTAACGTATCTTACTGCTTCTCGACCTGACATAGTGTTTGCAGTTTGTTTATGTGCTAGGTACCAAGCAAGTCCCCGAGTGACTCACCCGATAGTGGTTAAGCGTATACTTCAATATCTGAGGGGTAATCCTGACATCAGGTTATGGTACTCCAAGGACGATAATTTTGAACTCACCGCTCTGACTCAGACTATGGAGGGTGCAAGATCAATTTCAAATCGACTGCAGCAGGGTGTCAATTCTTAGGAAGCCGGCTTGTTTTCTGGCAGTGTAAGAAGCAGACAACGGTCTCTACTTCAACCGCTGAGGCAGAATACGTGGCAGCCTCGAGTTGCTGTTCACAGGTTTTATGGATCCAACAACATCTGCGTGACTACGGTTTGAAGTTCCTTACTACTCCAATTTGAATTGATAACTCTGCGGCCATTATTATCACCAAAAATCCTGTACAACACTCTAAAACGAAACATATCGAAATTCGATATCATTTCATACGAGATTGTTTTGAAAAGAAATTAATTGATCTTGAGAAAATACACACCGATTTTCAAAAAGCCGATCTATTTAAAAAGGCATTTGACAAAACACGTTTTAACTTTCTGCTTGTTTTAAATGGATTAAAAACCCTTGCTGATATCCTGAAACAAGGATAATTATTTTTATTTTCAGTTTATTTTTCTTTTCTTTTATTTTGTTTTGGGTTTTGGGGGTGAAATAGAAAATACAAAAATATTGTGCTTTTAGTTTGTATAGATAAAACCCAAAAACATTAAAAAATTTGAAAAAGTCAAAAATATTGTGTTTTCTTTGTTTAAAATACTTTGAAAATCCGAAAAACCAAAAAGATTGTGAATTTTTATTTTGTTTTTATAAAAATTTCGAAACAGACAAAAAGATTGTGTTTTATGTACGTAAAGAGAAAATCCAAAAAGATTTTGCATACTTTCGCTGAAAATTATATCAATTACTTACATTTGAAGAACATATACGTGTATATGTTTGGTTCTGATGTTTGTTGTAAAAAATTCAGGATAGCCATTTACCTGACAATGGAATGTAGTTGGGGCGATTGTTATGCGTTTTACCTTTTCTCTCGCTGAAAATATGTCAGTTATGTAAGTTTGTGGAACATGCTTGCATGTTTTGGTCCTATTATCAACTTGTAGATTGATAGGAAAGCCATTAATCTATAGACTGAAAGTGACTGGGGCGATTGAATTTTTATGCTCCTCAAAATTGAGTTTTGAAGAAAAAAGAGAAAATGATAGTACATTGATCATCTGGTCCCATATCCAGAAATAAATAAGCTTAAAAGATTGAGTGCTTAATTGCATTGGTGCATTAATAGGTCTTAAACAAGCTGTTAGAGTAAAGTATCTGACATAAATATAAATAAATGCCAAATTGAAAGAGGTGTTAGTCTCTAACAAAAATCTCGGTAAGGATGGCAGAAATGTAATAGCCTATCATACTCAAGCCTTATATTTGTTTGATCACCAAAAATAAAATAAAGAAAATAACAAGCATTAGGCTTCTGGACACTATGAGTCTTTATGCGGCTTAACCATCTGGGTATTCATATGCATGAATATTTCATTCGCTTTTAGAGCAAACCCAAAGTCATTAAACTTGATCACTGTTGTACCTCGTACAAATTTAAACTACTGACTTGATCAAAATCCGCTGTTAGTCATACATTTGTTTCTCCCTTGCGCGCATCTTAATACCAGCAAGAAACGGACCCCAGGGGATACAATGTATGTAAGCCAACAGATGGATTCGTGCATACTCACTCACAGTAAAGGAAATTTAATGCATTGCTCAAAAATTTCTATAAATTCAAATTTTGATCGACAATATATGAAGTTGGGGTGATATGGTAAAAATTAAATTAAGCTTGACACGAGATTAAAGGCTGATAATTTCTGATATTCTGTGCTTTAACTGAACATTTAATCATATCACAAAGACGCTTGAAAGTTTGTTATAAGATTTAAGTAGACAACAATATCAATGACCGAATTAACGCCAGTCATAATATCATTGAAATATAAAACTGTGATGGAAGGGCAATTTGGTCAATATGATTCTCTGCTTAAACTCGTCAAAAATCCAAAAATATGTACTGCTTTTGAAAAACATACAAAAACACAAAAATATTTTATTTTCTGATTTATGTTTTATTTTCTGATATTTTACTTGTAAATATTTTGAAACAAAAATGCAAAATACCAAAAAGATTTTACTTTTTCCATTACATATTATTTAATTTTTTTTAAGTTAAGCGTTTTTTAACGTAAAACACGTAAAGGTATTACAATTTACCACATTGGGTAAAGATTGTTAAGGTATTTGATCATCGGGATACGAGATTTCGTTTATTAATTTATTAATTTAAATGTTCCTTTATTTAATTGATTTATTTATTTAATTTAAAATTAAATAAATGTAATTCGTTACTCATATATAACGAGAGGCTTTTTATAACAAATTAATGTAATTCGCTAGCTAATTCGCTTCCGCAACTCTGTAACGAATGATCTTTGTTCGTTATAAATAACTTACCAAATTAAAAGCACGAATTACGGCTAATTCGTTATTTATTCGTGTTAATTATTAATGAATTAATTTTAAATTCTTTTGCCACGTGTAACAATTAAGATAACGAATCGACTGATTCGTTATTTCAAATTTAAACAAATAAGATGATTCGTGACCTTGGAAACTGTGTCAAGTTGTTACTTATAGGGATTTGTGAAACCCATTCGTTTCATTATTCACTTTCTTCTCAATTAAGTAAAGAACCTCTGGCCAAATTTTCTAGAAAATCCGAACATCATTATACCTTATTTTGATCCGTATATAAGATTCGCAAGGTAATGGAGATCAAAACGTAATGATTTTCGTCAGTTTAGATGAACATCTTCAGGGTTAATTGATAGATTATTTCATCGGGTTTTAACTTATACATATACCTGATAATTTATATGCCTTAATCCATGAATCACTTACAATGGTTTACATGAATCTTATTTCCCTGTATTTTCGAGATCCTTAGGATCATTTGATTGGATTTACATCGTCGATTATGTGAGAACTGAATCATATTCGACCTTTGACTGTTGAGATTCTTGCTAATTTTGACTTAGACTTTTGTTAGTCAAACATTAAGCCCAATTCATGGCCATTCGTCTAAAGATAACGAATTGAAATTGCTTCGTGTTCGATTCGTTATGAAAGTATAATGAATCAATCACTTCGGGAAATTGATAGCGAATCAATATTCATTCATTCCTAGATTCGTTCACATATTCGTTATGAATTATTCGTATTATTTACTTGATAACGAATTAGTCAATTCGTTATAACGAATCACCAGTTCGTTATAACGAATCAGACTATTTAACGAATTCAATTTAATATAAAATAAAAGTTTTAAATTAATATAATCTTATTTAATCAGAAAATATTATTAAGAAATCTTTTTTAGATTATTTTATCTTTACTAAGTATCGGGTTTATCTATTTTCAGTTATGGCTGACAATATGAATCAATATCTTCCTGCTGCTGAACCACAACAACAACAACAAGAACAAGATCTTCCATTTCTCCCGTACAACAAAAAGCATAACATTTATGCTTTTGTTGGTACGAACTTTGCTGACGAAGATACTTTTGGGGAGATGTTGGCTTTTATACATCGCTCACGTATCAACTATGTTGTCATAGCAAATCCTGAGGTTCGGTTCAGCATTATCCGTCAATTCTCGATATGTGGAGACGGAAAATCATATAGCTGCTGAGGTGAATGATAGACTGGTTGTGATATCAACCGAGGATATCCAACGAGTGTTGAGGTTTGGTGACACTATGGATGACCCGAGTGAGTTTTATAAAGAGCTTATTAGGGGGTCATTTGGCCGGTTATTCTATGTTGGCGATCTTAAGATGTCCATGTATAACAAGGCATACTTGTGTCCCACATACAAGTACTTATTACATGTCTTAATACATTGCCTTGGTGGATGGAAATGTGGTTTTGATTAATGTCGTATCATGCTTCAATCGGCATTCGTCGGGTTAATCCTGAACAAACCTTTCAACTTCTCGGAGATGATCTTTTATCACCTCAAAGAGAATTCCCTTGTAGTAAATCAATGCAAGAAACTCTTAATGTATCCTCGGTTTCTCCAACTGCTTATTCAGGATGCGATTCGTGATTTGGTGATCGATACAACACTTCGCAACGATGTATTTAAGTTGGAACATATGAAAGCGGATACAATGAGGAGGATGAAGCTGTACCGTCAAGATCCTCAACCAATGTTCAAGCGCTTGATTGGTCATGTATCCAATCCAACATATGTATGTCCTTCTGATGATCGCTGGATCAACGATGATTCGGATTCCTAGCGTGAAGAGGGTCCAGATGGGAACAACGGTATTTACTGAAGAAAACGTTAAAGCAACCAAAGATCATCTGGATAAACGTTCAAAGGGTAAAGGCTAGAGCTTTGAATCTAATTCTAATCCATCCGTTGCTAATATTCAAGATGGTTTGCATACCGAGACAAAAGAGCTCGTAAGATTATCGAGGCGTACAGGTATGTTGATCAAGAACAGGAGCATGAAGTCATTGCACGTGCTAAAGCTAATCAAATGACTTCATTCAAAGCCGTGTCAAAAGTGCGAGGTGATATTATTTCATGGCTTTACGATTCTGACTTAAAGGTCTGTGCTGTGAAATTGGAAAACGGCGTCCAGTACTATGAAAACATTACTAACGTTCTCTCATTACCGCGTTGGGATGTTCGTACCCTTGCGTGTCGACCTTTCATAAACCGTGGTAAAAACTATCGAGCAGATTGGTTCCATCAGCATCTGCTCTTTGAGGTGAACCATGAGTTTAAATTCTTTAAGCCGCAGATTCCAATTCGTAAACGTATTATCAAGATTGATCCAAGAACGGGTTGGAGGAAGCTCGTGCTTAAAGTAAAGCCGCCAAAGACGATGAAGCTTGTACCAGTCAAGACGCTTAATCAGCATATTTATTTATCGTTCAACCGTTGGTATTATGACAATCGTATTGGCGAGGCCGTTATTGTTTTGGGAAAGGGTTTAAAGACCGAGCTGATTAAGATTATTGATCCAATGTGGCTCGTGAATTTGACTAAGACTGACAATGACGTGCTATTCAAGAAAAAATATTGATCGAGCGTCGTGAATACTATGATCGAGCGATGCAGTTTCAACGTGTCGTTCGTGTGTGTCACGAGTATGGAATTCACAGCTGTCGAGACTGGCAGACGAAGCGCTTCAAATAAGTTAAAGACAAAGATCTTAGGACGAGGGGGTGTCTGTTAGTGCACGGTTTTGCGTCTCGAGTCTTTGTATTTATAGTTTTGTCTTTATTATTATTATAATGGAAAAGTTATTAATATTTAAGTCCAGTTCGTTAAAGTAAGTCTAGTTCGTTAAGGGTGTTTAACGAACTAGCCTGTAAAGTTAATGTTCCTCCCATTCGTTAAGGATGTTTAACGAATGGGATCTTGGTTCGTTATGTAGTTCGTTATGTATTTGTTATTGATCTGTAATGTAACGAAGTGGAGACTAATTCGTTATGAAATGTATAACGAATTAGCTCCATCTTCTATATATAGAGGTTCATACCTCAGATTAATTTAAGTTTTGGAATTAACGTAACATCACTCTGTCAAATTTCTCTCTCGATCCAAAGTTCGTTAATCTATACATAATATACCTAATACACCTAATATATATATACACATATAAATATATATATATATATAACACAATTAACTAGTAATCATGAACTAGATCCGTTTAATATTATTAGATCTTAGATCTCTTTGAATCTATAACTATAACATCTGAGGTTCCAACACACAATATATTATGTGTCAGCTTATTCACCAGCATGTGTTGCTGACGTATTTTCAAACTGTTTTTCAAGTAACGACGGTTGGCGTCTTGAAGAATAGAAGTTGGCAATAAGCGATCTGATGGATCAGATCATTTTTGTTAAATGTTAAACTTAAATGGTGTTTTGTATAAAACAATTAATAATTTTGTAAACATTAACGGGTATTTTTAAATCCCGTATTTTGTTATCCAAATATTATTATTTTAATCCACGCAAAATTTTTCGCTTTAATCCATAACTTTGATTTATTTATTAACCGGTACCAACTGTTGGTCGCATGCCCAGGCCGTAGATGAGGGTGTGACAGGTTGGTATCAGAGCCATCGATCTTAGCGAATTAGGTATTAAATAATACCTAAGCTTCGATCCAAGTGAATAAGTATTATTATTATGTGTTTATATAAATTTGGAATAAGATAGGCTGGTAACTCTTTCTATCCCTCCTTAATCTAAACCATCCAATAGATGTCATTCAAGAAGATAATAGACAGCTTTATGCGCGACGCTAGGAGAGCTGGATGCCCCGAACCAATTCCCAAGGATAATATGAGTGAAGATTACTATGAAGACTTCTTCAACCAAGATCACCCTATTGAACGACCCACACCGGTGTATTTTCCTGGAACACAACAACTACCAATCAATCTTTCAAATAAACCACCGATACAAGAGTATGAACCCCCAAGAACCTCAAGCTACCATCCATCAAGCATCCCGGAGTATCATTCATCCAACATTAGGATGTATCACCCATCTGAAGTCCCAATGTACCATCCATCAAGCATCCCGACGTACCAACCCTCCTATGAATTTCTAGCCAACAAACAAATCAAGGTTGAACTAGAATCCGATTCTTCCGACTGGATGCAATGGCATTCCGAGCAAAGAAGATGGCACATTGTAACATCTAACCCCGCCGACTCTCAAGCCAACTCCTACAATGGTCCTTCCCAAAAACCAAAGATGAGGGTCATTCAACCATACGAAAGGTATCACCTAGACCCTATGGTGACTGAAACAGCAATGGAGGAAGATGATCCAGAAGAGGAAGAAGACCCGGAAGAGGAGTAAGAGATCTTCGAAGAAGTAACCACGCCAAGAGAAGAACCTTCAATTGACTCAAAATGTGATTGCCCGCCTGATGAATGTTGTACACATCCTTTCTATCACAGGAGTCCATGCTATGATCCTGAAGATCCTTACGTGCAATACATTCAAGGAAGAAAGATCATATTTTCCGCCTTTTCAATGAAAGATTCCTTCGATCTCAGAACAAACTGATGAAATCTGTCAACAAGAGGTAGTCGCGGAAGCATTATTCAACCATCCATTTGAAGCCCCCTCATCGCCGTATCCGAAGAATCACTATGATATCGTGATAATGGGATACCCTGATCCGCCGCCACAATAAGGATATCCAAATGTCATTCCACAATATTAAAAAGAACATCTTGATCGAGCACTACACGAGATAGACGAGTTAATGAAGAAGGTGGCTGAAGATGGAATCAAAAAGAAGAAGATGGGAGACAAGCTTCTTCACAAATGCAACAAGATGACAAATATAGTTAAGAAGTTTATGAAGGATTAGGATCTGCGAGGGTGTGATTAAGTGTTATGATGTCATCGTTCTAGTATGGATAGGGATATATATATATATATATATATATATATATATCAGATAATGATATATATATATATATGTATAATGTAACGATATACATATATATAAATGTATATTAATAAATGAATAAAATATGTTTTAAGAAAAGAATGTAAATATTTCAGAATGTCGAATCAAGAACAAAACAAAACGGAAGATCCTCAAAAAGAGGAAGATAACCGCGCTCAAAACGAACAAGACCAAAGAATACACGAACAATACTTGAACCAAATTCAAGAAATTATAACTAAAGCCGTGAGAGTCGAGTCACATATTAGAACCAAATCTAGGCAAACTCACTCTACCGAACATTCTCGAAATCCATAAAATCCAAATCTCGTCCTAACCCATCTCATCCCGAAGAGAGCGTTCATGAATCCAACGCTGGTGGCGATTTCAATCACAAGTTTAAGAAGCTTAGACTCCAAAGCTGCTCTTTCAAAGATTTCAAGAATTTCGGTCCCAATGAATTCTATGGCGACAAGGGCGCCATTGCAACCTTAAGGTGGCTAGAGGTGATGGAGTCGATTGTAATTATCCGCAAGTGCGCCGAGCAAGAAAAGATCCAATACACGACGCAAATGTTCAAAGGTGAAGCTTCAAAGTGGTGGAACACTCTTATTATGAACAAGGGAAGACAAACATTGTACAACCTGATGTCGGAAGAATTCAAGGAAATAGTGCTGGAAAAATTCTGCCTGATGCACAAAACTGAACAAGTCAAATCCAAATTCCTCAATCATAAGGTCATTGGAAAAAACCTTCATGAGTGCAACACCAAATTCCACGAGTACTGTCGACTCGTGCCCCAGCTGGTAACTCCTGAATCCAGCAAAGTCACTCGATATATTTGGGGATTACCTTGAGAAATTCGCGACATTGTGAGGTCTCACTTGCCTCAAACCACTGATTCCGCCATGGAATTGGCTGGTTACTTGATAAACGGTTTAATCCGTAACAAGGAAGAGGACAGGAAGGTGATGCCATCAAATGACCACAAGAAAAGTGGAAGCACCCAATTCAAAGGTAAAGGTGTTGATCAACGAAAATCTGGATCCAATTCCAACTACACTCAATGCAAGATTTGAAGGAAGTACCACAAAGGTTGATGTCAATTCGGGACATCTGTGACAACTGTGTGTGATTCATGTCACAAACCAAGTCTTGCAACGGCCGACTGTTGGAAGAAAACAATGACTTGCTACCACTGCAAGGAAATGGTACACCTTAGCTTTGAGTGCTCCAAGAACAACCCTGCTGCTTGTGGTGCGGGTGGAAGTGGTCAAAAGAACAAGACAAGAAAAGGCAACACAAGAGTCTTCGTTCTAGACGCCAAGAAAGCAGCCGACATACGGGAAACCATCACCGGTATGTTCTTAGTTAACGAAACATATGCTAGGGATTTATTCAATTCAGGTGCCAACTTAAGTTTTATAGATAATAGCTTTTATAGTCTATTAAACGAACCTCTAAAGAAATTAAATAAAACTTTAAGCGTCGAGACCGCTAGTGTCGAAATCGTTAAAATATCCAAAGCTTTAGAAAACGGAAAAATCTTTTTAGCTGGTTACGTAGTACTCGTTCAATTATTACACTTGACTCTTGCCAGTTTTGATATAGTACTTGGTATGGACTGGTTATCCAATAATCATGCTCGTATCATTTGCAATAGCAAAACCGTTGAACTTCAAGCCCCTCATAAGAGAACCATTCGAATTAAAGGGGACAAAGACGTTGGCCAAGTTAACATAATCTCCATGATTAGAGATAACAAGTGTTTAAATCAAGGATGCTTAGCATTCATGGCCTATGTCACTGAAGAATCCAAACCGAAGGAGATAAAGGACGTACCTATTGTCTCCGAATTTTCGGACGTCTTTCCCGACGAACTTCCTTGTATTCCTCCTGATCGAGAAGTCGAGTTTAGAATAGACCTTATGCATGGAACCGCACCAATCACCAAAGCCCCGTATCGCTTAGCTCCAACCAAGATGAAGGAACTGAAGAAGCAGTTAGACGAACTACTCGAGAAAGGTTTCATCCATCCAATTTCATCACCGTGGGGAGCCCCGATTCTCTTTGGCAAGAAGAAGGATGGATCAATGAGAATGTGTATCGACTACAGAGCTCTTAACAAAACAACCATAAAAAACCGATACCCATTACCCCGAATCGACGATCTATTCGACCAATGGAAAGGCTCAAGCTATTTCTCTAAGATAGATCTTCGTTCTGGTTGTCATCAACTCAAATTTCAGTCCGAAGACATTCCAAAAACCGCGTTCCGAACAAGGTATGGACATTGTGAGTTCACGGTTATGCCATTTGGTCTCACTAATGCCCCAACCGCGTTCATGGACATGATGAACCGAATTTGTAAACCTTACTTAGATAAATTTGTTATCGTATTAATCGATGACATACTTATGTATTCTAAGTCAAAGAAAAATCATGAAACTCATCTCCGAATCTTACTTGAATTACTTAGAAACGAGAAGTTGTACGCCAAGTTCTCGAAATGCGAATTTTGGCTTCCCGAAGTACAATTTCTTGGTCACATCATAAACGTGAATGGAATTCAAGTGGACCCCATAAATATTGAAGCTATCTCAAAGTGGGAGATTCTGAAGTCGCCAACCAAGATCAGAAGTTTCTTAGGTTTGGCCGGCTATTACCGTAGGTTCATTGAAAATTTCTCTCGAATATATGTTCCTCTAACTTCATTAACTAGTAAGAATATCAAATATGAATGGGGAACCAAACAACAACAGGTGTTCGATATACTCAAAACAAAAACTCACCAATGCACCTATACTGGCCTTTCCATAAGGTATCGAGGACTTTGTTTTCTTTAGTGACGTGTCTCATTTCGGTTTGGGATGCGTACTAATGCAACGAAAGAAATTAATCACTTACGTCTCTCGTCAACTCAAGGTACATGAAAAGAACTACAAAACTCACGATCTATAGTTAGGCGCCATAATTTTTGCCTTAAATATATGGAGGGACAATCTCTATGGAGTCCAATTCATTATGTACACTAATCACAAAAGTTTGAAACACATCTTCAAAAAAAAGAACTCAACATGCGTTAAAGATGCTGGATGGAAACATTAAATGACTACCACTGTGAAATCGTTTATCACGAAGGCAAAGCCAACTTTGTGGTTGACACCTTGAGTCGTAAGGAACATGATAAACCAAAAAGAGCTCGAGCCCTATGACTAGAACTCCAAGTAGATCTAGTCGAGCAAATCAAATCCATCCAACTTCAAGCGATCAATGAAAACAAGATCTCTGACGAAAAACGTAATGGCACCATTGACTCACTAGTCAAAGGTGACGATGGTATACATAGACTTGGAAACAGGATTTGGGTACCAATCATTGGAGAATTGCATGAAAAGATCATGAGAGAAGCTCACAAGTCCAAGTACTGATGAACCCTGGTAGTGACAAAATTTACCAAAATCTCAAACTAAATTACTGGTGGAGTAGAATGAAGAAAGATATCTCTTTGCATGTTGCAAAATGTTTAACATGTTTGAAAGTCAAAGTCGAACATCAAAAGCCTTCGGGATTTCTATAGCAACCCGAACTCCCTGTTTGGAACTGGGAAATGATAACCATGGACTTCATCACAAAAGTCCCGAAAACCACTCGTCAACATAACGTGATCTGGGTTATCGTCGATAGGTTAAACAAATCCACTCATTTTATACTTATTAACGAAACGTAATCGATGAACAGATTAGCACGAATCTATGTAAACAACATCGTTGCATTTCATGGAGTGCCTCTGTCTATCATTTCTGATCGAGACATTCGATTCACGTCTCAATTCTGGAAAAGTTTCCAACAAGCATTAGGAACCCAACCGAATCTTAGCACTGCCTATCATCCCCAAACAGATGAGCAAAACGAAAGAACAATTCAAACACTTGAAGATATGCTCCGTGCTTATGTAATTGACTTAGGCGGAAGTTGGGATGACCATCTTCCACTAATGGAATTTTCGTATAAGAATAGTTATCAAACGAGTATTCAAGTCGCACCGTTCGAAGCGTTATACAGCCGAAAATGTAGAACGCCGGTATGCTGGTCTGAAACCGGAGATAATCAATTATCTGGACCCGAGATAGTCCAAGAAACCACTGGAAAGGTGTTAAAAATCCGTGAACGACTTAAGACAACACGAGACCGACAAAAGAGTTACGCCGATATCCGACGCATGTTGTTAGAATTCAATATAGGCGATAAAGTCTTATTAAAAGTTTCGCCTTGGAAGGGTGTTGTTCACTTCAGTAAGAAAGGAAAACTTAGTCCACGCTTTTTAGGAGCATTAAAAATACTCGAGCGAATCGGTACCGTCGCATACCGTCTACGACTACCCGAGGAAATGAAAGGGATACACGATATATTCCACATTTCTAATATGCGAAAGTGTCTAGCCGATGAATCTTTTTCAATGCCTCTAAAAGATGTTGAAATAAACGAAAAACTCCAATTCATAGAAAGACCCTTACAAATCAAAGATTCAAAAACTAAGAAACTTAAGAGACAAACACAGAAATTGGTCAAAGTAAAGTGGGACTCACGAAGAGGCCCCGAGTATACGTGGGAGTTAGAATCCGAAATAAAGAAAAAGTACCCCCACTTATTCTATAAAGCGAATCTCGTGGACGAGATTCATTCCAAGATGGGGAGGATGTAACATCAAGAAAATATCATATCAAAGTTGTCCAAATATAAAGTCCAAGGATTTAAAATTTCCTATCACGATACGCGATACCCTAAGACTCAACGTCATCACGTATCGCGATGATGTGATCTGACAACAGACATGTGCCCCGCCACGTGTCCCCACGTTGCACACGTGGCAAAGCTATGGGGTGATACGACAAGCCTAGTAGTGATATGCAATGACCTCCAAGTAGGCCCATCGCGTATCGCTATCCCATTAAATAATATTAAAAGATCTGTTAACCCATCGCGATACGCAATGGATAATTGGCAAGACCCATCGCGATGCTGATCAGCCCTATAAATACGGCCATCATCCCTCATTCTACACTCACATCTCAGGTTTACATCTTCTCTCTCTAAAAACACTCTCTCACTCTACCTCGTAAAACGTGCCCCGACCCTCCTCGTAATCCGTGCCCAAAACCAACGTTACCTCAAAATTCATGCCACATACCGACCATGTTACCTTGAAGTACGTACCATCAAAAAATGACTCAACACTCACCTCGAAGTGCGTGCCAAAGGAGAATTGATGATCGGCGAACATTTTTTCGCGTGCCAAGGAAATGTTGATCAAGATTCTTGGAAAGTGTGCGAGCGACAAGGTATTGCCCAAGAGTCTAGAATATAATAAGTCAACCAAGGTAGGGATAATGCTCGAATAAAATATTAATATAATTGTCACACCCCGACTTAGGGCCTAGGCGTGTGACCGAAAGTTGGTACCTATATTGTAAATATATCAGAGTTTATGGGTTAATTTTAGCGGAAGACTTTAGGTTGAATATAATATTAATTTACAAAGATTTACTTGGGAATTAAATACCCAAGTATTTGTTTACACAATATGTGTTCATATTACAAGGACTTTTAGTTTATAGAAAACGGAACCATCTTGTAACGCGCTGCTATCTTCACAAAGACTCCAATCCTTTCTATTGCTACTTAAGCTTAATTACCTACAATGGGTTAGAAAAATACATCAGCTATGTACTGGTGAACACGTATGACTCCAAAATATTTGAATGATAATTACAATACAAATATAGTTTTTTGACAAGCTCAACGGAAGTATTTCTACTTCCGGTACATGAACCACTGCCCTACACACACAAAAGTGTTCTCCGAGCCACGTAGCCCTTAATGGAGAACTAGTTATGATCGTTAGCCCGCGGCCACGTATCCTTTGACTGATTTAGGCTAAACAGTTATGTTTAGATCCAGACACATGTGTAATCGGTCTTAGTTAATTTTATTTTCTACTTTGTATTATAACGTTTTAGAGATCACGTAATCTCATTTAAACATTGACTGACTCGTTAAGACAAACACCCGTTCATTTTATCAAGTATAAATATGTTTTTACTGTTCGTAAAGGTTAACGTATTCACCTGTACCGTCAGTGTACGTTTGAAACCTTGATTGAATGAGAATGATACTAACCTATGCATAGATAGGTTTGGTATAAATATTTGAATGATGTTTTGTGACAATCGTCAATTTCAGGTTAACTCCGTTAACTCAACTCCGTTAACTCAACTCTGTAAATTCAAACTTAAGATCAATGAATCTATAACGCACACTTCATTACATTTAAACTAGGGTTTAAATGACGCTTAAAACTTACTACATGTGTAGTCTTTCGGGAGTTGCACTGAAACGCAAACGAGTTGACGCAAACGATTGATGAATAAACGAAAAACGTCAAAACAGTAATTATGTGATAATTATATGTTAGACTTATGTGTTATGTGATGACATGGTTATAAACGTTAACTCAAGTTGTAAACAAGTTAGTTAAGCTAGGAAAAATAATACTTAGAAGTGGAGGGGCTAAAGTGTAACATAGTATTCTATAAATAATATGTTATAATAAACCCTAACTCTTATTTTCTTTCTTCAATAATCCCGATCGGAACCCCCTTGGTCTCTCCTTGGCTGCCGTCACCAATACACACACATACAACCACCAATTTCAAGTTTTGATCGAAGAATTAGGTGCTCGGAAGGTATAATCGATTATCCTATGCATCCTTTATACTTGATTTTGATGTTTGTTGGGTTAACTACAAACCCTAGCTGCCGATTTTCTTATGGTGTTGTATTATTATGATTGTTGTTGATTTGTTAATGATATGATGACTAGAATTGATATTGTTACATGCTAATTACTTGTGTCTTTGATTTGAGTTCAAACAAAAACCCTAATCATGTATGTAATGTGTAATTGATGTGCATGGATGGTGTTTATGGAGTCTAGAGTGTTATATGAATGCATGATAGTTCATAGATTGTTAATATGTTGAGTTTGGATGCAAACAGTTTCTGGACAGAATGTGTTATTGATGTTTAAGTGACTGTAACGAAGTGTAAATGTGAAAATTGGTTGAGATTATTGGTACTACAGTAAACTAGGTTGAGTCTAGTTTCTATAGAATATAAATTTGTAATTTTTGGACAAGTAAAGGTTAACTTTTATGATTTTACAAAAACGTTGTGCAAAGCTGAGCTGTTAGACCTGCTGTTAGGTTGTTTTGTAAATGTTATATCTCATGAACTACGAGACCAATTGGGTTGGTTCCACTTCTGGAAGTTGACTTATTGAGTTAGGAACCTAACCCAAGTGGTCTTGCATTTATTGGATTTTTCGTTTAACGGAAATTGCAAATAACATTCTGTTGCGCATGAATTTGATTGTTATGAGTTTGCTGTAATGATTTGATTATTGTGAGAAAACTATGAGGAATAAAAATATAATAAAATATGTTCTGGAAACCTAAGACATATATGCTTCTATGTTGATTTTTGGTAAATTAATTGAGATGCTATGATCGGTGGAATAGTACAATCTTTCAAGTAGAATTTCTGTCTCGGTGAAACTAGCTGCTGAGTTTTGTGAAAATGCATGAAACATGATACTTGCTAATTTATTATCGTGTTTTGACCAAATTGCCCTTGAGGGGAATGATTGCAAGTTAATTGTCGTGCTTTGAACAAAATGCCCTTGCGGGGAATAATTGTTAATTGATTGTAATGATTTGACCAAATTGCCCTCGTGGGGAATAGTTGCTAGTTAATTGTTATGTGTTGACCAAATTGCCCTTACGGGGAGTAATTGCTAGTGATGTACTTTATGAATACGTGACACGTAAATAATTGCTTACACATGTAACGTATCACAAATACACTTGTCAAAGTCACACACGATTCACAAACGAAACACGAAACATGTTACGTGCATAGGTATTATGTGCCGGGTCTAGAGACTCGATAATATTCCGCCACTTAGAGAAATCTCTTTGTTGTTTTAGAACGCTAGAGAGAGTTTTTCTGTGACGCGTATCTTGGTGATTTAATTTGGTATTTTCTTCGCAAACAGTGAGTTTCACTTTCCCCTTTTAAACGCTTTTCACTTGGGGGAGATAACATACACCGAAACGCATTTAAGATTTTGTTAATATATATTATATATCACTTGTAAAGACTAAGTTGCAAACGCGTAAACTAAAGTCCTTCATAACATCGAACCGTTTAATATTTGGATAATAGCGAGTCACTGTTGAGTAGTACTACTGGGTTTGACAAACCCCACTCAACGCTAAACTCGACTGGAGGTCGAGTGGGTGTAATCTTGGCTAAACACATACCATGGTCTGGACGACCTGGTGGCAAGGCAAATTGATAAACAGTCAGCTTCGGTGTCGAACACTTAGTGATACTTGTTTTATAGGCTAGCTACCTATAGATATATAATTGACATAACACTATCTGGTAACGCTGTAACGCAAAACGCTGTAACGCAAAACGCTGTAACGCAAAACGCTTAACGCAAAACGCTTAACGCAAAACGCTGAACGCAAACGCTAAACATTTATTTTTATATAAACTTGTGAACTCACCAACCTTGTGTTGACACTTTTGGTATGTTATTCTCAGGTTGCCGAGGCGGGCGCGCGGTTTAGGAACATGCATTGCTTGAAACAATTTTAATTATGCAAACTTATTTTAAACTAAGATCATTGGGTTTTAAGTCGTCCTGCGTGACGTAACATTGTTTGCTATGGTTTTACGCTTCCGCATTTAATTACTCGTAAACGTTTTCATGGTTTTGAAACTTTGTTTTATGGTTTGATTATAACTGATGATTCCGATCCGGTTAGTTCACACCCTCTGACGGTAAAACTCCGTTAGTGGATTTTGAGGGTGTGACAGATTGGTATCAGAGCCATTGGTTATAGCAAACTAGAAGCTGCATGCATACTAGACTATAACCGCGACGACCCATTAGTTATAATGATACGCACTGCATAGATTTGTGTAGTCTTTGTTATCCTATCTCTTTACCTCTTTCACTCATACGCGCGCGCATACACGGCTTACCTGTAGGAATGTCGACGCCACCCTCATCATCATCCGATTCGATGACGCATGCTCACGGGAAGGAACCGCAGTTACCTACCGCATCGCCACCCCGAGTAGTCCCGGAACTCGAAGCTCCCGCACCGAAGAGGTACCGCCTATCCGGAGGCATATACGAAAACGACGTTAGCTGGGATTGGTACCCTAACATGATTAGACGTATGGTCTATCGCGAGCAAGTTCCCCCGTTACCTCACCCAAACCACCCTGCTTACCCCAACACCCTACCACCCATAACCGAACCTGTAGAGCGAGTTCTCGCAGCTGTTGTTTCATGTTTGGAGCGTGACGTGGGTTAGATGCGCTATACGAGAGCGAACGTTTCCGGACTGTTAAAAGACGGAACCGAGACTAAGGAGGAGATTGCCCGCATGGCAGCGGAAATGAAGGAAATGCAAGAGGCTAGTGATCAACAGATGAAGATTATGAGGAAGATGCAAGCCGAGATGATAGACTTGCAAGAGCAACTCCAAGTAGCAAGGACCCGAACCGAGATAGCTCTAGAGCGTTGCGATGTCTTACAAATGCAACTTGCTCAGAACGCAGCCGAGCCTGAGGCCGAGCCTGAGATGGAGCCTGAGGCCGAACCTGAAGAAGATCCCGAAGAGGAGCCTGAAGAAGATCCCGAGGAAGATCCCGAGGAGGAACCCGAAGAAGAACCGGAGGAAGAACTGGCTGAGGAGGAGGCACACTCAGAGGTGTCCTCAGATGATGACATCTAGTGATGATGACACTTAGATGGAGGGGTTGTCTCCATCCGAACTATTATTTTCTATGATTTTAAGGATTGATTGGAAATACTTTGTAGCGAATACAATGGTTTTAATCATGAATTATTTATTAGATTAATATATGGTTGTGATGTGATGTTGTTTCTTATTTCTTTCTTACCTATCTTTTTATTACATGTATGGTGTGTTGTATATGAAAGAAAAATTCATGTTTAACATTTTATACTGTGATTCTATGAAATGGCTGGAAGAAACGCTGGACACGGACGTGGTAACATCAACTTGACTGCAGCTGAACTCCAAACCCTGCTGAACGACCATGCAGCGGACGCTTTACCCGCACATGTTCAGAACCAAGCTGGAGGTCCAATTGGAACGTGTACCTTCAAGAACTACCTTGACTGCAAGCCCAGTACGTTTAAGGGCACTGAGGGAGCTATAGGCTTCCTGCGTTGGGCTGAGAAGGCCGAGTCGGCATTTGAGATGTGCAATTGTCCCCCTTCCAGTAGGGTCAAATTCGCTGCTGGAACACTTGAGGATTCTGCCCTCACTTGTTGGAATTCGAACGTACAGATCCTTGGATTGGAACTGGCTAACGCGATGAACTGGGAGGAGTACAAAAACATGATGCGAGAGGAGTACTGTCCGAGAGAGGAGATTTCGAAGTTAGAGTCAGAATTTTGGTCGTTGAAGATGGTGGGCTCAGAAATCGAAGCCTACACCACCCGTTCTCACGAGTTGGCTGTGATGTGTCCGCGGATGGTGGATTCGCCGAGTAAGAGGATTGAAATGTATCTTGATGGGTTAGCACCGCAGATTCAGGGCATGGTGACGTCTTCCAGACCAGCCACTATTCAACAAGCGATCCGTTTAGCTCACAAACTGACGGATCAAGCTGTGACCCAAGGTGCGTTACCACCTAGGGGTACAACCACTAAAGCCCGTGACAACCAGAGTAATGACAACCACAGCAACAGCAACCCGAGCAGCGGAAAGAGGAAGTTTGACAACACCAGATCCTCGTCCTCGAACCTCCCACCGCAACAACACTACCGTAAGCCCGAATTCACTCGGAGCTTTAACAATCAAAGTCACAACAACAATAAAAATGGTAGCGGGCAGGGTTCGAGCAGATATGCTGGGAAATATCCGAAATGCAATAGGTGCAACTATCATCATGTTGGCCAGTGTGACCGTGTCAAGTGTCAGAGATGCGGAAAGATGGGTCACCAGGCGAAGGAATGTAGAGGAGACCTTGTGGCAAAGGGTGCTCCTAAGCCACCTATGACGACGAAGAGATGTTTCGAATGTGGGCAGGAAGGTCATTTCAGGAAAGACTGTCCCAAGCTGAAACAGAACGACAACAATGGGGGTAATGGAAGTGGCAGTAGTGGCGGAAGCAATGGCAAGGGAAGAGCTTTTGTGATTGGGTCGGGTCAAGCCCGCAATGATCCGCACGTGGTGACTGGTAAGTTCCCTGTAAACGATTGTTTTCCTTCTGTATTGTTTGACACTGGAGCTGATAGGAGTTTTGTGTCGAAAGCCTTTAGCCAACTCTTAGACTTAACTCCAACTCCGTTAGATGTTAAGTTTCCTATTGAATTAGCTGACGGTAAGACTATAGTAACGACTCATGTACTTGCGGGATGCAAGTTAAAACTGTCAGGTCATGTCTTTGATATCGACCTTATTCCTTTTACGCTTAGTAGTTTCGATGTCGTGGTCGGCATGGACTGGTTGTCCGAGAACCGAGCGGAGATTATATGTCACGATAAGATAGTTCACATTACTACCCTTCCGGCGAGATCCTTTCGGTCCGAGGTGAGAGAAGCGGCATGACCACCACCGTCATTACCCTCATGAAGGCGCAGAAGTACCTACGAAAGGGTCATCCGGCAATTTTGGCGCAGATCGTTGAGAAACCCGCGGAGGAGAAACGAATTGAAGATATACCTGTTGTGCGAGATTTTCCGGAAGTTTTCCCGGAGGATTTGCCCGGACTCCCTCCTATTCGTCAAGTCGAATTCCAACTCAATTTGACACCCGGTGCAGCACCCATAGCCCGAGCCCCGTATCGGCTCGCACCGGCGGAGCTTCAGGAACTGTCCACTCAGTTGCAAGATTTGTTGGATAAGGGTTTTATCCGACCTAACTCATCACCATGGGGAGCCCCTGTCTTATTTGTCCGAAAGAAGGACGGGACTTTTCGCATGTGTATCGACTACCGGGAGTTGAACAAGGTGACGGTCAAGAACCGTTATCCTTTACCCCGAATTGATGATCTGTTTGACCAGCTTCAAGGATCGAGTTATTACTCGAAGATCGATCTGCGATCTGTTTATCACCAACTAAGAGTGCGCGAAGAAGATATCTCTAAGACGGCTTTTAGAACACGGTATGGTCACTACGAGTTTTCGGTTATGCCTTTTGGCCTAACCAACGCACCAGCCGTATTTATGGATCTCATGAATCGAGTATGCAAGGCGTATCTCGACAAGTTTGTGATTGTTTTCATTGATGATATTCTCGTCTACTCCAAGAACGAAGCTGACCACGAAGAGCACTTAAGGGTAATTCTGGAATTGCTGAAGAAGGAACAACTGTATGCTAAACTCTCGAAATGTGAATTTTGGCTTCGCAAGGTTCACTTTTTAGGGCATGTGATCAACGAGAATGGTATCCATGTCGATCCCGGTAAGGTAGAGGCCATCAAAAACTGGGAAGCACCTAAGACTCCGACTGAGGTGCGGCAATTCCTAGGACTGGCCGGCTACTACCAGCGTTTCATCGAGGGATTTTCAAAGATTGCTCAACCCCTCACCTCTTTGACTCACAAGGGTACTAAGTACAATTGGGGTGACGCGCAAGAATCCGCTTTTCAACTGTTGAAAACCAAACTCTGCAGCGCCCCTATCCTAGCCCTCCCCGAGGGAACGGAAAATTTTGAGGTACACTGTGACGCATCTATACAAGGTCTCGGTTGTGTGCTGATGCAACTCGAGAAGGTTATAGCCTACGCCTCTCGACAACTACGGGTTCATGAGAAGAACTACACGACCCATGATTTGGAACTTGGAGCTGTGGTGTTTGCTCTTAAGATATGGAGGCATTACTTGTACGGTACCAAGTTTACCATTTACACCGACCACAAGAGTTTCCAACATATCTACGATCAGAAGGAGCTGAACATGCGACAGCGTCGTTGGGTCGAGCTGCTCAAAGATTATGATTGTGCCATCAAGTACCACCCTAGCAAGGCCAATGTAGTGGCCGACGCCCTCAGTAGAAAAGAAACAGATAAACCCAGACGAGTGCGAGCATTGCAACTCACGATTCATGCAAACTTACCCGACCGGATTCGCGATGCGCAACTTGAAGCTTTGAAAGATGATAATCTTCCATCAGAACTCATGCGGGGCATGAACAAGCAACTCGAAACCAGATCGGACGGGGTCCGATATTTTGAGAACCGAATTTGGGTTCCACGATACGGAGAGTTGAGAACTCTAGTGATGGACGAAGCTCACAAGTCCCGGTATTCTATCCACCCTGGCTCAGATAAAATGTATCATGATTTAAAGGCACTTTACTGGTGGCCGAACATGAAAGCCGACATTGCCACCTACGTGAGCAAATGCTTGACTTGTGCCAGAGTCAAGATAGAATACCAGAAACCATCTGGTCTACTACAACAACCGGAACTCCCAATGTGGAAATGAGAACACATCTCAATGGATTTTATCACGGGTTTACCTAAGACACCGACGGGATGCGATACCATCTGGGTGATCGTTGATCGGTTGACTAAGTCTGCACACTTCTTAGCGATTAAGGAATCGGACAAAATGGAAAGACTGACTCGCGTTTACATGAAAGAAGTGGTGTCTAGACACGGAGTGCCTGTCTCAATTATTTCTGATCGAGATTCTCGTTTCACTTCGCACTTTTGGAAGTCGCTGCAAAGCGCACTAGGCACCCGTCTCGATATGAGCACAGCATACCATCCTCAGACAGATGGGCAAAGCGAACGAACTATTCAGACCCTGGAATATATGTTGCGTGCATGCGTTTTGGATTTCGGAAAAAGTTGGGAACCTCACTTACCTTTGGTAGAGTTTTCGTATAATAACAGCTACCACGCAAGTATTAAAGCAGCGCCGTTTGAAGCGCTGTACGGACGGAAGTGTCGATCACCACTCTGCTGGGCAGAGGTGGGTGACAGCCAAATCACTGGTCCCGAACTGGTACTCGAAACGTCGGAAAAGATTGTTCAAATCCGAAATCGCATGGCAGCAGCACGAGATCGCCAAAAGAGTTACGCCGACAAGCGCCGAAAACCTCTCGAATTTCAAGTGAACGATCGAGTGTTACTCAAAGTCTCACCTTGGAGAGGTGTGGTTCGCTTTGGTAAGCGAAACAAACTCAACCCACGAAATGTTGGTCCTTACCGGATAACTGAGTGCATTGGTCCGGTGGCGTACCGACTGGACCTACCAACGGAACTCAGTGGCGTACACAATGTATTCCACGTGTCCAATTTGAAGAAATGCCTATCTGATGAAACCCAAGTAGTCCCTTTGGAGGAACTACAAGTTGATGAACAGTTACGTTTCATTGAGGAACCAGTGGAGGTTTTGGATTGGCAAACCAAAACGCTCAAGCACAGCAAAATTCCAATCGTTAAGGTTCGTTGGAACTCGAGACGTGGACCGGAGTTCACGTGGGAACGCGAGGATCAAATGATGAAAAAGTATCCTCACCTTTTTGAAGGGCTGACCAAACACAGAAAACCGCGAAACTCGGCAAACCGTCAGACATCACCGGAGGTATGAATTAAATTTCGGGACGAAATTTCCTTCTACTAGGGGATGATATGACAAACTGAAAATTTTTCTTACTTTTTCAGACACTCATCACGACTTGACTCAAATTTTCGGGACGAAAATTCTTTAACATGGGAATGATGTGACAATCGTCAATTTCAGGTTAACTACGTTAACTCAACTCCGTTAACTCAACTCTGTAAATTCAAACTTAAGATCACTGAATCTATAACGCACACTTCATTACATTTAAACTAGGGTTTAAATGACGCTTAACACTTACTACATGTGTAGTCTTTCGGGAGTTGCACCGAAACGCAAACGAGTTGACGCAAACGATTGATGAATAAACGAAAAACGTCAAAACAGTAATTATGTGATAATTATATGTTAGACTTATGTGTTATATGATGACATGGTTATAAACGTTAACTCAAGATGTAAACAAGTTAGTTAAGCTAGGAAAAATAATACTTAGAAGTGGAGGGGCTAAAGTGTAACATAGTATTCTATAAATACTATGTTATAATAAACCCTAACTCTTATTTTCTTTCTTCAATAATCCCGATCGGAACCCCCTTGGTCTCTCCTTGGCTGCCGTCACCAATACACAACATACAACCACCAATTTCAAGTTTTGATCGAAGAATTAGGTGCTAGGAAGGTATAATCGATTATCCTATGCATCCTTTATACTTGATTTTGATGTTTGTTGGGTTAACTACAAACCCTAGCTGCCGATTTTCTTATGGTGTTGTATTATTATGATTGTTGTTGATTTGTTAATGATATGATGACTAGAATTGATATTGTTACATGCTAATTACTTGTGTCTTTGATTTGAGTTCAAACAAAAACCCTAATCATGTATGTAATGTGTAATTGATGTGCATGGATGGTGTTTATGGAGTCTAGAGTGTTATATGAATGCATGATAGTTCATAGATTGTTAATATGTTGAGTTTGGATGCAAACAGTTTCTGGACAGAATGTGTTATTGATGTTTAAGTGACTGTAACGAAGTGTAAATGTGAAAATTGGTTGAGATTATTGGTACTACAGTAAACTAGGTTGAGTCTAGTTTCTATAGAATATAAATTTGTAATTTTTGGACTAGTAAAGGTTAACTTTTATGATTTTACAAAAACGTTGTGCAAAGCTGAGCTGTTAGACCTCCTGTTAGGTTGTTTTGTAAATGTTATATCTCATGAACTACGAGACAAATTGGGTTGGTTCCACTTCTGGAAGTTGACTTATTGAGTTAGGAACCTAACCCAAGTGGTCTTGCATTTATTGGATTTTTCGTTTAACGGGAATTGCAAATAACATTCTGTTGCGCATGAATTTGATTGTTATGAGTTTGCTGTAATGATTTGATTATTGTGAGAAAACTATGAGGAATAAAAATATAATAAAATATGTTCTGGAAACCTAAGACATATATGCTTCTATGTTGATTTTTGGTAAATTAATTGAGATGCTATGATCGGTGGAATAGTACAATCTTTCAAGTAGAATTTCTGTCTCGGTGAAACTAGCTGCTGAGTTTTGTGAAAATGCATGAAACATGATACTTGCTAATTTATTATCGTGTTTTGACCAAATCGCCCTTGAGGGGAATGATTGCAAGTTAATTGTCGTGCTTTGACCAAAATGCCCTTGCGGGGAATAATTGTTAATTGATTGTAATGATTTTGACCAAATTGCCCTCGTGGGGAATAGTTGCTAGTTAATTGTTATGTGTTGACCAAATTGCCCTTACGGGGAGTAATTGCTAGTGATGTACTTTATGAATACGTGACACGTAAATAATTGCTTACACATGTAACGTATCACAAATACACTTGTCAAAGTCACACACGATTCACAAACGAAACACGAAACATGTTACGTGCATAGGTATTATGTGCCGGGTCTAGAGACTCGATAATATTCCGACACTTAGAGAAATCTCTTTGTTGTTTTAGAACGCTAGAGAGAGTTTTTCTGTGACGCGCATCTTGGTGATTTAATTTGGGAATTTCTTCGCAAACAGTGAGTTTCACTTTCCCCTTTTAAACTTTTAAACGCTTTTCACTTGGGGGAGATAACATACTCCGAAACGCATTTAAGATTTTGTTAATATAGATTATATATCACTTGTAAAGACTAAGTGGCAAACGCGTAAACTAAAGTCCTTCATAACATCGAACCGTTTAATATTTGGATAATAGCGAGTCACTGTTGAGTAGTACTACTGGGTTTGACAAACCCCACCCAACGCTAAACTCGAATGGAGGTCGAGTGGGTGTAATCTTGGCTAAACACATACCATGGTCTGGACGACCTGGTGGCAAGGCAAATTGATAAACAGTCAGCTTCGGTGTCGAACACTTAGTGATACTTGTTTTATAGGCTAGCTACCTATAGATATATAATTGATATAACACTATCTGGTAACGCTGTAACGCAAAACGCTGTAACGCAAAACGCTTAACGCAAAACGCTGAACGCAAACGCTAAACATTTATTTTTATATAAACTTGTGAACTCACCAACCTTGTGTTGACACTTTTAGTATGTTATTCTCAGGTAGCCGAGGCGGGCGCGCGGTTTAGGAACATGCATTGCTTGAAACAATTTTAATTATGCAAACTTATTTTAAACTAAGATCATTGGGTTTTAAGTCGTCCTGCGTGACGTAACATTGTTTGCTATGGTTTTATGCTTTCGCATTTAATTACTCGTAAACGTTTTCATGGTTTTGAAACTTTGTTTTATGGTTTGATTATAACTGATGATTCCGATCCTGTTAGTTCACACCCTCTGACGGTAAAACTCCGTTAGTGGATTTTGAGGGTGTGACATGTTTCATGATTAAGCTATGATTGCTAAGCTTAACCTTGAAATCGTTTATCTTTGTTTGTGAATGAAACACTTTGTTTTTATGTGACATTTAATGTAGTATGCTTTGGCTTAATAGGTTATAACACGTTGGTAAGTTTCTCCAGGTAAGTAAACGGGTCCCTCAGTTAATGGGGATTTGTATAAATTACTTTTCCTTAGGCAAGAAACTTACTACTAGTGACATCACCCTTACAGTTTACTACATGCCCGTCAAAATATATCTTTTGTTAACATTACTTTGCTATGAAAACTCATTTATGAATGGTTATAGAATGTTTATAAAAATACTTTCAAGGTTAAAGGCCATAGCCTCGATGGATGTCTAAGCTATAACTCAAATAACTTAAACATAACTCCTACCTTAGTGTGGATACTTGGAATGATAATACTAATAAAAACATGACGGTAGGATCTTGATCTACTCGCTTAATGACTTAAAAACTTGCACGAACTTAGAGAAACGGATCATCGACTCGTTACGGCAATCGGGTAAAATTCCCTAGGCTTATGTGTGTGAGATTTAGTGTGTTTTGGGATGAATGAGGCTCAATCCCGTAACTCACTATTTATAGGAGGTTTTATGACCCATCGCGATACGCGATGGGTTTCTCATTACCCCGTCGCGTATCACGGCGCCGCAATTTAAGGAGCCATGCCACGTTGTGACACATGACCTGTAAATTCGTGCCACGTGTTGACACGTGGTTGGACACGTGTCCGGTGACTTAGCACGGTCATCGCGATACGCGATGACCTTGTTGGTTAGGCCGTAGCGTATCGTTGCACCGCCCATTTCTGGGTTATTGTGCAAGTCAATCGCTATACGCGATGGGTGAATTGGCTAACCCATCGCGTATCGCGATGAGTCTAGATTTTCAGAATTTTCATTTTAGTCCCTAGACTTATAAAAGTTAGTGTATTTGGCTAAACTCTTATAGGTTTATTTACGCGGTGTTACATCCTCCCCGCCTTTTGAATAATCTCGTCCTCGAGATTTATTGGAATAGATAGGGATACTTCTTCTTCATTTCTGACTCGAGCTCCCACGTATACTTGGGTCCTCGTCTTGAATCCCATTTGACTTTCACGAGCTTGAGTCATTTATGTTTGAGGAACTTGATCATGATATCTTCTATTTGAATTGGTTGTTCTACAAACTTAAGTTTTCGTTGATTTTAACATCTTTTAAAAGCATAGCAAGAGTTTCATCGGCTAGACACTTGCGTAGGTTAGATACGTGAAACACATCGTGAATACCTTTCATTTCATCGGTTAATTCCAGCCAGTAAGCAACTGGTCTGATCCTTTTAAGTATCTTGAATGGTCCAACAAAGCGTGGACACAGTTTCCCCTTCTTCCCAAATCTTACTACACCTTTCCAAGGTGATACTTTCAATAATACTCTATCTCCTTCGTTGAATTCCAATGGCTTGCGGCGAATATTCGCATAGTTTTTCTGTCTATCTGTCGTTGCCTTCAATAGTTGACGGATTTGTATAACTTGATCAGTGGTTCTTTGAACAATTTCAGGTCCTGATAACTGACTATCACCTGTTTCAGACCAACATACAGGTGTCCTACATTTCCGTCCATACAAAGCTTCAAATGGTTCCATTTGGATACTTGTATGATAACTATTGTTATACGAGAATTCCATTAAAGCGAGATGAGTGTCCCAGCTTCCTCTTAAGTCGATGACACAGGCACAGAGCATATCTTCCAAGGTTTGAATTATACGTTCACTTTGGCCATCAGTTTGGGGATGGTATAAAGTACTTAGGTTTAGTCGAGTCCCCATTGCCTTTTAAAAGCTTGACCCAAAATTTGAATTGAAATGGCTATCTCTATCGGAAATGATGGATAGCGGCACACCATGCAAAGATACTATGTTTTTGACATATAGTTGTGATAACTTATCCATGCTAAACGTTTCTTGTATTGAAATGAAATGAGCAGACTTGGTAAGTCTATCTACAATAACCCAGATTGCATCATTTTGACGAGAAGTTTTAGGTAACTTCATGATGAAATCCATGGTTATCATATCCCATTTCCATATTGGTATTTCAGGTTGTTGTAGTAATCCTAACGGCTTTTGATGTTCGTCTTTTACTTTAGAACACGTTAGGCATTTGGCAACGTATAGAGCAATATCCTTCTTCATACCAATCCACCAATACTCATCCTTCAAATTGTGATACATCTTATCGCTCCTCGGATGCATCATGTATTTTGGCTTATGTGCTTCTTCTAGAATCTTGTCTCTTAAATTTCTGACCATGGTACACAAATCCTTGTACCAAGTCTAAGTATCTCGTCACTTCCTTTAACCGATTGATCGATGGTACCATTCTCTTTCTCAGCTTTAATGTTTCCTTCCTCCAGCGCCAACTTCTGAGCTTCTTTAGTTTGGTTAGCTAAATCAACCTTAAGTTCCCATCTAAAAGCTCGGACTTTCTTTGGTTTCTCATGTTCCTTCCTACTTAAGGCGTTAGCCACTACGTTGGCTTTTCTTTCATGATATATGATTTCACAGTCGTAGTCATTGAACGTTTCCATCCAACGCCTTTGTCTCATGTTTGATTCCTTTTGATCATATATATGCTTCAAACTTTTATGATCAGTGTATACTATGAACTTTACACCATACAAGTAATGTCGCCATAACTTTAATACGAAAATTATAGCGCCTCATTCAAGATCGTGTGTGGTGTAATTCTTCTCGTGAACTTTTAATTGTCTTGAAGCATAAGCAATTACTTTCTTTCCTTGCATCAAAACACATCCCATTCCCGTGTGCGAAGCATCATAAAATATGGTAAAGTTATCTAATCCTTCTGGCAAGGCCAAGATAGGTGAATTGGTTAACTTTTGTTTAACTGTTTCAAATGCTTCCTCTTGTTTCGGTCCCCATTAAAATTTAATTGATTTCCTTGTAAGTGAAGTTAATGGGAAAACTATTCTGGAGAAGTCTTGTATGAATCTTCGGTAATATCCTGCTAAACCTAGAAAGCTTCTGACTTGAGTTGGTGTCTTAGGTTTCTCCCATTTGATAATAGCTTCTATCTTTGCTGGATCTACTTGAATACCCTTTTCGTTTATAACATGACCAAGAAATTTAACTTCGGATAACCAAAATTCATGTTTAGAGAATTTAGCGTACAATTTCTCATTTCTTAGGGTTTTAAGTATGATTATGAGATGTGCTTGATGATCTTCTATGGATTTTGAATAAACAAGAATGTCATTAATGAATACAATAACAAACTTGTCAAGATATGGTTTACAAATACGATTCATCATGCCCATGAAAGCTACCAGAGCCTTAGTGAGCCCGAAAGGCATAACGGTGAACTCATAATGTCTGTATCGGGTTCTGAATGCTGTTTTAGGGATATCTTCTTCTTGTACTTTCAGTTGATGGTAACCTAATCTAAGGTCAATTTTATAAAAAAAACAACTTGCTCCTTGGAGCTTATCAAACAAATCGTCGATTCTTGGGAGTGGATACTTGTTCTTGATCGTAACCTTATTTTCTTCTCTAATATCTATACACATTTTCATTGATCCGTCCTTCTTCTTTACAAACAAAATCGAAGCTCCCCATGGTGACGAACTTGGTCGTATGAATCCTTTTTCCAAAAGCTCATCTAATTGTTTCTTCAGCTCTATCATTTCTGTGGGTACTAGTCTATAGGAAGACTTAGATATCGATGAAGTTCCTGGTATAAGGTTGATTCTGAATTCTACTTCTCTATCTGGTGGGGCTCCTGGTAATTCATCGGGAAACACATCTTGAAATTTAGATACTATTGGCACTTCTTCTATCTTTTTGGGTTCGGGTTCTTTAGTTACATTGGCCATGAATGCAAGGCATCCCTTACCTAAGCAACTACTTGCTTTTATTTTAGAAATTATTCCTACTTTTCCTGCTTCTTTGTCTCCGGTGATACGAATGGTTTTATTGTTAGACGTTCGGGTGACAATAGCTTTATCATCACATAAGATACGAGCTTGATTAGAGGATAACCAATCCATACATAGAACTACATCAAAACCTGCCAATGTCATGGATAACAGTCGTACAGGTATGACGTGATCGGCTAAAGAAATTGTGGCGTTATTTAAAGCTTCGGTTATTCTACTTACATTTCCATCATCAGTTTCGACTTCATAATGTTTATCTAGTTTAACTAAGAGTTCATTCAATAGACTACAAAATTTATAATCTATAAAACTTGGTTTGCACCTGAGTCAAATAAAACCCTAGCATAAACATTATTAATTGGAAACGTACCGGTGATCACGTCCGGTATGTCAGCTGCCTTCTGGGTGTCGGGCATAAAGACCCGCGCATTTCCTTTCTTGGCATCGGTCTTGTCACCGCTACCATTTGCACCAGCCGCTGCTGTTGTCGGCTTCCTCTCGGACATTCATTGCTAAAATGCCCCTTCTCTCCACAATCAAAACACATGACCCGGTTTTTTGCAGAAATTACATGTGATAGTATTGATAGGTCGAAGACATCTTCTGAAGTGTCTCCTATCGCAAGATTTACAAATAGGATGATTATACACAAAATTCCCTTCTCTCTTCTTCTCTACCTTCTTCATCTTTCCTCCAACTTGCGTATTTTCCTCATCTCTCTTTTTCTCGTCTCGGTTCCTAATCATCCCATCCATCAAATATCCTGCCAACTCCATGGCAGATTCCGTCGTGGACGGCATATGTGAACGAACCAAATCACGGATTTCGATTGGTAATCCGTAAATATATGTAGTTACCTTATTAAATTCAGGAGTGACCAAATGAGGGACAATTCTACAATACTCAAGAAATTTGGTGTTATATTCCTTGAGGTTCGTTCCCACAACCTTGTGATTCCATAGTTTAGTTTGTATTTGATCCATTTCATTAATCGGACAAAAATTCTTTAGTCTCATTTCTTTAAATGTTTCCCATTCCAAATTGTACAAGTTCTCTCTACCCTTGATTCCGATCAGGTATTCCACCATTCCAGTGCCTCCCCTTTGAACATTTGGGAGGTATATTGAACTTTGTCCCTCTCGGTACACTTGCTTATCAGTACAATCGACTCCATCTCCTCCAACCATTGGAGGGTAACAATTGCTCCATTATCACCTTGAAACTCTTTAGGATTGTAAACTTTGAAAACTTTAAAGTCACAACCCTCTTGAATTTTTAATTTCTTTGTTTTCTCATGGAGATAATCAGCACTTGAGCTTTGATCACTTGCTTCTTTATTTTTTCTCAGTTTTCTTTTTAAGGCTTTCTTTCTTTTATGTCTCTCTTTTTGTTTCTTTTCGTGAGTTTACAGTTTCACTCTGCTTCGACTACCTCCTCTATTAGAATGAGTAGCAATTATACTTGTATCATTTTTCATTAGTTCATAGAGTGGGTTAACAACTTCTTTTATTAAATAACGAATACCGAGCATATAATCCTTCGTTATCGCCTGAATGTTCTCTTCTATAGTCTTTTCTTTGTTGTTCATTTTTTGAATACCGGGATTACTGTTAGCTTTTTCTTGTCCAGACATCATGTTACATGAATAAGGAAAGATTTAAGAAAAGACACACTTTCTTATAATACATTATTTATTTTACAAGAAAGAAAACATAACAGTCAACAACAATTCATAATAACTATTTCTAATCCTTAATCCACTTCTTGACAAGATTTTTCATCTTATCACATTTCTTAATAATTTTCTTTCTCGTTTTCTTTTTGTCCACTTTCTTGTTCCGCAGCTCGTCTATTACCGCATTAGTTGGGTTATGATATCCCGTAGGTGCAGATGCAACTGGGAAGAGATAAGCATTTTCTCGTGGATAGAGATGTAGATTTGCAACGTATGCATGCATTTCCTCGTCGGGAACATTAGTAGTATAAAATTCCTCGATAAGGTTTACCTCCACACATATTTCATTGGCTTGCTGGGAAATTGAAGCTTGGTCCAACATATGGAGGAAAATAAGGATTCTCGTTTTCCTCATGTTCTTCCTCGGGATCTTCTTCCGATTCATAAAGATTTTTGACTGGTGATTGAATTAATATCTTTTTATAAGGCAAGATAACCCTCATCTTTGGTTTATGGCTTGGTCCGACAACAGTTTGGGGAAATTGGTATGGGTAATCCGGTGGTGGCGATCCAAAGTGCCATTTGCTCTGGTCGGAGTGGCAGTCCATCCAACTTGACGAATCAGTTTTCTGCTTGATCTTACTATGAACTTCTTGCTCCTCGGAAGGATGGTAAGTTGGAATTTCAGATGGGTAATATTGGGGAATGTTGTCGGTAGTATTATCAGAGATTTCTATTAGACATTGTTGACTTCCCGGGAGATACATGGGCTGATTCCCATATGGTAATGTCGGAACGATTGGTTGATTTTTATTGAAAAAGCTAGTATAATAACTATTATTGCTCCTTATATCCGATGGTTCGCGAATATGCGTCGGTTTTGTTTGAATGGCTACTCGGCGTATATGACCAAGATAGTTAACATAAGACATCTGCACTTAGTTAAATTTAGGGATAGGAAGTTTACCAATCCTATCTTATCAATACGAATAATAAGAATAATAATAATGAGTTTAAGGTTAAAGCTTAGGTACTAATGTTTAAATACCTAAATCGCTGAAACCAATTGCTTTGATACCAACCTGTCACACCCCGACTTAGGGCCTAGGCGTGTGACCAAAAGTTGATACCTGTTTTGTAAATATATCAGAGTTTATGGGTTAATTTTAGCGGAAGACTTTAGTTTGAATATAGTATTAATTTACATTGAAGATTTACTTGGGAATTAAATACCCAAGTATTTGTTTACAAAATATGTGTTCATATTACAAGGATGTTAGTTTATAAAAAACGGAGCCATCTTGTAACGCGCTTCGATGTTCATAAAAACTCCAATCCTTGCTATTGCTACTTATGCTTAATTACCTGCAATGGGTTGAAAAAATACGTCAGCTATGTGCTGGTGAACACGTATGACTCCAAAATATTTGAATGACAGTTACAATACAAATATAGTTTTCTTGACAAGCTCAACGAAAGTATTTCTACTTCTGGTATATGTACCACTACCCTACACACACAAAAGTGTTCTCCGAGCCACGTAGCGCTTAATGGAGAACTAATTATGATCGTTAGCCCGCGGCCACACCGCCCATTTCTGGGTTATTGTGCAAGTCCATCGCTATACGCGATGGGTGAATTGGCTACCCCGTCGCGTATCGCGAAGAGTTTAGATTTTCAAAATTTTCATTTTAGTCCCTAGAATTATAAAAGTTAGTATATTTGGCTAAACTCTTAATGGTTTATTTACGTGGTGTTAAAATAATATTAACGAGCTTAGACCCTAGTCGAGGGTATACTCGATATCTCGAGAATAAATGAAAGAAAATATAACAAAGAAAATATAAAATAAAAGATAATGATGTAAAGTATATCTTTGTTATTGATATTATTATTATTATTTAAGTTTCTTAAATAATAGATAAAGAAATAAAATATACGTTTATCTAGAATAAGAAACGTAGTGTTTAAGAAAAGTAAACAAGTAAAACCAAAAGGTTTAAACTTGTAAAAGAAAGAAAAGTATTTTGAACTAAAGGTTTATAAAGATAATATAATCGAGGTAAATATTATACAAAATAGACTAAAGGTCTTTCGCTAGATTAAAGATCTAGTATTAACAAAAGGTTATACTTGTATTATAGGTCCGAGATAGCTAGAGAAAGACCGATCAGTGAAGTGAAGCTGATCCTTTAAAAGGTGAATACGCCCCAAACTTTTATAACTTGTATTATCGAGTCAAATAATTTGATTACATGAGATTACGTATTTCTAAAACATTATAAACAAAAGTAATCGTTGGCCCTCAGGTTGTCGTGTACGTTTGTTTCGATCCTTAAATATGTGGTTAGACGGTGGGCACACCGCGCCACGCCTGGTTATATGCCTCCGCCACGATGGGCCGGACATAAGTTACGTCTAAGAGAGTGTAGTCATGTGTATACTGATGGTACTTAAGTAATCTCGAACGTTGCGGTGTTTGCTGAGCGGTTTCGAGTAGAGCTTAAGTTTGTAATTGTGTTTTAAGTTTTTAACGTGGTTATTCCTATGCCACGATTGTCGAAGACCTAAGTTACGTCTCGAGGGTTAATTAAGTAAAAAAAATATTTTATGCGTCAGCTTATTCACCAGCATGTGTTGTTGACGTATTTCCAAACTGTTTTTCAGGTAACGACGGTTAGCTGCTTGAAGAATCAAAGTTGGCAATAGGCGATCTGATGGCTCAGATCATTTTTGTTAAATGTTAAACTTAAATGGTGGTTTGTATAAAACAAGTAATCATTTTATAAACATTAACGGGTATTTTTAAATCCCGTATTTTGTTATGTAAATATTATTATTTTAATACACGCAAATATTTTACGCTTTAATCCATAACTCTGATTTATTTACTAAAACGGTACAAACTGTTGATCGCACACCCAGGCCGTGGATGGGGGAGTGACAGTTAGGTTCATGATTTACCAACTCAATGAGGCTTGCAATTATAATTTCCACCAACCCCTTAGTATTGTCGACGGTAGTTCCATTGGAGGCAACCTTAATAGTGGTGTCTTAATGGGTCCTGTGAATTTTCTTATAAAGAGTTCCCATGTTAAAAAAACATAACACCCACTATAATTACACACTTCAAATTATTCAAATTAGGACCGAATATCAAAATTCGTCCTTTATGTTTGTTTGAATTTTCAGTGGTTATCCTCTACCTTTATAAATTCAAAAACATCCTTTATGTTTAAAAACCATATCACGTTATGTCCTTTAGCCCGAACGTTGTTAATTTTTCTTGTTAAATCTGGTAATGTGTAAGACACCTGAGAGTATGTCAGTCATTTCTCAATTATATTTAAAAGTGTTTTTATAAATAATGTCTCCCTTTCTATCTTTCTCTCTCCCTCACCACTTCTTCCACCCATCTCTCCACCACCATCATCCAACTCTGTCCACCGCCACCAACACGCCATACCAACCACGACATCTCCACCATTTCCCTACTTGTAACTTGACCGACCTTTTACCACCATTGGAAGCACCGTTCACTACCACAAACACTACCACTAATCCCCACTTTAATTTCATGACTCATTAATAATCACACAATTCTGATAAAAGTCATGGTTAGGGATTGTTTATCCTTAAAATGGCTTCCGAAGATACCTCTTAAGCCTTATCCCACCATTTCACAATCTCTAAATTACATGAAACACTATAAACAAATCTTCAATCGGTAACTCTTGAAATCACTGACAACCGAGTTTAATTATGTGTTTAACGAATATATCTGCTATATAATAACAAATCTATTGTTTTGGTGGTTTTCCGTCTAGACACATTGACTCGAAGAGTCCGAGCTGGTATCATCAGTAACACTACACCTTGAACCGATCCCGTGTCCTACCACCACGACAACATCGTCGGTTCTCGTAATTTCCTCATCCTCTACCCCGATTACTTTCTTCCTTTCGGTAGTCGGTTCGACCGAACATCAACCTTCCATGATGTTTTTGCTCGGTTCGGTAATGCCCAACACTTATAATAATACATCACTAAATCACTAAAACACTAATATGCAAGAAAACAAACTAATTTCGCGGACTAAATGTAAGTCCCCTGTATATGATCAAAAATGAGATCCGCATACGGAATCCTCCTAGACTTGTTTATGGAGTAGAATACGAAAAACGAACAATAAACATAGATAATCAAACAAGAATGAGATAAAATAAGATGCAAAAACTCTTATATTCATGAATCATCACAAATTACAAACCGAAAGAGTATATACATCTCATTAATAACGGATTGCCGACCCAAGGTGAGCTTAACCTTGGACCAACACACGAAAGTAACCTAAGTTGTTTCTCTCGTGGCGTCCGAACAACCATTACAACCCTTAACCCCCCCCCCCCCCCCAAACACAACACACACACATATAGATGGACAGGTCTGTTCAGGGCAAGTCTCTTTATGGACAAGCCCGCCCACTACTAGAAGTCTGCCTACATGTCCACCATTTATTGTACTTTGTCTTTAATTGCTTAGTAGGTCATAAACCTGCATCAACACTAAATTAGTTTTGAGTTATTATACAAACAAACTAGTTTTATCTTAAACTGGACGCAAAGATTTATACGTTTCTTTAAGCTAAAAGTAACTTTTTAAGAACCTAATTATATTTTATAGGAACCAAAAATAGCTAGGCACGTAACACTACTGTTTTTGGAATTTAATATTACCCCACCCACAAGGACACATTAACAACAATAAAGCTTGTGGTTGATAGTGTGGGATGAATGATGAATGGCTCATGTCTTTTTTTTCTTCTTTTGCTTTGCTTACAATGTAAATTTGTTGGAAGCTGAGTATTTTTCACTTTTTTTAGTAACTAGAAAACAATTTATTTTATAACAATATTTGAAACCATCTTCGATACCCGAGTAAGTCCTTTTGAGATGAGATGTCAATTGTTCATACTAATTTTAACGCTTCAGGCATGACTCACTCGGGATCACCATCAAAGAGGAAACTCGTCACTGTAAGAAAACCCCTTGAGTCTCTTGAGTTAGGTTTAGAACGAGTTAGGTTTCGAACCTAAGAACTTAATATCTCAAACCTTAACTATTACCCCCTTGTCATTGAGCCGGAAAGTCAATTGCTATTGGAAAACAAATAAAATAATATATTGGACACTGAAGATGAAATAAAAACGTTCGACTTATATCACTTTCTTATGGCCTACATCTTAAAATGATTCATCTCGTTCACTCCTTTATCATATCTCATCATTTCTTTAGATATGACATCTAATCTCTATTCAATCATTTGCTTATTTCATTTATAGTTTCTAGTTATGGGGATATTTCTGTAAAATGTAATATACAACTATACAAGGTAGATGTTTAAATATAAGTATCTAACATTCATATTGAAGCTTCTAACTCTATAACTTTAATTAAAGACATATTTTTCTAAAAAAAATTGTTACTTTTCAAAAACTCTTACACCCAACCTTCTATCTCTATCTTAATGTTATTCACAGACTTATTTAATTAATTTTATTACTTTTTATACACTTACAACTAATTATAAATGTTTAAATATGAGCCTCTATATATAGTGTTATACTTTAGTTTTTTATAAATTTTTCTCTATTACAGTGAATCCAACATAGATGTTTTAATTATTTTCTTCACGTTTTTCTTTATATTATTATAGAAACATTGATATATATATATACATATATATATATGATCAGGATCATGAGAGATCTTTGTGAAATTGAGAACTATGAGAATATTTTCCACCACAAAAAACCCAAAAATAAAAAAATCATAAAACAAAAAAAAACACAAAAATCAAAAAAGTATAAAAACCAAAATTCTTATTTTATCATCCCGGTTTCATAATAAAAAAAAAACTCGGTTTAGCCAAATTATATACACAAATGTATAATATATACATATATGTATATTTACATGTTTTTTTGTACACATGTGTATAATTTAAGATAAATGATACTGTACATATGTGTATATTACGTAACCAAAAATTATATAAAATTATACATATGTGTATAATACGACGCTTTTTTTTATTTTTTTTTGTATTTTTTTATTTTTTTAATGAAACTGGAATGAAATATAAGAATTTTGGTTTTTTTTACCTTTTTAAAAATTTTTATTATTTTTTGTTTTATGTTTTTTTTAAATGTGTTTTTAGTGGTTCAAAATGGTTCTCAAAGTTCTCAATTTGTAAAGGGTTCTTTTAGAATCCTTACCATATATATATATATATATATATATATATATATATATAAAGGCTACATTATAAATGTTCTTACGTAACCAAAACGAATTGAAGATGATTAACATGTATGAATAAGAGTCTTTTGTGCTCATACGCGTTCTATGAGCATTCCCATTGAAGTTTCTGACTTTATCTCTATAATTTAATTAAAAACATCTTTTTTTATAAGTTTTGTTTAATTATAAAAACTCGTTACATTCAACTCTCCATCTTCATCTCTATCTTATTCATGAACATTCATTTTATTATTGTTATTCTATAAATTCACAACAAAATAAAAAGCTTGAATATAAGCCTCTGAATATAGATCGAGGTTTACTTTTGTATTCTATATATTTTGTTTCTCTAGATGTAGCAGTGTTTAGTTGTTTACTCTATATTATATAAAAAGTATATGAATATAGATGCTCTATATATTAAAGAAACATTCACAATTTTTAAAATTATTGGTGTTTAAACATTTATTTGAAGATGGTCAGAGTGTTCTTCATAGATCAATATCGTTTTCCCTGTAATCTAATTAAATACCACAGTTCTATAAATTTAGCTCTAAATTTTGTTTATGAGCATTCTTAACTTATCCATCATCTTCTCCCCCGTCTTTAAATTTAGAAAAATATACCAAAAACTAACTTCATCACATCCACCAATCACCATTTGTTTATACCATCCTTAAATTATAAAAAATTGTTATACCAACATTTTAAATATAACAAGTTAATATTCATCATTATTTAAATTTTTGTGAGTGTATAAAAACAAACAATATAATAAAATAATTGTTTGTAAGTAAGATACAGATAAAAAATGATGGATGGGTTATGAAAGATTTTAAAAAAATGAGTATTAAATTTTAAAAAGTATGAATTTTAGTTAAATTATAGAATAAAAAATGATGGATGGAATGTAAATGCTCCTACATGTAACATTTCATTCTCTATCTCTATCTCTATCTCTATCTCTATCTCTATCTCATTCACAAACACTTCTTTTTTTTAATTTTTTTTTCTTTTTATACAGTTAATAATATTTAAAGAGTGATGAACCGTTTTTTTTTAAATGAAAAAGAGAGATGAATAGTGGAATGTTTATATTTAGATATTCATTATACTCTAAATTTTAGAGATGGAGGTGGAGATGGAGATGCAGAAAAGAAAAAATCTCTAAATTATAGAGAAAAAGATAAAGAAAGAGATCCTATCGTTATATATATGGATGCAATCCTATGATTGTGTGATTATCTAGTTAGTTATCATGAATTAATGATGTGTATAATTGCATATTGTGCATTGATTTCTTGGTTTGTTTGTGTGGATTGGATATGTGTTTTAACGAAATTACACTAGTTAAATTACTCATTCTATCTCTAGGTGATAAATCGATTGTTAATCTAATGCTTGAAACCTAACCCGTAATTGATGAACGAATTAACTAACTGGTTAAAAATATATGAGCTACCTTTGGGAAGAGTGAATAAAAGGCTCTTAGAAATTAGTTAGAGTTTTCATTTAACTGATCTGTATGAGTCATAAATTCTAACCATTCATAGATTTGTAAAAACCTAATTAAAAAACCTTAAGTCATAAGGAATTGAAAATAAAACTTGCTTCTTAGTTTCAGTTGGTTTGTGTATGTTTAAAAAATAGGTCTTCTAAGTTCATGTGATACTTTTAGTCGGTTATAATCTTATGGAACTTAACACATGTTTTCAAAGCATTTCAATAATTTAAGAGGATTTAGATGTTTAACTGGTTATTTATATATTGTATGTTTTACAACTTTCTCTGAATCATGCTTCTTTTTAAATACTTTTATGTATTTAATCATTCTTTTCATAAACAAAACTAAAAATTAAGTTGGTTAATTGTTGACTTAGGGCTTAGGTTATACCATGTCCATGGATTGATATTCAGTATTTTATCACGTCTACACTATATATAAGATAGGTACACCAGTCTATCACTATTAGTATTTGGTATTGCAAAAGCCTCCACATGAAGGATGATACGTTGATTGACACCCACATGCACCAAACATCTAATTAATTATTTTATTATAAAATGTAGGTAATTGAACAAATTACCAACATAGATTTGAAACCATATGTACTTGTTGAAGATGTTCTACATTTTTTTCAATCAAAGTCCTTTAATGTTTTGATACCAGTCAACATAGCATGAACTTTACGTGTATAATTTCACATTCATTCTACAAATAATCTTATTTTATATGCATGTAGATTACTGTAAAAGGATATAAAAAGTTTAGCAAGACATGAATATGCAAAACATGTGAATGTACGAGTTTTAGGGCTAGGGGTATTTGCATATATTTAAGCACACACGACTTTGACAACAATATATGTAAGTTCGAAAAACAATGATCAATAATACTTGCTAATGAATCAAATTAAGAAAGTCATAACATAAAAACCGTGTAATCAACAATGCATCAAAACTCAATATAAAATTTTAAAAAATAAACGGATAGTTTGATTTACAATTATATAATAGAATACACACAATTATAACTAAAATATGAATTATATTAATTTTTTTATGCTTTGCTATCACGATGAAAGACACTTCTATATAGTCAATAATGTTGCAAACTCTTTTAGAAATTATTAGTCTCATTTGAATTAAGGTTTCATTTATTCATAGATTTGTTGAAATGCTAAATCTTAATCATTCATATCAAATTATCTAAAAATCCTATCCAATTGATTATCAAGTTTACGGTTTTTAAATAACATTGACGGAAGATAAACTTTTAGTATAGTTGCAATCACTTAATCTTTTAACATTAAATATAACATATACGAAAAACTACATTAGATTAGAAATTAATTAAGATAAATCTTTTTCTAACACATATAAACCTTATCCATATTATATGTTAACAAAATTACATAAACATAAACATATCATCAACACATTTTGTAATTAATAAATAAAGTTAAACAATTTACTATGTGTTATATTTAATATTTTCTAGTTTTATGAGACGTCACAATTCCGCTGTCAACAAATTGCTTTTGTAAGTTGTAAACTACAAAATCGTAAGTTCCACCTTACTCGATCAGGACCTTACCACCCCCACCCCCCTATATAAACCCCTATCTTCCTCTCACACTCTCATTACACATCTCACTTCTCACTACTTTCCAAGGTTATTATTATTTTATTTTACTTTACCATCTGCGGCGCAGGTTAAGGGTCCTACACCATGGCTCCCACCGCCGCCGTCGTCACCGCATTCATCTGCATTGTCCTCTCCTCTGTCGCCGCCCAAGCACCCTCCTCCTCCCCCACCCCCACCCCTGCTCCACCCACCACCACCCCCCACCACCCGTCGCCGCTCCGGTTGCTTCACCACCACCTGCCACCCCTCCTCCGGTTGCTTCACCACCACCAGCCACCCCTCCACCCGTCGCATCACCACCTCCGGCCACTCCTCCACCGGCACCATTGGCTTCTCCTCCTGCTCCGGTCTCGGTGACATCTCCGGCGCCCAGTGTGACTCCAACCGCCGCACCAACTCCGTCACTTTCAAGCCCGCCGGCACCTTCCACCGGAGCTCCTACTCCTTCCGTCTCCGGTGATATGTCTCCGGCGATATCACCGTCTTCTCCTGACCAGGTAAGTCAAACCACAAACTTTCTAGATCTGATCTATAAAATGTTGATATTGTTAATTTACGTTTAATGTTTAGTCACATTATTATTCTGACCTGTTAAATCTATGATGACTAGTTGCTAACGTGCGCCTAGTCTGATCTGCTCAACCCAAGTCTAGTTGCTAACGTGCGCCTCTTATGAGACGTTTGTTATCAGATCTGAAGATCTCAACCTGTAACTGTGATGTTAGCATATTATATTATCGGGAAGTCTGGGGTGTTTTAAGGTTCCAGATTTGAACATGCGCACAATAGCACTGGGGATGAATGTATGTATGTATTTGGTAACGTGAACCATGTTCATGTTCTCGTGTCTTGGCTTTATCTGTTGGGTAGTGATCACGTGTGTGTCTTGTTTTTTTAGGTATCCGAGAATACTTGCAATTACAAATGACAATAATGACCCATGTTTTGTCGTCATGTACATATCTCGAGACGTGCAATAATAGGTTTTAGAATTATTTTTGTTAGGCATGTGAGGGGTTTGGTAATGGTGACTAGGGTTGTGTGTTAAAAAAACTTAACGATCTAAGCCGAGTCGGCTCTAGCTTGGCTCGGGTCATGCTTCAACTCGTTTGTATTGAAGAGTCGGCTCGAGATTTTATTTTTGAAGTAATTAAATATCTTGACGAGATCTTATTTTTGAAATTGATATTGCAGAGCGGTGTGGCGAAGATGGGATCGATGGCTGGCAGCATTGTTTTTGGATGGGCAGTTGTCTACGCGCTACTCTAGATATGTGTACCAACCAGTATGTTGTTGAGTCATGTTCTATATAGGCTCGGTTAGTCAATTTGATGGTGGGATCTTTTGCATTGTATTTGGAGTAGTAGCTACATACATTCTTTTGGGTGTTGGGGGATGCATTTTCTTGTAATTTTCATTGTGATATTGTTCGACTTGACTTGCTATTTTATTGCTTTGATTTATGCCTCCATTTGCAAATCGTTTTCTTTCGTTATGATGCATTTTTAAAAGCAGACGTTGTTTGCAGATTGTGATGATAAGGATTTAACATATAAAGTTGGATAACCTAATAAAGTAAGCTTAATTAGTAATATATGTTTTTTATATACCAGATTCATATATACCGAAAACGAATATTGTAACAAAGTATGTTTAAGCAGGCGCTTCTTAGTTAAGGATGAACATGCTGTCAATAAGCATTAAACAAAGCATTCACTAGTACAAAATGAAGCTTTTAGGAGGGGTGATTTTGATATTTAGGAGTGTCCATGTAGTTTTCTTGTTTGGCTTATTTAAAGTTAGCTTTCATATGAAATCTGTTATGCTCGATCACATCCTCGTATACGAAATCTAAATCTGCTTACAAATGTTTATTAGAACTCTCTTGTTTTCTTTTTCCAACAAAAATCCGAAATTCTTTTACTAGTTTTCAAAATAAAAGGTTAAAAATAAACTAAAAAAAGCATAAAATAGAAAGTAGTGAGATATTAACAAGTAAACACATCTTAGCATCTTAATAGATGATAAACTCATGATTACAATGATTCGAAACCAGTGTTTTGAAACCCGGCCCGGACCGGCCGGTCGGACCGGAACCCGGTATTGATACCGGTCCGGGCCATGGTATATAACCCGTTTTCTATTGGACCGGCCGGGTTTTGCGGGTGGCGATCAGACCGGACCCGGTGACCCGGCGGGTGATCCGGCACCTTTTGTTTTTCCTTTAATCAGATTCATATAACACACTAAACCAGTGTTGTAAGAGGCAGAGCTAGTCAAAATCGATCAAACTCGGAGTAATCGGACCCAAAATCAGTCATGGTCGGTGTAAATTAGGTTAGAATTGGGTCAAAATTGGACCAAATTGGCCATGTAGAACAAGTTCTTACCTTAATTAAAACCAAAACCGAAGCAAATCTGAACGGGATTGAGGTGCATGTGTATGTCTGGTTGAACAAGCTGAAGAGGCGATGTTTACTCTGTGTAGGGTTACAGATTCAAAAGGGTAAACAGTTTTATCTTTGGTCAATTTGATATTCTAACCCCTCAGACCTTAACAGTTTACATTTACTCCATAAAGTTATAAGTTTTTGCATAAATTGTATATTAATTTAGTATATATTATTTATATATAAATATATATATTTATGACATCATCCGGGTCGCACACCGGTCCGCCCTCCCGGGTCGGTCCGACCTTTGACCCGGTAAGACGTCCGAGTCAGGTCTGATTCGAAACCAATAATCTCTTTACCTTTATTTACTCATTTTGGGGGCACATCATTAGATTCTACCCAACGGTTTATTCATGAACAAGCTATAGATTGATTCAACAATTTGAAAGGAAACTGATTTTCCCAAGAATAGATGAAGTGAAGACTATCTCCAGGATTTATCCGTTGATCATCATTGACTATGCATACGTCACCTTGTTTTAAGATGACTTTAGGATCAATTTCTATATGGGATTGGAACCCTTTACAATCTAAGTATGCTTTGAGTATGACACAAGGGCTTGTGTTTTCAAGTGTCACGACCCACTCTCCGCCCGGTGTACTTGTTGGTTCTTGTCGGATGGTGAGGTTGGAACCTTGACCGTACACATCTGTAAGACAACAAACAATATATCAATGAACATACGTGATCAAAACAAGAGAAATAAACACAACGTTAGTATTAATCTTAAGTGTACCTCTACACATAAGGCAAATGAAGATAAGCAAACAAATGTGTTTCATGATGGTTTTCATAAGTTACTCGTATGGACACTTATTTGATGATTGAAACAACAAACTCATTTATATATATACTCAAGACATTTGAAGTCTATTTTCTGTTTTAGAAAGTGAATTAAATGTTTTTAGAGTTTCAAATAAAGATTTATTGTATGTTTAAATTATGAATTAAATGTTTTTAAGGTTACAAATTAAGATTTATTGTCGTTTAAATTTTGAAGTAAATGTTTTTATAGTACACAAAAAACAGTAGAAAACTTGTTCAATAACATGTCGAGCATAACTTATTGTGATAATTGAAAAATAATAAAAAATTCGAAATATTTTACAAATTTCTTCTTTTTGTTTGTTTTGGTTTTTGTATATTTTTTTTCTTTGAGCATGTTTGAATAAATATGACTGTAGAAAAATAGGAAATAAAATATATATAATGTCATTATTTAAATTTTTATATATAATGGGATTACCTTAAATGGAACAAAAGACCAATTGTTTAATACCCTTATTTTATTTTTAAGCTTAAAAATAAATAGCATTCTGTATATATTGGTTTGTAGTAATGTTTTTCAAAATGGACACGGTGATCGTGTCATTAGTTTGATGATTGACTAGTTAAAACACTATAACCGGACATAAAGATGAGATAACGTCAACTAGTTTTAAATATTAACTTTTGAGCGTTATTTGAAATAAAAGAATAAATTAAAGGTAAAAAAATGAAATATATAGTACAAACAATAAAAAGTCTAAAATATCAAATTTATAAATTTAAGAAAATCTCTTTATAACATTTGTTATTTTATCATAAGCAACAGCATCTAATATTAACAATTTTAGGTCACGTCTGCTAGTTACCCTGGAAATTGTTACGTATAGTGTCAATGGGAAAAGCTGGACATTGAAGGAACAAACCAACCCCAAAAAAATTGTTCTTGTCTATTTTATACTTGTTTATCTTTCATATTTCAACTTATTTGATCTTCAATCAATGTTTTACTTCAGATTTTCTGACTATTTCATAACCCAATTGTCACAATGGTTTTGACCCATGACCATGGATAGCTATGATGATTGAGATGAGAGTGTCACACCCTCAAAATCCACTAACGGAGTTTTACCGTCAGAGGGTGTGAACTAACAGGATCGGAATCATTAGTTATAATCAAACCATAAATAAAGTTTTCAATCCACGAAAACATTTAAGTGTAAATAAATGCGGAAGCTTAAAACCTTTAACCAAAAGTTGCGTCATGCTGGACGACTTAAAACCCAAATAATAATAGTTTAAAACAAGTTTGCATAAGCAATAACGTTCAAAGTAATACATTATCCTATACCGCGCGCCCGCCTCGGCTACCTGAGAATGACATACTAAAAGTGTCAACACGGGGTTGGTGAGTTCACAAGTGTATATACAATAAAACGTTTGCGTTTACGTTTGCGTTTAGTGTTTTGCGTTTAGCGTTTTGCGTTACCAGATAGTGTTAAATCAATTATATATATATAGGTAGCTAGCCTATAAAGCAAGTATTACTAAGTGTTCGACACCGAAGCTGACTGTTTATCATGTGCCTTGCCACCAGGTCTATCCCGACCATGGTAATGTGTTTAGCCAAGATTACACCCGCTCGACCTCCAGTCGAGTTTAGCGTTGGGTGGGGTTTGTCAAACCCAGTAGTACTACTCAACAATGACTCGCTATTATCCAATACTAAACGGTTCGATGTGTGAAGGACTTCAGTTGTTTCGTGTGCCACTTAGTCTTTACAAGTGATATATAATCTAATAAAAAAATCTAAAGCGTTTCAGAGTATGTATTATCCCCCAAGTGAAAAGAGTTTAAAAGAGTTAAAAGGGGAACGTGAAACTCACTGTTTGCGAAGAATTCCAAAAACGAGTAAACCAAAGGATGCGCGTCACAGAAAAATCCTCACTAGCGTTCTAAAACAATAAGGAGATTTTCTAAGTGTTGGAACTATTATCGAGTCTCTAGACTCGGCACATAATACCTATGCATAAAATTCGTTTCGTGTTTCGTTTGTGAATTGTGTGTGTCTCAACAAACACATTCGTGATACGTTACATGTGTGAACAACTACTTAAATATCATGTATTAATATTGTACATTACTAGCAATTATTCCCCGCAAGGGCAATTTGGTCAAAACATAACAATTATCTAGTACTTAGCACGTTTCATGTATTTTCACAAAATTCAGCAGCTAGTTTCATCAAGACAGAATTCTACTTGAAAGATTACTCTATTCAACAGATCATAGCATCTCAATTAATTCACCAAAAATCGTCACAAAAGCATACATGAGTTAGGTTTCCAGAACATATTTTATTGTATGTTTATTCCTCATAGATTTCTCACAATGATCAAAACATTACAGCAACTCACAGCAGTCAAAATCATGCGCAATAGAATGTTATTTGTTATTCCCGTTAAATGAAAAATCCAACTAATGCAAGACCAATTGGGTTAGGTTATTAACTCAACAAGTTAGCTTCCAGAAGTAGAACCAACCCATTTGGTCTTGTAGTCCATGAGATATGATAATTACAAAACAACCTAACAGCAGGTCTCACAATTCAGATTTGCACTTCAGTTTTGTAAAATAATAAAAGTTAACTTTTACTCGTCCAAAAATTACAAACTTGGACTTTATAGAAACTAGACTCAACATAGTACCCTGTAGTGTTAACAACCTCGAACAATTTCCACATTAACAATTAGTTACAGTTGTCTAAACATAACTTACAATCTGTCCAGTACCAGTTTTGACCTTTAATCACATTTAAATCGTTTGAGCAACCAAAACACCTCCAAATTAGTCGTGGTTGGGTTTTCTGGAAACTAGACTCAGAGTAATACCTCTTAGACTCATAAATAGCTCAGTTTTCTTTTATATTTAACAAGTTACATGTCGTTCAAGTTTAACAATCTCTGCTGTCAAAACTCAGCAAGCACAAACAATCGTCTAACATGCATCCTAAGCATACGACATAGCTCCAACCATGTAATAAACATAATTATCCATCAAAATCAGTAGTAACCCTCTAGGGTTTACAAACAATCAATGATTTAACAATCTTTCACCGTTCAAAATCACATATGATCATCTAAATCAATAACCAAAGCATAATCAATCATCATCTAGCATAAATCAACCCTAGTTCATCTTATTCATCAATTTCGTGACTTAGGGTTTTAGATTAACCCATTCAAGATCAAAATTAAACATGTAAAATACATAGGATAGTTGTTTATACCTTCCTAGCACCTTAATCTTCAACTAAACATGAAAAATCTTGTGTGTATGTGTGTGTTTGTTTTCGGTAGCCAAGAGAGGGAGAAGGGAGGGGGGCCGATCGGGATTAGAGAGAGGAAGAGAGAGTTAGGGTTTTGTTATTATTAAATAATAACATGTTACATCAAGGCCCCTCAACTTCTAATTATCACTTTTCTTGCCTAAAGTAACTTGTTTGCATCTTGAGTTAACGTTTTATACAATATTATCAAATAACACATAAGCCTAACACATAATTATCACATAATTATTGTTTGGATGTTTTTCGTTTATTCACTAATGATTTGCGTCAACTCGTTTGCGTTTCGGTGCAATCCCGAAAGACTACACATGTAGTAATTGTCAAGCGTCATTTAAAACTCTATTTTAAATGTAATGAGATGTGCGTTATAGATCAAGTGATCTTAAGTTTGAATTGACGGAGTTTGGATTAACGGAGTTACCCTGAAATTGACGAGTGTCACATCATTCCCATGTTAAAGAATTTTGGTCCCGAAAATTTGAGTCAAGTCGCGATGAGTGTCTGAAAAAGCAAGAAAAATTTTCAGTTTGTCATATCATCCCCTAGTAGAAAGAAATTTCGTCCCAAAGTTAAATTCATACCTCTGGCGATTTCTGACGGTTTGACAGGTTTCGCGGTTTGTCATATCATCCCCTAGTCGAAAGAAATTTCGTCCCGAAATTTAATTCATACCTCTAGTGATTTCTGACGGTTTGACGGGTTTCGCGGTTTTCGGTGTTTGGTCAACCCTTCAAAAAGGTGAGGATACTTTTTCATCATTTGATCCTCGCGTTCCCACGTGAACTCCGGTCCACGTCTCGAGTTCCAACGAACCTTAACGATTGGAATCTTGCTGTGCTTGAGTGTTTTGGTTTCCCAATCCAAAACTTCGACTGGTTCTTCAATGAAGCGTAGTTGTTCATCAACTTGCAATTCGTCCAAAAAGACTGCTTGGGTTTCATCGGATAGGCATTTCTTCAAGTTGGATACATGGAATACATTGTGTACGCCACTGAGTTCTGTTGGTAAATCCAGTCGGTACGCCACCGGACCAATGCGCTCAGTTATCCGGTAGGGACCAACGTATCGTGGGTTGAGTTTGTTTCGCTTCCCGAAGCGAACCACACCTTTCCAAGGTGAGACTTTGAGTAATACTTGGTCGTTCACTTGAAATTCAAGAGGCTTTCGACGCTTGTCGGCGTAACTCTTTTGGCGATCTCGTGCTGCTGCCATACGGTTGCGGATTTGAACAATCTTTTCAGAGGTTTCAAGTACTAGTTCCGGACCAGTGATCTGGCTATCACCCACCTCTGCCCAGCAGAGAGGTGATCGACACTTCCGTCCGTACAACGCTTTAATGCTTTACAAAAACGTGGTGCAAAGCTGAGCTGTTAGACCTGCTGTTAGGTTGTTTTGTAAATATTATATCTCATGAACTACAAGACTAATTGGGTTGGTTCCACTTCTGGAAGTTGACTTATTGAGCTAGGAACCTAATCCAAGTGGTCTTGCATTTATTGGATTTTTCGTTTAACGGGAATTTCAAATAACATTCTGTTGCGCATGAATTTGACTGTTATGAGTTTGCTGTAATGATTTAATGATTGTGAGAAACCTATGTGGAATAAAAATAAAATAAAATAAAATATGTTCTGGAAACCTAAGACATATATGTTTGTGTGATGATTTTTGGTAAATTAATTGTGATGCTATGATCGGTGAGATAGACTAGTTTTTCAAGTAGAATTCTGTCGTTAAGAAACTAGTTGCTGAGTTTTGTGAAAGTTGCATGAAAACAACGTGATTGCTAATTTATTATCGTGTTTTGACCAAATTGCCCTTGAGGGGAATGATTGCTAATTAATTTTCGTGTTTTGACCAAAATTCCCTTGCGGGGAATAAGTGCTAATTGATTGTCATGATTTGACCAAATTGCCCTCATGGTGAATAATGGCTAGTTAATCGTTATGTGTTGACCAAATTGCCCTTACGGGGAGTAATTGCTAGTGATGTACTTTATGAATACATGACACGTAAATAATTGCTTACACATGTAACGTATCACAAATACACTTGTTAAAGTCACACACGATTCACAAACGAAACACGAAACATGTTATGTGCATAGGTATTATGTGCCGGGTCTAGAGACTCGATAATATTCCGACACTTAGAAAATCTCTTTATTGTTTTAGAACGCTAGAGAGAGTTTTTCTGTGACGCGCATCTTGGTGAATTATTTTGGGAATACTTCGCAAACAGTGAGTTTCACTTTCCCCTTTTAAACTTTTTAAACGCTTTTCATTTGGGGGAGATAACATACTCCGAAACGCATTTTAGATTTTGTTAATATAGATTATATATCACTTGTAAAGACTAAGTGGCAAACGCAATAACTAAAGTCCTTCATAACATCGAACCGGTTAATATTTGGATAATAGCGAGTCATTGTTGAGTAGTACTACTGGGTTTGACAAACCCCGCCCAACGCTAAACTCGACTGGAGGTCGAGTGGGTGTAATCTTGGCTAAACACATACCATGGTCTGGATGACCTGGTGGCAAGGCAAATGATAAACAGTCAGCTTCGGTGTCGAACACTTAGTGATACTTGTTTTATAGGCTAGCTACCTATAGATATATAATTGACATAACACTATCTGGTAACGCAAAACGCTGTAACGCAAAACGCTGTAACGCAAAACGCTGAACGCAAACGCTAAACGCTTTATTTTATATAAACTTGTGAACTCACCAACCTTGTGTTGACACTTTTAGTATGTTATTCTCAGGTAGCCGAGGCGGGCGCGCGGTTTAGGATCATGCATTGCTTGAAACACTTTTAATTATGCAAACTTATTTTTTAACTGTTATCATTGGGTTTTAAGTCGTCCTGCGTGACGCAACATTGGATTCTATGGTTTTACGCTTCCGCATTTAATTACTCGTAAACGTTTTCATGATTTTGAAACTTTGTTTTATGGTTTGATTATAACTAATGAATCCGATCCTATTAGTTCACATCCTCTGACGGTAAAACTCCGTTAGTGGATTTTGAGGGTGTGGCAGATTGGTATCAGAGCCATTGGTTATAGCGAACTAGAAGCTGCATGCATACTAGACTATAACCGCGATGACCCATTAGTTATAATGATACGCACTGCATAGATTTGTGTAGTCTTTGTTATCTTATCTCTTTACCTCTTTCACTCATACGCGCGCGCATACACGGCTTACCTGTAGGAATGTCGACGCCGCCACCCTCATCATCATCCGATCCGATGACTCATTCTCACGGGAAGGAACCGCAGTTACCTACTGCATCGCCACCCCGAGTAGTCCCGGAACTCGAAGCTCCCGCACCGAAGAGGTACCGCTTATCCGGAGGCATGTACGAAAACGACGTTAGCTGGGATTGGTACCCTAACATGATCAGACGTATGGTCTATCGCGAACAAGTTCCCCCGTTACCTCACCCGAACCATCCTGCTTACCCCAACACCCTACCACCCATAACCGAACCTGTAGAGCGAGTTCTCGCAGATGTTGTTTCATGTTTGGAGCGTGATGTGGGTTACATGCGCTATACGAGAGCGAACGTTTCCGGACTGTTAAAAGACGGAACCGTGACTAAGGAGGAAATTGCCCGCATGGCAGCGGCAATGAAGGAAATGCAAGAGGCTAGTGATCAACAGATGAAAATTATGAGAAAGATGCAAGCCGAGATGATAGACTTGCAAGAGCAACTCCAAGTAGCAAGAACCCGAACCGAGATAGCTTTAGAGCGTTGCGATGTCTTACAAATGCAACTTGCTCAGAACGCAGCCGAACCTGAAGCAGAGCCTGAGGCCGAGCCTGAGGCAGAGCCTGAGGAGGAACCTGAAGAAGATCCCGAAGAGGAGCATGAGGAGGATCCCGAGGAGGAACCTGAAGAAGAACTGGAGGAAGAACCGGCTGAGGAGGAGGCACACTCAGATGATGACATCTAGTGATGATGACACCTAGATGGAGGGGTTGTCTCCATCTGAACTATTATTTTCTATGATTTTAAGGATTGATTGGAAATACTTTGTAGCGAATACAATGGTTTTAATCATGAATTATTAATTAGATTAATATATGGTTGTGATGTGATGTTGTTTCTTATTTCTTTCTTACCTATCTTTTTATTACATGTATGGTGTGTTGTATATGAAAGAAAAATTCATGTTTAACATTTTATACTGTGATTCTAGGAAATGGCTGGAAGAAACGCTGGACACGGACGTGGTAACATCAACTTGACTGCAGCTGAACTCCAAACCTTGCTGAACGACCATGCGGCGGCCGCTTTAGCCGCACATGTTCAGAATCAAGCTGGAGGTCCAAGTGGAACGTGTACTTTCAAGAACTACCTTGACTGCAAGCCCAGTACGTTTAAGGGCACTGAGGGAGCTATAGGCTTCCTGCGTTGGGCTGAGAAGGCCGAGTCGGCATTTGAGATGTGTAATTGTCCCCCTGCCAGTAGGGTCAAATTCGCTGCTGGAACACTGGAGGATCCTGCCCTCACATGGTGGAATTCAAACGTGCAGATCCTTGGATTGGAACTGGCTAACGCGATGAACTGGGAGGAGTTCAAGAACATGATGCGAGAAGAGTACTGTCCGAGAGAAGAGATTTCAAAGTTAGAGTCAGAATTTTGGTCACTGAAGATGGTGGGCTCAGAAATCGAAGCCTACACTACCCGTTCTCACGAGTTAGCGGTGATGTGTCCACGGATGGTAGATCCGCCGAGTAAGAGGATTGAAATGTATATTGATGGGTTAGCACCGCAGATTCAGGGCATGGTGACGTCTTCCAGACCAGCCACGATTCAACAAGCGATCCGTTTAGCTCACAAACTGACGGATCAGGCTGTGACCCAAGGTGCGTTACCACCTAGGGGTTCAACCACTAAAGCCCGTGACAACCCGAGTAATGACAACAATAGCAACAGCAACCCGAGCAGCGGAAAGAGAAAGTTTGACAACACCAGATCCTCATCCTCGAACCTCCCACAGCAACAACACTACCGCAAGCCCGAATTCACTCGAAGCTTCAACAATCAGAATCACAACAACAATAACAATGGTAGCGGGCAGGGTTCGAACGGATATGCTGGGAAATATCCGAAGTGCAATAGGTGTAACTATCATCATGTTGGCCCGTGTGACCGTGTCAAGTGTCAGAGATGCGGAAAGATGGGTCACCAGGTGAAGGAATGTAGAGGAGACCTTGCGGAAAAGGGTGCTCCTAAACCACCCATGACGACGAAGGGATGTTTCGAATGTGGGCAGGAAGGTCATTTCAGGAAAGATTGTCCCAAGCTGAAACAGAACGACAACAATGGAGGTAATGGAAGTGGCAGTAGTGGTGGAAGCAATGGCAAAGGAAGAGCTTTCGTTATTGGGTCGGGTCAAGCCCGCAACGATCCGTACGTGGTGACTGGTAAGTTCCCTGTGAACGATTGTTTTGCTTCTGTATTGTTTGACACTGGAGCTGATAGGAGTTTTGTGTCGAAAGCCTTTAGCCAACTCTTAGACTTAACTCCAACTCCGTTAGATGCTAAGTTTCCTGTTAAATTAGCTGACGGTAAGACTATAGTAACGACTCATGTACTTGCGGGATGTAAGTTAAAACTGTCAAGTCATGTCTTTGATATCGACCTTATTCCTTTTACGCTTAGTAGTTTCGATGTCGTGGTCGGCATGGACTGGTTATCTGAGAACCGAGCGGAGATTATATGTCACGACAAGATAGTTCACATTACTACCCCTTCCGGCGAGATCATTTAGATCCGAGGTGAGAGAAGCGGCATGACCACCAGCGTCATTACCCTCATGAAGGCGCAGAAGTACCTGCGAAAGGGTCATCCGGCAATTTTGGCGCAGATTGTTGAGAAACCCGCGGAGGAGAAGCGAATTGAAGATATACCAGTTGTGCGAGATTTTCCGGAAGTTTTCCCGGAGGATTTGCCTGGACTCCCTCCTGTACGACAAGCCGAATTCCAAAATGAGTTGACCCCCGGTGCAGCACCCATAGCACGAGCCCCGTATCGGCTCGCACCGGCGGAGCTTCAGGAGTTGTCCACTCAGTTGCAAGATTTGTTGGATAAGGGTTTTATCCGACCTAGCTCATCGCCATGGGGAGCCCCTGTCTTGTTTGTCCGAAAGAAGGACGGGACTTTTCGCATGTGTATCGACTACCGGGAGTTGAACAAGGTGACGGTCAAGAACCGTTATCATTTACCCCGAATTGATGATTTGTTTGACCAGCTTCAAGGATCGAGTTACTACTCGAAGATCGATCTGCGATCTGGTTACCATCAGCTTAGAGTGCGCGAAGAAGATATCTCAAAGACGGCTTTCAGAACACGGTATGGTCACTACGAGTTTTCGGTTATGCCTTTTGGCCTAACCAACGCATCAGCCGTATTTATGGATCTCATGAATCGAGTATGCAAGGCGTACCTCGACACGTTTGTGATTGTTTTCATTGATGATATTCTCGTCTACTCCAAGAACGAAGCTGACCATGAAGAACACTTAAGGGTAATTCTGGAATTATTAAAGAAGGAACAACTGTATGCTAAACTCTCGAAATGTGAGTTTTGGCTTCACGAGGTTCACTTTTTAGGACATGTGATCAACGAGAATGGTATCCATGTCGATCCCGGTAAGGTAGAGGCCATCAAAAACTGGGAAGCACCTAAGACTCCGACGGAGGTGCGGCAATTCCTAGGACTGGCCGGCTACTACCGACGTTTCATCGAGGGATTTTCAAAGATTGCTCAACCCCTCACCGCTTTGACTCACAAAGGCACTAAGTACAATTGGGGTGACGCGCAAGAATCCGCTTTTCAACTGTTGAAAACCAAACTCTGTAGCGCCCCTATTCTAGCCCTCTCCGAGGGAACGGAAAATTTCGAGGTACACCGTGACGCATCGATACAAGGTCTTGGTTGTGTGCTGATGCAACTTGAGAAGGTTATAGCTTACGCCTCTCGACAACTACGGGTTCACGAGAAGAACTACACGACCCATGATTTGGAACTCGGAGCTGTGGTGTTTGCCCTTAAGATATGGAGGCATTACTTGTACGGTACCAAGTTTACCATTTACACCGACCACAAGAGTCTCCAGCATATCTACGATCAGAAGGAGCTGAACATGCGACAGCGTCGTTCGGTCGAGCTGCTTAAAGATTATGATTGTGCCATCAAGTACCACCCTGACAAGGCCAATGTAGTGGCCGACGCCCTCAGCAAAAAAGAAACAGATAAACCCAGACGAGTGCGAGCATTGCAACTCACGATTCATGCAAACTTACCCGACCAGATTCGCGAGGCGCAACACGAAGCTTTGAAAGATGATAATCTTCCATCGGAACTCATGCGGGGCATGAACAAGCAACTTGAAACCAGATCGGACGGGGTCCGATATTTTGAGAACCGGATTTGGGTTCCACGATACGGAGAGTTGAGAACTCTAGTGATGGACGAAGCTCACAAGTCCCGGTATTCTATCCACCCTGGCTCAGATAAAATGTATCATGATTTAAAGGCACTTTACTGGTGGCCGAACATGAAAGCCGACATTGCCACCTACGTGAGCAAATGCTTGACTTGTGCCAGAGTCAAGATAGAATACCAGAAACCATTTGGTCTACTACAACAACCGGAACTCCCAATGTGGAAATGGGAACACATCTCAATGGATTTTATCACGGGTTTACCTAAGACACCGACGGGATGCGATACCATCTGGGTGATCGTTGATCGGTTGACTAAGTCTGCACACTTCTTAGCGATTAAGGAATCGGACAAAATAGAAAGACTGACTCGTGTTTACATGAAAGAAGTGGTGTCTAGACACGGAGTGCCTGTCTCAATCATTTCCGATCTAGATTCTCGTTTCACTTCGCACTTTTGGAAGTCGCTGCAAAGCGCACTAGGCACCCGTCATGATATGAGCACAGCATACCATCCTCAGACGGATGGGCAAAGTGAACGAACTATTCAGACCCTGGAGGATATGTTGCGTGCATGCGTGTTGGATTTCGGAAAAAGTTGGGAACCTCACTTACCTTTGGTGGAGTTTTCGTATAATAACAGCTACCACGCAAGTATTAAAGCAGCGCCGTTTGAAGCACTGTACGGACGGAAGTGTCGATCACCTCTCTGCTGGGCAGAGGTGGGTGACAGCCAAATCACTGGTCCAGAACTGGTACTCGAAACTTCGGAAAAGATTGTTCAAATCAGAAATCGCATGGCAGCAGCACGAGATCGCCAAAAGAGTTACGCTGACAAGCGCCGAAAACCTCTCGAATTTCAAGTGAATGACCAAGTGTTACTTAAAGTCTCACCTTGGAAGGGTGTGGTTCGCTTTGGTAAGCGAAACAAACTCAACCCACGATATGTTGGTCGTTACTGGATAACTGAGCGCGTTGGTCCGGTGGCGTACCGACTGGACCTACCAACGGAACTCAGTGGCGTACACAATGTATTCCACGTATCCAATTTGAAGAAATGCTTATCCGATGAAACCCAAGTAGTCCCTTTGGAGGAACTGCAAGTTGATGAACAGCTACTCTTCATTGAAGAACCAGTCGATGTTTTGGATTGGGAAACCAAAACGCTCAAGCACAGCAAAATTCCAATCGTTAAGGTTCGTTGGAACTCGAGACGTGGACCGGTGGGAACGCGAGGATCAAATGATGAAAAAGTATCCTCACCTTTATGAAGGGCTGACCAAACACAGAAAACCGCGAAACCCGACAAACCGTCAGAAATCACCGGAGGTATGAATTAAATTTCGGGACGAAATTTCTTTCTACTAGGGGATGATATGACAAATTGAAAATTTTTCTTACTTTTTCAGACACTCATCACGACTTAACTCAAATTTTCGGGACGAAAATTCATTAACATGGGAATGATGTGACAATCGTCAATTTCAGGTTAACTCCGTTAACTCAACTCCGTCAATTCAAACTTAAGATCACTGAATCTATAACGCACACCTCATTACATTTAACCTAGGGTTTAAATGACGCTTAACACTTACTATGTAACACCCCGTAACCGCAGCGGAAACGTAAACGGGATGCAACAGACACGTCTGATATCAACAGCATTGCTTATAAAGAAAACACCACTACATTAATTTACATCATATTACATTGTTCCGAGTTTAGTTCCCGTCTAGGCGATAGCACATAAGTTTTACCAACGTTACATTATCATATTTAATACAAAACGATCACTAAACTTCCACAAATAGCACGCATCATCAAGCATGTAGCACTTACTCCAGTTTGGGAGTACCTAGAAAGCATGTAAAGAAAACGGGTCAACTACGAATAGTTGGTGAGTTTCACTAATTTAAATAAACAGTGATAAATCATTATGATAATCATGTATTAGAGACATCTAGGACACCGTTAACCCAGTACTGTACCCATTCCGGGGGCAATGTTAACCCAGAAACACTTCTAGAGGCATCTGGGGACACTGTTAACCCAGTACTGTACCCATTCCGGGGGCAATGTTAACCCAGAAACACTTACAGGGACATCTGGGGACACTGTTAACCCAGTAATGTACCCATTCCATACGATTCCCGTACAATCAAATATTTATAAATACACGCAAATCCATGCGTTCAGTATGTACTTAAACATTTTATTAGCAACATGCTTCCGCCCCGGGAAAATATTTGAAAACAATTCAGAAAAAGGGGCTCGTGAAACTCACCTTAGCACATGCAAGCAGGTAACAACAATCATTATCAGTTAACACGTCCAATCTGTAATATGATCCCTACGATCGTTACTATACACTCATTATTAATATAACTTTAACCAAGTTAACCGGTACATCTGGGGACACTGTTAACCCAGCACTGTACCCGTTATGGGGGAAATGTTAACCCAGAAACACTTCTACGGACTCAGATTGTGATATCGTTTACAGTTCACTGGTCAAAATTATTATTAGTCGTTTTTCCCGTTTTGCGTGCCTAGCACGGTTATCCGTTTTTACGTTCCAAAAATGAGTTTGGTCACACACGACCCGAAAATAGTTGTTGACTGATAATTTAGTTAAAGTTGTGAAATTAGAGCTCGGTTTAGACGCCCCGATTGGCCGCGGGACCCGTTTCCGTATTTGGCGTACCGGAAACTGTTAAATCGGTTAAAAATACCCAAATCATCCGAATTACTTTCGGATGATTCATTTTTACTTGTTTAACTCTATTATATGAAAATAGTTCATTTTTAGGGTTTTTATACACCAGTCAGTTCGTTTAGACGAACTTTACCGGTTTATGCGTTTTAGACTTTAAAAGTTTGTTTTTATCTTCTTTTTAGCACAAATAATTATCCGTTTAGTCTCGGATCTTGAAATTTTGCACAAATCACTTTTTGACAGTGGGGAATTTTATAAAAAAATTTCCAGAATTAATTTTTATATTTAAAATTTATTTATCTATTTTTAAACACTATTTAAACACTAAATATGTCGTAAATACCAAACGATCTTAGAAAAATCCCAAGTTTCTCCTGAATGTCCCATTCCATCCACATAGTCCCCTGTAATTTTTCCAGAACCAAAATCTTCCTTTACATGCCATTTTCACTAAAACCGGGCTAGAAAACCCTAGAACTCGTTTAACCGAAAAGCCTACTTAGACTTCTCCAACTGACCTAAAATTTTGTGTGTGACTTATTCATGATAGAAAAAGCTTATCTGAAATTTTCCAGAATTTTTCATGATATTTAACTAGTTTTCATCATTTTTGGCCAAAACCAAGCATTAAATTCACCAAATATTCATCCTTTATCCAAAAATTACCAAAAATTCACAGAACTCATATTTTCATGTTTAGATCATCCCTGTGAAATTTCGTGACCTAACTCTAAACCATCAACAATCTGTCCAAAAACTCCAAAACCGAACATAAACCGAATATACCTTTCGTTTTCCGCCACTACAAGCTACAAACTCGTCTTTCCGCCTTATTTACCACTAAATACAGAACCTACAACCAACATACCACAATACCAAGCAAGTTACACTCACGATCAAGCCATTTCTTTCATGGTTTCGGTTATGATTCAAAAACAAAGATTTAACCGTAAAAATTCGTTTTTGATTCGTTTAATTCCTTTCTTGGACCAAGATCCCTTGTATAACCCGTATACATCACTTGATCATGCAAGAATCGGTTTTCATCATTGAAACCTCATTTTCTTGCAAATAAACTCAAGAAACGAAGATGGAAACATGATTAACTCGATTCTTTACCTTGTTTTCTTGCTACAAAATCTCGGTTTTGGATCATGATCTTGAGAGGAAGAGATGGATGTTGATTTGTTGGATGAAAAAAAAGAAATAAAGGGCTATGGGGTTTTCCCCAATCCGATCGGAACTCTTAGGGGGGTGGGGTGGGACCCACCTCTCCATTCTAGGCCACATGTTTGGATTTCGGATATCCGGATAATGTTTTGGATAATCTGGTTCAGTTCGTTTTTCGGTTAAATGTCTAATTCGGCTTAAAACGAGGTTAAAACGGTCGTTTTTCGGCTTAAAAATGAAATTTATATAAAACCGATTTAAAAACTTTAAAAACTTAAACCATGACGTTTATTAACTTAAAACATCATATCATTAATTATCGCGCATCTTTTTAGGCTTGATCGATCATCTCTTGCTCGGTCTGGTATTAAAGGTTTCGTTTAATGTACCGACGTACCATTAAATCGAAATTCTTTTTCTGTGCTTTAATTCACTTATCCAGAAGCTTTAATACTTCGTAAACATCACTAAATATCATATATCTCGTCTATAATTGAACCCTCGATTCGTTCGGGTTTCAATAACTATCGATCGATTAATCGCATATTCAATACGATGAATTATATATTCACGTACGATCAATACAGTGAACCATGTATTCTCGTATAATTACTATGGTAACTCGTGTACCCGACATTAAATATGACGTAACTATTGTCTACCGGTTAGGGTATACCGGGTTTCGTCGGAATCGTTACATTCTCCCCCCGTTAAGAAATTTCGTCCTCGAAATTTTACACGCCTACTATTCCCTTCCGAGAGAAGGGTGGGGAGTTTTTCCTTCAGAATTCACCCTCGCGTTACCAGGTATAATCTGGTCCTCGCTGTGAATTCCACTTAATCTTAATCAATAAAGCTTGGTGTGTCCAAACTGTTTAGTTTTCCCGTCTACTATCTCAACGGAATTATTTATGATATCAAGTATGTCTTCTATGAGTACTTCCATTACTAGTACTTTCGTTGCCTCATCGCTTAGGTACTTTTCAATCCGTATACATGGCAAAACATCATGTATAATACTTAGCCCCTGGAGTACTTTAATCGATAAACTAAATGACCAATCATGAAGATAGTCTCATGAGGTCCAATATATTAAGGAGCTATTTTCGGTTTTGGCAAACCTCATATCACCTCTCTAAGGTGATGCCTTAAAAATGCCTTGTCACCTCTTTCCAATGACAATGGTTTCCTATGAATGTTGGCGTAAATCCTTTGCCAATCTCGCGCTGCTTTCAACTCATCTTAAATATTATAAATCCGATTGGTTATTTCCCGAATCAATTCAAATCTTATGGCTTGATTGACGCCCATTTTCAATTTAACAAATTGGTGATAATTACTTCACCCATAGAAAGCTTCAAGCTCTCGATGCTTCCTTCCCCGCCTTCCAATAATGGAAGTAGGATGCTATTTCGATCTGAGATAATTGAAAATGGTACTCCATGACGAGATACCATTTCACCATCATGAATTTGGGCGAGAATTCGTCGTGGTAATCGTCATAGATTGGGATGAAATGCGAGGATTGGTTAATCGATCCGCGATTACCCAAATTGCATCGTGTCTTTGATATATCTTGGGAATTTGCGTCCCGAAACCCATTATAATTTATTCCCACTATCATTGGCGAATTTTCTGTCGTTGTGGCGTTCCCTAGGGTTTTTGGTGTGCAGCCTTATCTCTTGCATAACTTAAATATTCACCAAAATACGTAACCATATCTTTCTCCAAACTCGGCCATTAATGAAATCCTTTCAGGTATTCGTATCATCAATAGTCAAATCCGATCCCAGATGTATGGAATATTTTGATCTATGCGCTTCGTCCATGATTAAATCACGAAGGTCATGGAGGGTCGGGATCCAAACCCGATTTTTGAAATAGAGAATTTCGTCCACGCGCTGTTCGAAATTCTTCTCATTGCCGTGAAATCCCTCCTTTTCCAATTGTTCCTCTTTTAACGCCTCACGTTGAGCGACTCGAATCAGGTCCGAAAGGTTCGACTGGACTATCATCCCCAGCGCTCGCACTCGCAATGGCTTAACCCGATCTTTCCTACTCAAGGCATCGGCTACGAAGTTAACCTTGCCGGGGTGATAACGGATGTCACAGTCATAATCGTTTAACAACTCGACCCATCTTCGTTGCCTCATATTCAGTTCTTTCTGATCGAATATATGCTGCAAACTTTTATGATCGGTGAAGATGGTGCACTTCGTACCGTAGAGATAATGTCTCCAGATTTTAAGTGCGAAGATAACCGCTCCCAGTTCTAAGTCGTGAGTAGTGTAATTTTTCTCGTGTACTTTTAACTGTCAGGAAGCATAGGCTATAACCTTATTATTCTGCATCAACACGCATCCTAACCCTCTACGCGATGCGTCACAATACGCGACAAAACCATCGTCTCCATCGGGGAGACTTAAAATCGGCGCTTGGCACAATTTTTAATGGTTTCTATCTTATTTGGATCTTTGTGAAATCCTTGTTTCTTTACCACATGACCAAGGGATTATGCCTTCTTTATTCAAAATCACATTTCGAAAACTTCGCGTATAGCTCCACTTGCTTTAACACTTTCACAATTTTCCTTAGTCGTCGTTCGTGCTCTTCTTTACGTTGCGAATATATCAAAATATCATCAATGAATGTTATGACAAATTTGTCTAAATAAAGTTTACAGACTTGGTTCATGAGTTCCATGAATGCTGCCGGCGCATTTGTTAGCCCGAAAGGCATAACTAAGAATTCATAATGGCCGTAGCGAATCCGAAACGCTGTTGTTGCAACGTCTTCCTCTTGGATTTTTCATTTGGTGATAACTATATCTAAGACCAATTTTTCTAAAAATAAATCGCCCTTTGCAGTTGGTTAAACAGATCATTTACTTCGAAAAAGTGAATACCTATTCTTGTTCGTCACTTTATTCAATTCTCCCTAATCAATACATATCCTAACACTTCCGTCCTTCATTTCCCAAATAACACTGGTGCACCCCATGGCGACTAACTAGGTCGTATAAAACCTTTAACCAATAATTCTTGCATTTCAGTTGGCGCAAGTCGGTAAGATGCTTTAGCAACAGGGCCAACTTGAGGTATTAAATCGATTCTGAATTCGACCTGTCGGGTTGGCGGTAATCCAGGAAGTTCTTCTGGGAAAACTTCTGGATATTTAAGTATCACTGAAACATCTTCTATATGTTTTCTTTTAAATACTTTGGCAATCGCGTTTGTTAAATACACCACGTCTTCTTGTCGTAAATATTATAACATCTCAAGATGAGATTAGAGTGGTAACATAATACCGTACACTTTTCTTTGTATCTAATCGCTTCATCGTCCGAAGGAGAGCTTCTAATCATCTTCTTTTCATATTTGATTTCAGCTTCATGTTGAGTTAGCCAATCCATGTTAACTATTACGTCAAAACTTCTTAACTTTACTGGTCGTAGGTCAATAAGGAAAGGATTAATCTTTCAGAGTAATAGGACAATTCCGAACAATTTAGTTAACCATTAGGGATTTACAGTTAGCGATTCTACCGTATGGGGTTCTATAGTTTCACTAATCGGTATCTTTCCAAATGATAGGAGGTTAGCAGGAACTAACTTCTATCGACGACCGTAAAAATATCGCTGAAGCCCATTGATTTAAAACTACAACGTACTTAATACCACATTTGGATCATGACGTGCTTTATTCGAATTACTCACAAAAGCACGGCTCCTTGCTTGATCCGAGGTTGATGCTTGTCTTGAGGTTCGTCTTCCAACGACACCTTGGTTCAACTTTGGGCAATTTCTCTTGAAACGTTCTGTACTGCCACATTCATAGCAAGTACAACTGTTTGGCATAATTTGATTTCTTTGGATGGATTGTTATTGAGGTTGTTGGGTTCGGAGTGGTTGTACACGAATGGGTTGGGGTTGCCGGTCCACATGGCTTCAGTTGGTTCTACTATTGGGGCATTACGTCCATCTTTACCATACCTGTGGCCTACTATCACCCGACATTCTTCTTTCTGCCGATAACTATATTTTCCACATTTAAGGAAGGACCCTTTATGCGGTTCATGTTTTCACACCAGAACTAGTCTTAGTATAATTCTGGGTTGTATGACATACCTACTTATTCACAAGTCTATCTTGCACTATACCTTTATCATTTCCCTTCTTTAACACTCGACGTTTCACCTAACGTCCTTCCATTCCGCTTCCCATAGAATCAAATATATCAATGCTGGCTTGTGACACAACCTTTCCAAAGGTTGTATATTTTACAGGGTTGACTATACTCTTTATCGATGGAGTTAGCTCCCAATATAGCGCTCACTTCGCTTAATTTCAGGAGTAATTAGCCATGTTACCAGACATGACAATTCCTTCAAACGATTAGCGTGTTCTAAGTGATCAGCACACAACATTTCTATCTTTCATAGCTCAGTTTCCAATCTCTGAGTTTAATTACTCGAATAAAAGTGCTCTAGCACAAGAATTTTAAATCCTGACCATATCATCTGAGCAATAATTTTCTAACTATAATTTTGTACCATCGTGTTCCATCACGATACAACATAATCTACCAACATATCTGTAGCATATTTCACTACACAATGTTCTAGACTCTTACCAATATCCTTAACCATTTCGATCTTTTCTATCCACTCGCTAATCTATTCCTCCCTTTACCATCAGTAAACTATTAATAATCCCCTTAACACAACCGATAAACATATCCTTCATACCGGATCTAATTCATTACAACTACTATTCATGTTTAGTTTATAACTAATACTTGTAGTCATAATAGTATTCGGTGGGACATTAACACTCTTAGTAATAACACTAAGAATTGAAATATTCATAATCATGTGATTGTTCGATCTATAAGTCTGCGATCACATTTGCATCAACACTAGCAGTGATCTGTGATACGACATTCGGTATCATCATCTGCTATCCTTGAGCAATCAACTGAATCATATCAATCTCCATCATTGGAGTTACTCATTTTATGTCATTCTGCCGTACTCATCCCGTACGCAGTAATCAATACTAATCTCACCATATAACTCGTTACCAGCTCAATCATAACAGCAGGTACACATACACACCAAATATTATCATACATATTACACATACCAGTATCTAGTATATATATGTCCCACAAATATAATAACACATGGACTTAACCTGACGTCGGTTAACGTTTAAATATGTTTCATAACCCTTGTCACCAATTGACATATAGATCTTTCTCAATAAGGATTAATGTTTTAATATGCTTGATTTCAATATCCTTCTGCATGTCAGCATAACCTATACATGCTCACCGTGAGCACCAACGATTACGTATCACGGAGTTATACTATTCGTGTCTATTTGTATAACCGGCATACACGGTATACCACCTACGAACGAACAACCAACTATGCTATAATGATTCCCACACCTCTTTGTGTATGGGTAATCATTCTATTCAAGAATACATAGGTATAGACATCTAACGGATGTAAGGATAACATAGGGAGTTACAAGGTTCAAGGTAATCGCGCAACATGGGTGGCCTTCAAATATTATCAATTATTATTATGGAAAACTCTATCACTTGCTCAGTCAATGTCCTCAGGCGTTCTAGGTTCGCAAAAATCGGTAATTCTCGATCTGGAGGTGGTATGTCTCCTATGTTTGAGAGTGAGAATTACATATATATATTTCTATATATTATTTTTATCTGCTCATTTATTATCAATTTTTTTTTTTTTTTTTTTTTAACGGAATAAGAATAGGTTCACGTACAGGTCCGTCCGTACGTGAGGGTTGGCGGTTCGGGTGAACATAGGGGGTTATTAGGATATACGGTACCGGTGTTGGTAGGGTAAGGGATTTATCAATTTTGGTTGGGAGTGACGGTTACTAGATATTTCTGGTTAATGTCAAACGGGAGATCTAACTTGGTACTATCATAACTATGGCCCGATAAGTCAGACTCATTATCAACCGATGCTCTAGAAATTTCAGCATCCTCGGTACTTTTATTAATTCATCCCCCGGTTCCTTATCCGGGTCCCATTTCTCAATACATGTACCCACAAGATATGTACATATATATATATATATATATATACACATTAGCACGTATAAATAATATTATATACTTTACACATATGTTGCCATTTTTACCTATTAATGTACCCAGTGACTTCCCCTGAATTCCCTCGTGCAGACAAGTCTGTTATTATGTTCCGGACCATAATAACTCACTTGTCCATTTAAGTTCATCCAGATCCCGTCACTATATATTATTAGTTGATATTCAGATCCTATAATACTTGACCTACTTGTTATATTTTAGGTATCTTTTAAAGACATCCTAAATCTTTATAACCAATAGCTCTGATACCAACTTCTGTAACACCCCGTAACCGCAGCGGAAACGTAAACGGGATGCAACAGACACGTCTGATATCAACAGCATTGCTTATAAAGAAAACACCACTACATTAATTTACATCATATTACATTGTTCCGAGTTTAGTTCCCGTCTAGGCGATAGCACATAAGTTTTACCAACGTTACATTATCATATTTAATACAAAACGATCACTAAACTTCCACAAATAGCACGCATCATCAAGCATGTAGCACTTACTCCAGTTTGGGAGTACCTAGAAAGCATGTAAAGAAAACGGGTCAACTACGAATAGTTGGTGAGTTTCACTAATTTAAATAAACAGTGATAAATCATTATGATAATCATGTATTAGAGACATCTGGGGACACCGTTAACCCAGTACTGTACCCATTCCGGGGGCAATGTTAACCCAGAAATACTTCTAGAGGCATCTGGGGACACTGTTAACCCAGTACTGTACCCATTCCGGGGGCAATGTTAACCCAGAAACACTTCCAGGGACATCTGGGGACACTGTTAACCCACTAATGTACCCATTCCATACGATTCCCGTACAATCAAATATTTATAAATACACGCAAATCCATGCGTTCAGTATGTACTTAAACATTTTATTAGCAACATGCTTCCGCCCCGGGAAAATATTTGAAAACAATTCAGAAAAAGGGGCTCGTGAAACTCACCTTAGAACATGCAAGCAGGTAACAACAATCATTATCAGTTAACACGTCCAATCTGTAATATGATCCCTACGATCGTTACTATACACTCATTATTAATATAACTTTAACCAAGTTAACCGGTACATCTGGAGACACTGTTAACCCAGCACTGTACCCGTTCTGGGGGCAATGTTAACCCAGAAACACTCATCGGGACTCAGATTGTGATATCGTTTAGAGTTCACTGGTCAAAATATTAGTCGTTTTTCCCGTTTTGCGTGCCTAGCACGGTTATCCGTTTTTACGTTCCAAAAATGAGTTTGGTCACACACGACCCGAAAATAGTTGTTGACTGATAATTTAGTTAAAGTTGTGAAATTAGAGCTCGGTTTAGACGCCCCGATTGGCCGCGGGACCCGTTTCCGTCTTTGGCGTACCGGAAACTGTTAAATCGGTTAAAAATACCCAAATCATCCGAATTACTTTCGGATGATTCATTTTTACTTGTTTAACTCTATTATATGAAAACAGTTCATTTTTAGGGTTTTTATACACCAGTCAGTTCGTTTAGACGAACTTTACCGGTTTATGCGTTTTAGACTTTAAAAGTTTGTTTTAATCTTCTTTTTAGCACAAATAATTATCCGTTTAGTCTCGGATCTTGAAATTTTGCACAAATCACTTTTTGACACTGGGGAATTTTATAAAAAAATTTCCAGAATTAATTTTTATATTTAAAATTTATTTATCTATTTTTAAACACCATTTAAACACTAAATATGTCGTAAATACCAAACGATCTTAGAAAAATCCCAAATTTCTCCTGAATGTCCCATTCCATCCACATAGTCCCCTGTAATTTTTCCAGAACCAAAATCTTCCTTTACATGCCATTTTCACTAAAACCGGGCTAGAAAACCCTAGAACTCGTTTAACCGAAAAGCCTACTTAGACTTCTCCAACTGACCTAAAATTTTGTGTGTGACTTATTCATGATAGAAAAAGCTTATCTGAAATTGTCCAGAATTTTTCATGATATTTAACTAGTTTTCATCATTTTTGGCCAAAACCGAGCATTAAATTCACCAAATATTCATCCTTTATCCAAAAATTACCAAAAATTCACAGAACTCATATTTTCATGTGTAGATCATCCCTGTGAAATTTCGTGACCTAACTCTAAACCATCAACAATCTGTCCAAAAACTCCAAAACCGAACATAAACCGAATATACCTTTCGTTTTCCGCCACTACAAGCTACAAACTCGTCTTTCCGCCTTATTTACCACTAAATACAGAACCTACAACCAACATACCACAATACCAAGCAAGTTACACTCACGATCAAGCCATTTCTTTCATGGTTTCGGTTATGATTCAAAAACAAAGATTTAACCGTAAAAATTCGTTTTTGATTCGTTTAATTCCTTTCTTGGACCAAGATCCCTTGTATAACCCGTATACATCACTTGATCATGCAAGAATCGGTTTTCATCATTGAAACCTCATTTTCTTGCAAATAAACTCAAGAAACGAAGATGGAAACATGATTAACTCGATTCTTTACCTTGTTTTCTTGCTACAAAATCTCGGTTTTGGATCATGATCTTGAGAGGAAGAGATGGATGTTGATTTGTTGGATGAAAAAAAAGAAATAAAGGGCTATGGGGTTTTCCCCAATCCGATCGGAACTCTTAGGGGGGTGGGGTGGGACCCACCTCTCCATTCTAGGCCACATGTTTGGATTTCGGATATCCGGATAATGTTTTGGATAATCTGGTTCAGTTCGTTTTTCGGTTAAATGTCTAATTCGGCTTAAAACGAGGTTAAAACGGTCGTTTTTCGGCTTAAAAATGAAATTTATATAAAACCGATTTAAAAACTTTAAAAACTTAAACCATGACGTTTATTAACTTAAAACATCATATCATTAATTATCGCGCATCTTTTTAGGCTTGATCGATCATCTCTTGCTCGGTCTGGTATTAAAGGTTTCGTTTAATGTACCGACGTACCATTAAATCGAAATTCTTTTTCTGTGCTTTAATTCACTTATCCCGAAGCTTTAATACTTCGTAAACATCACTAAATATCATATATCTCGTCTATAATTGAACCCTCGATTCGTTCGGGTTTCAATAACTATCGATCGATTAATCGCATATTCAATACGATGAATTATATATTCACGTACGATCAATACAGTGAACCATGTATTCTCGTATAATTACTATGGTAACTCGTGTACCCGACATTAAATATGACGTAACTATTGTCTACCGGTTAGGGTATACCGGGTTTCGTCGGAATCGTTACATTCTCCCCCCGTTAAGAAATTTCGTCCTCGAAATTTTACACGCCTACTATTCCCTTCCGAGAGAAGGGTGGGGAGTTTTTCCTTCAGAATTCACCCTCGCGTTACCAGATATAATCTGGTCCTCGCTGTGAATTCCACTTAATCTTAATCAATAAAGCTTGGTGTGTCCAAACTGTTTAGTTTTCCCGTCTACTATCTCAACGGAATTATTTATGATATCAAGTATGTGTTCTATGAGTACTTCCATTACTAGTACTTTCGTTGCCTCATCGCTTAGGTACTTTTCAATCCGTATACATGGCAAAACATCATGTATAATACTTAGCCCCTGGAGTACTTTAATCGATAAACTAAATGACCAATCATGGAGATAGTCTCATGAGGTCCAATATATTAAGGAGCTATTTTCGGTTTTGGCAAACCTCATATCACCTCTCTAAGGTGATGCCTTAAAAATGCCTTGTCACCTCTTTCCAATGACAATGGTGTCCTATGAATGTTGGCGTAAATCCTTTGCCAATCTCGCGCTGCTTTCAACTCATCTTAAATATTATAAATCCGATTGGTTATTTCCCGAATCAATTCAAATCTTATGGCTTGATTGACGCCCATTTTCAATTTAACAAATTGGTGATAATTACTTCACCCATAGAAAGCTTCAAGCTCTCGATGCTTCCTTCCCCGCCTTCCAATAATGGAAGTAGGATGCTATTTCGATCTGAGATAATTGAAAATGGTACTCCATGACGAGATACCATTTCACCATCATGAATTTGGGCGAGAATTCGTCGTGGTAATCGTCATAGATTGGGATGAAATGCGAGGATTGGTTAATCGATCCGCGATTACCCAAATTGCATCGTGTCTTTGATATATCTTGGGAATTTGCGTCCCGAAACCCATTATAATTTATTCCCACTATCATTGGCGAATTTTCTGTCGTTGTGGCGTTCCCTAGGGTTTTTGGTGTGCAGCCTTATCTCTTGCATAACTTAAATATTCACCAAAATACGTAACCATATCTTTCTCCAAACTCGGCCATTAATGAAATCCTTTCAGGTATTCGTATCATCAATAGTCAAATCCGATCCCAGATGTATGGAATATTTTGATGTATGCGCTTCGTCCATGATTAAATCACGAAGGTCATGGAGGGTCGGGATCCAAACCCGATTTTTGAAATAGAGAATTTCGTCCACGCGCTGTTCGAAATTCTTCTCATTGCCGTGAAATCCCTCCTTTTCCAATTGTTCCTCTTTTAACGCCTCACGTTGAGCGACTCGAATCAGGTCCGAAAGGTTCGACTGGACTATCATCCCCAGCGCTCGCACTCGCAATGGCTTAACCCGATCTTTCCTACTCAAGGCATCGGCTACGACGTTAGCCTTGCCGGGGTGATAACGGATGTCACAGTCATAATCGTTTAACAACTCGACCCATCTTCGTTGCCTCATATTCAGTTCTTTCTGATCGAATATATGCTGCAAACTTTTATGATCGGTGAAGATGGTGCACTTCGTACCGTAGAGATAATGTCTCCAGATTTTAAGTGCGAAGATAACCGCTCCCAGTTCTAAGTCGTGAATAGTGTAATTTTTCTCGTGTACTTTTAACTGTCGGGAAGCATAGGCTATAACCTTATTATTCTGCATCAACACGCATCCTAACCCTCTACGCGATGCGTCACAATACGCGACAAAACCATCGTCTCCATCGGACATCGATTCCATTCTCTTTCAATTCTCTCACGTTTTCTCTAGTCGAGTGCATAATGTCAACCTCACGGTCTAAACAAGAAACGAGGGCTGCGAAAGCGCGCTCCATCGAGAGTGTCAGGGGTGGTAGCGTTTTGAAGGATGTAGGACAACCTGGGAGAGGTAGCGGTGGAACTTGCACACAGTAAACGATCCGCTCGACTACACTCGGGGTACCAACTCCAGTGACCATTGTCCTCGTACACGTCTCCAGATGGGCGATACCTCTTCGGTGCGGGGGCTGCTAGTGCCGGGACTACTCGGGGTGGTGATGAGTTGGGAAGATGTGGTTCCTTTCCAGGGGCGTGAGACATCGGGTCGGATGATGATGACGATGGCGTCGACATCCTTACAGGATAAGTCGTGTATGCGCGCGTATGAGTGAACGAGGTAAATAGATAAATGTAACGAAAGACTAAACAAAATATATGCAGTGAGTAGAAATTATAACTAATGGGTCGTTGCGGTTATAGTCTAGTATGCATGCAATTTCTAGTTCGCTATAACCAATGGCTCTGATACCAATCTTTCACACCCTCAAAATCCACTAACGGAGTTTTACCGTCAGAGGGTGTGAACTAACAGGATCGGAATCATTAATTATAATCAAACCATAAATAAAGTTTTCAATCCATGAAAACATTTAAGTGTAAATAAATGCGGAAGCGTAAAACCTTTAACCAAAAGTTGCGTCACGCAGGACGACTTAAAACCCAAATAATAATAGTTTAAAACAAGTTTGCATAAGCAATAACGTTCAAAGTAATGCATGATCCTACCGCGCGCCCGCCTCGGCTACCTGAGATGACATACTAAAAGTGTCAATACGGGGTTGGTGAGTTCACAAGTGTATATACAATAAAACGTTTGCGTTTACGTTTGCGTTTAGTGTTTTGCGTTTAGCGTTTTGCGTTACCAGACAGTGTTAAATCAATTATATATCTATAGGTAGCTAGCCTATAAAGCAAGTATTACTAAGTGTTCGACACCGAAGCTGACTGTTTATCATGTGCCTTGCCACCAGGTCTATCCCGACCATGGCAATGTGTTTAGCCAAGATTACACCCGCTCGACCTCCAGTCGAGTTTAGCGTTGGGTGGGGTTTGTCAAACCCAGTAGTACTACTCAACAATGACTCGCTATTATCCAATACTAAACGGTTCGATGTGTGAAGGACTTCAGTTGTTTCGTCTGCCACTTAGTCTTTACAAGTGATATATAATCTAATAACAAACTCACTGTTTGCGAAGAATTCCAAAAACGAGTAAACCAAAGGATGGCGTCACAGAAAAATCCTCACTAGCGTTCTAAAACAACAAGGAGATTTTCTAAGTGTTGGAACTATTATCGAGTCTCTAGACTCGGCACATAATACCTATGCATAAAATTCGTTTCGTGTTTCGTTTGTGAATTGTGTGTGTCTCAACAAACACATTCGTGATACGTTACATGTGTGAACAACTACTTACATATCATGTATTAATATTGTACATTACTAGCAATTATTCCCCGCAAGGGCAATTTGGTCAAAACATAACAATTATCTAGTACTTAGCACGTTTCATGTATTTTCACAAAATTCAGCAGCTAGTTTCATCAAGACAGAATTTTACTTGAAAGATTACTCTATTCAACAGATCATAGCATCTCAATTAATTCACCAAAAATCGTCACAAAAGAATACATGAGTTAGGTTTCCAGAACATATTTTATTGTATGTTTATTCCTCATAGATTTCTCACAATGATCAAAACATTACAGCAACTCACAGCAGTCAAAATCATGCGCAACAGAATGTTATTTGTTATTCCGGTTAAATGAAAAATTCAACTAATGCAAGACCAATTGGGTTAGGTTCTTAACTCAATAAGTTAGCTTCCAGAAGTGGAACCAACCCATTTGGTCTTGTAGTCCATGAGATATGATAATTACAAAACAACCTAACAGCAGGTCTCACAATTCAGATTTGCACTTCAGTTTTGTAAAATAATAAAAGTTAACTTTTGCTCTTCCAAAAATAACAAACTTGGACTTTATAGAAACTAGACTCAACATAGTACCCGGTAGTGTTAACAACCTCGACCAATTTCCACATTAACAATTAGTTACAGTTGTCTAAACATAACTTACAATCTGTCCAGTACCAGTTTTGACCTTTAATCACATTTAAATCATTTGAGCAACCAAAACACCTCCAAATTAGGCGTGGTTGGGTTTTCTGGAAACTAGACTCAGAGTACAACCTCTTAGACTCATAAATAGCTCAGTTTGCTTTTTATATTTAACAAGTTACATGTCGTTCAAGTTTAACAATCTCTGCTGTCAAAACTCAGCAAGCACAAACAATCGTCTAACATGCATCCTAAGCATACGACATATCTCCAACCATGTAATAAACATAATTATCCATCAAAATCAGTAGTAACCCTCTAGGGTTTACAAACAATCAATGATTTAACAATCTTTCACCGTTCAAAATCACATATGATCATCTAAATCAATAACCAAAGCATAATCAATCATCATCTAGCATAAATCAACCCTAGTTCATCTTATTCATCAATTTCATGACTTAGGATTTTAGATTAACCCATTCAAGATCAAAATTAAACATGTAAAATACATAGGATAGTTGTTTATACCTTCCTAACTCCTTAATCTTTAACCAAACTTGAAAAATCTTGTGTGTATGCATGTGTTTGTTTTCGGCAGCCAAGAGAGGGAGAAGGGAGGGGGGGCGATCGGGATTAGAGAGAGGAAGAGAGAGTTAGGGTTTTGTTATTATTTAATAATAACATGTTACATCAAGGCCCCTCAACTTCTAATTATCACTTTTCTTGCCTAAAGTAACTTGTTTGCATCTTGAGTTAACGTTTTATACAATATTATCAAATAACACATAAGCCTAACACATAATTATCACATAATTATTGTTTGGATGTTTTTCGTTTATTCACTAATGATTTGCGTCAACTCGTTTGCGTTTCGGTGCAATCCCGAAAGACTACACATGTAGTAATTGTCAAGCGTCATTTAAAACTCTATTTTAAATGTAATGAGATGTGCGTTATAGATCAAGTGATCTTAAGTTTGAATTGACGGAGTTTGGATTAACGGAGTTAACCTGAATTTGACGAGTGCCACATCGGTTAGAAGATTAGAAGGGAAAATTGGCTTTTTGTAACCCAATTGCCTAAATGATTTTAACCAATTACCCATGGATATTTAGGATAAATGTGATGAGAGATTATGAGAAAAAATTAGGCTAAATTTGAATGTGGACTTGACATCTAAGTCCCATGATTTATTTACTTTATTAGAAGAGGAAGAGAAGACAAAATAAGATAAGATTACATGAAGTTGAAATATTTAAAAACATATTATTATGTTGGTTAAGTGTAACGAAAGCCCGAAACTAAAACTTGTAACAAGGTCATTTAAACCATTTAAAAAACATACATCATTTTAAATACTTTTTATAGAGATAAACACATTAACTCGGTTAATGATGAGCAAATGGTATCAAGTATCGGTACAAAACGGGACCAAGTGTTTAAGAAAATTGGGGTCGGGAAATTCAGCGCCGGTATCGGTATTTAGTAAATTTTTGCCTACGATATTGATATATTGCTAAATACACATGTTTCCCATGTATAGTTTATATCGTAATTGCTTAGTTTTTATTTAGAATTTGTATACTACTAACATAATTGTGTTTTGTAGGTCACGAGACATAAAGGGTGTTGAAAAGAGCAAGAATCGATACTAAGCGAGCTAACATTGAGAACTGGGATGAACCAGAAGAGATCTAAGTTGAACCGGCACGAAAAACGAGACAACTTAGAAGAGATCTAAGTTGTTCGGCTTAGTCAATTCGGGACTTGATAAAATAGTAAATCCACATCCAACTTACCAAAAATTTTAAATATATGAATAACTTCAATAAAATTAGTAGCTTAAACAAGTTTGAAGATTTTTACCGATTAAAGTCTCAAAATCGGGTTTAAGCCAGTGTAAGTCGGCCCGATCTCGGTATAAAACCAAGTTTGGTTGTGACATAGCATAATCTTAGAAACACAAATAATATAAAGTGAAACATGAGTTAAAAGTATTAGGAAATATTTTTGGTGATTAGAATAGCTACTAGCTCGCTAAGACGAGTAGTTCGACTTTTACTCGGTTTTGACCCGAAACTTGGTTTAAGCCAATATTTGTTTTAACACTTACAAAGTCTTAAGTAATATGAGTAACATAAAGTAAAACAGCATAAAAAATATAGGATGAACTTTTGGTGGTTTGAACATTAACTAACTCATTTAGACGAGTGTTCGGTTTTACTCAGTTTTTACTCGAAACTTGGGTTCAAGACAAGAATTGTTCTACACTTCCATATAAACCATATAATAACTAAAATATAAATAAAAACCCAGATCTAACGTGTTTCATACAATATGCTTGTTTAAAAGTTAAATAAAGTACTTAAACGAGTGTTCGGTTTTGGTTCGGTCCATGACTCGGTATGAGACCGAGGATGGTTACCACATGTCAAAAAATATACAACTAAAATAAAGTAAAACTTTTGGATCCAAACTCAAATAAGAAAGTTAAGCGAGTAAACTTCTCAAAAACGATCAAATGGGCCTTAAAATGCATAAATACGAGTTTGAAAGTCCAAAAACCTTAAACAAAGATGAAAATGGTTTTCTTAACATAAAATAACTTAGAAAAACTGAAAATATCATAAGTATATACCGGAAAAAGGAGTGAAATGCAAGATTCGGTTCCGCTGACTTTTAAAGTCAAACGTAAGCAAAACTAGCTAGAACAACTTGCAAGATCAAACACTTTGGGATAAAAAGATGAGAACGAGCAGGGAAAAATGCTGAGATTGAGTGGGTATTTATAGGGAAGGATAGGGTGCAAGAACTTTTCCGCTAGATAAACCGACGCACTTTGATTATTTTATTTAAAATCGTTTTTTATTTAAATAAAATATGACCAGATATACTAATATATTTGGAGGGTTCTAGAATAATTATGGGTTGAGTGTTGTTTGGTTGGATGGTTAAAATATAAGTTCGGGCCTTAAACGAGTTAAAACGAACTTATAATGAAACTAATATGTTGTAGGTGGCTGGTCGCGCCATGCGACCAACTTGGTCGTTCCTCGTCGTGTGACACGGCATGGAAGAGTTTCCAACAAAGTTTGTTTTTTGACAATTTTGGCCCATTACTTGTTTAAAATTGACTTTTGGCGTATTTTTAAGCGAGTTAAGGGTAGTTGTGAACGCCTAAATCGATCTCATATCTAAGTTTACTTTAATCGATTATAAGGATCTAGTTCATGATGCTATTGATTATATGTTCTATGTTATTATTAGTATTAGTTGCATATATGTGTATGTATAATATTAAGATTGAATACGTTAATGAAGATTGAGAGAGAGAATCAGGCAGAGGTTTGTTAATTAACTCTCAAAACAAAAATAAACTGTGAACAGTGTTCACATATAAATAGAAGACGGACCTAGTTCGTTAACATCCCCTAACGAACTAGAGTCCACTTCGTTACATACATTAAAACGAAATACTCTTAACAAATCACCCCCTGATTTGTTAAACATCCTTAACGAATCAGGAGGGATAATAACTTAAGTCTTAGTTCACTAAACATCCTTAGCGAACTAGACATTACATTTAACGAACTAACTTAATACTTTAATAATTTATTACATAAATACAACGACAATTACATTAACTTTAAATACAAAGACTCAAGACGCAAAACCGTGCACTAACAGACACCCCCTCGTCTTGAGCTCTTTGCCTTTAAATTACTTGAAATGCTTGGACTGCCAGTCTCTTCAACTATGAATTCCGTTTTCATAACAAAAACGCACAACGCGTTGGAATTGCATAGCCAGATCATAGTCTTCATTGCGCTTAAACAGAATCTTGTTCTTGTGTAGCACATCATTGTCGGTCTCTGTTAAGTTAACCAACCACATTGGATCGATGATCTTGATCAGCTCAGTCTTTAAACCTGTACCAAGCAGAATGACGGCCTCTCCAGTACGATTGTCGTAGTACCAGCGGTTGAAAGATAAATGCATGTGTTGATTCAATGTCTTCACCGGCACACGCTTCATCGTCTTCGGCGGCTTTACTTTAAGAACCAACTTCTTCCAACCCGTTTTTGGATCAATCTCATTGAGACGCTTGCGGATAGGAATTTGTGGCTTAAAATATTTAAAACCATGATTCACCTCAAACACCAAGTATTGGTGAAAGCGTTTTGCATGGTAGTCATCACCGCGATTATAAACGGACGATACGCCAAAGTGCGCACATCCCATCTCGGTAATGAGAGAAGATCAGTCATCCTTTCGTAGTATTGGACGCCCTTCTCCCATTTAACAATGTACACCTTAAGATTAGATTCAAACATCCAAGAAACAATATTACCTTGTACTTTCGACACGGCCTTAAATGAAGTCTTCTGGTTGGCTTTGGCTCGTGCAATAGCTTCTTCATTCTGTTCTTGATCAACAATCCTGAATGCCTTGATGATCTTACTTGCTTTCTTGTGTCTGAACCAACTCTGAATCTCCTTAAGAGATGGGTCGAGAAGCGAATCAGATTTCATATCAAAGACGTTCTTTCCTTTGGAATTCTTCTCAAGATGGTCTTTTGATTCTTTAACCGTTTCTTCATTAAATACTGGAGCACCCTGATCAACATTGGTGTGCTGAAACAGATCAGGGTAATCCTCAGCAGTCACATCCTCCATCTCAACCTCCTCATTTTCATAAATATAATCCGTACTCATCTCAACAATAGGGTCATTTAGTATCTCATCATCATTAATTACCTCAACATCGGGCTCAGCCTCTAACACGGTCATCTCGTCTTCATTCAGATCAAGCAAGATAGAAATCTGCTCTCGTGTCAGTGATTTATCAACAAACTGCCCTTCTTCAATCTCCTCTCTATTCACCATACTCCTTATCATCCCCTTCTCATCCACAAAAATAACCGCATCGGCCTCAATCATCTCAATCGGTTTGGCAGCCGAATGGTCATGATAAACAATGATCTGTTTGCCCGAATCATCAAAAGAACTAGTACCCGCACCAGAAGCTGGTTCTTGAGTTTGTTTAGTCTCACCACCAGCACCAGACTCATCTGGATCCTCATCGTCATTCTTGAGCTTTTTCAGCGCATCATCTTTACATGTTAGCTGCAGAATAAGTTCCTCTTGTTCTTTAAGTTTCACCCCCTGAGACTCAACCATCTCACGAAGGGCTTTTGTTTCCTTTTGACAAAAAGAAACATAACTAACCAGCTTCTTCTGGTTCTCCATCAGACGTTCTTGATTTACACGGTCAGCAGACATTTGATTTTCATACAAGTGAAGAAGATTCAAAAACATGTTTGTCTGACGATTCGGTGGCATAACATACAAAGATGGATGAACTGGTTGGATTGGTCCCTGAGGTCTTGTAATTCTCATAAATGAGACATCACTAGGTGGAGGGGGGCCCATGGACGGTGTTGGAGAAACAGTAGAAAGTGTAGCAGAAGGCAATGGTATTTCAGCTAAGGCCGATTGTGGAATCATACCAAGCCTGTCATGAGAAACCATCATCGTCGTCAAAGTCATCTCCAGAGTGCTAGTAGTAAGCGACACTGTCGGGCGTTGAGGAGTTGCAGGACGAGACGGTTGAACACCAAAAGAAACTCCAGCTCCAGCTGATACACGTCTCTTTGCTGAGCTTTCAGAAGCTGGTGCTTTACCCTTACATTTACGTTCACGTTGAGCTGCAATAGTAGCAGCCAATGCAACTTCAACTGCAGCCAGTTGCTCTCTAAGAGCTGCATCACCATAACCACCATCGTCCCCATCATTACCATCATCATCACCATCGTTTCCACCTTATCCTCCCTCACCCTCGGAATCCGAGTCATCATGGATCCAGTGATCCTCGGGAGGACATACATAATCAGGATTAATAATATGACCGATCATACGTTTGTCCTGCGGCCTTTCTTTACGATAAATTGTCATTCTACGCACAGTATCGGCCTTCATGTGTTCTAAGGGAAGCACATCATCCACCAAAGTTCGATCGATAACCAGGTTGGGTATCAAATCGTGAATAATCAGCTGAAGAAATCTTGGATGCATTAAGAACTTCTTCTTCTAAACCGTTTGTTGAACTTGCTCCTTGAAATGATAAAACAAAATTTCTGAGAAGTTAAAAGGTTTTATTAGGACGAGTGCCACAAAAGCCGATTGCAACATGATTCGGCATTCATCGAAACCCCCTTTACGACCTCCCAAACAATGAATCAGCACATGTAATAAATACTTGTAGGGTGGGCACAGTCCATTCTAGTTATGCTGAGAGTCTCCGATATCTCCACCATAATGTACACGTCGAAACAAACCCTTGATTAATTTCTTGTCAAACTCACATGGGTTATCGACATTGTCACCAAGACGTAGTACACACCTAATCACTTCAACATCCACTGTGATAGGAGTTTGATTGATTGTGGCTCGAATGTGGTTTTCTTCTTCAACAAACTCCGCAGTATTCCAGAACTGCCTAATAATGCTCAGATAAACAGTGAGTCGAGCAGTTATGGCATATTGGATCACTGTTCGACGTAAGAAGGATAACATAGGCCCAAAAAGAACTTCGTTAGAAACGTTTGGATCAACGTAAACACATATGTTGTGTTTCTTGTCATACAGTAACAAGAGCACTTCCTCTTGTTCTTGCTGTTCTTGTGGAGTAGCAGGATGTTCTTGATCCATTTGATTGGCCATTATACTGAATAAATATAGACGGATATAAGTAATGTGAAAGTCTGATATACTTGAAGCACTTATATATATCTACCAATAGACAGTGTTTTTAATATTAGATTTCGTGTGTAATCGATGTATCAACGCGTTTAGACTCTTGAAATATTGTATTAATTTACAATATTAAGTTACATTAATTAAATAATTAATTTTGAAATGTCATTCGTTATCAATACAGTCTGATTCGTTACAGAAGTATAACGAATCGACTGATTCACTATCAAGTAAATATTTTAATGAAGAAGAAATTAGCGAATTAACTATTAATAATAACGAACTAACTCCTAGTTCGTTTCAAATGACGAATACATATATGATTCGCTAAGTGAATGAATTGCTATTCCAGTTCGTTTAAAGTCCTTAACGAATTGGACACGGAAGAGTTCAAATTCACTAAGGTTAACGAATGGTCAATAATTAGACTTAATCTTTGACTCTCATAGTCAAAGTCAAAATTAACATGAACACAGACTGTCAAAGGAGCAAATCGAAGATCAATTACTCCATAATTTACGATGAGTAGCCGAACAAATGACTCTATAAGTCTCGGAAACTCATTGCGAAGCCAATAATACCGTTTACGAGGTTCTAAACCAATAGATAGGTCAAGTGATGAACATAGCTGAAACGTCCAAAACTACCAATAATTATACACCCGGCAAGCAGTCAATCAAGTTGCGATTAAAGATCACCAGGGGGTCGGAACTCTATTCTGATCAAAATACTATTAAATCTAAGTCTATTAACAGAGTATTATATCGATTAAACAAGGTTTCAAAAACCGTAAAACCCTGATATTGAAATCACATAATTACCCAATCAAAACTGTATTATTTTTGACGAAAATCACAAAGAAATAATCATCTATACCTTACGAACACAATGGTATATTCAGATGTTCGAATTTCTAAGGTCGAAAATCAGAAAAAATTTGAACAGGGTAACTTTGGTTGTAAGGAAGATGAGTGAATAGTGTAGGACTATTCGTTTCACGCCGTCCTTTATACAATGTCCTTACACGCTTCCCAATGTATGACTCAGTCTAATTCATTTGAAATTTGAAATAACAAATTAGCTGATTCGTTACTTGAACTGAAAACATGGTATAGCGAATTAGGTTTGATTCATGACTTGATTCGTTAAATATGCATAAAGAACTAAAAGTGTTCGTTACAGAGTGCTGAAGCGAATTAGTTGAACGAACTAGAGTGTAGTTCGTTAAAAACACTCTAATTCGTTATCCATAATTAACGAATTAAACATAATTTACTTTTATCTTTTAAATTAAATAAAAATATAAAATAAATAAATCAATTTAAATCAAATAAATTAAACTAATAATATATTAAATTATTAATAAATTAAATGAATTATTGAGAACCTTTATCTTGATAATCGAATAATTTAAAACCGTTTCACGTTTTTGAAACATAACTTAAAAAGAAAATTTAAATAATTATCTAAAACGAAATGAAAAAAAATATTTTTGGTATTTTGGAATATTTAAAGAATGTATTTACTTGAAAAGAATCCGAAATGAGAAATATAATATCTTTTTGTGTTTTATATGATTTTCAAAAGCAGTACATATTTTTGTATTTTTGTTGAGTTTGAGCAGAGAATCATATTGACCAAATTGCCCTTCCATCACAGTTTTATATTTCAGCAATATTATGACTAGCGTTAGGCGGTCATTGGTATTGTTGTCCACTTAAATATAGTAACAAACTTTCAAGTGTTTTTGTGATATGATTAATGGTTCAATTAAAGCACAAAATATCAGAAACTATCAGCCTCTAATCTCGGTTCAAGCTTATTTTGATTTTTGCCATATCACCCCAACTTGACTTAAACCATTATATTGCTGATCAAAATTTGAATTTTATAAAAATTTATGAGCAATGCATTGAGTTTCTTTTACTATGAGTGAATATGCACGAGTTCATCTGTCGGCTTACATACATTGTATCCCCTGGGGTCCGTTTCTTAATGGTATAAGACGCACGCAAAGGAGGAACCATGTATGACTAACAGCGGATTTTGATCAAGTCAGTAATTTGGATTTGTACGAAGTACAGCAGTGATCAAGTTTAATGACTTTAGGTTTGCTCTAAAAGCGAGTGAAATATTCATGCATATGAATACCCAGATGATTAAGCCGCATAAAGACTCAGAGTGTCCAGAACCTCAAAGCTTGTTATTTGCTTTATTTTATTTTTGGTGATCAAACAATTATAAGGCTTGAGTATGACAGGTTATTACATTTCTGCCATCATCACCGAGACTTTTGCTAAAGACTAACATACTTTACTCTACTTTTTTGTTTCAAGACCTACCAATGCACCAATGATTAAGCACACAGTCTTAGAAGCTTACTTCTTGCTGGATTTGGGTCAAGATAGTCAACGTACTATCATTTTCTCTTTTTGCTTCAAAAACTCAAAATTTTTGAGGAGCATAAAACAAAATAAAGATAAATTTAATCGCCCTAGTTAACTTAAGTCTATAAATAAATGGTTAACCTATCAATTCAACAAGTTAATAATAGGACCAAGACATGCAAGCATGCTTCACAAACTTAATTAACTGACATAATTTTCAGCGAGAAAATAATCTAAAAACACATAACGAACGCCCCAACTATTTTTCATTATCAGGTAAATGGCTATCCTGAAGATTCACAAGAAACTATCAGGACCAAACATATACAAGTATATGTCCTTCTAATGTAGATAATTGACATAATTTTTAGCGAACACATGCAAAATTCTTTTTGGTTTTTCTCTATACATACTTTAAAAACACAAGCGTTTTGTCCTTTTCAATTTTTTAATAAAAAAAACAAACTTATCTTTTTGAATTTTTGGATTTTTCTGTACAAAATGAAATCACAATCTTTTTGGATTTTCAATTTTTTTTTAAATATTTTTGGATTTTAAATTTTTTTAATGTTTTTGGGTTTTATCTATACAAACTAAAATCACAATCTTTTTATATTTTCTAGTTTTTCATCCCCTAAAACCAAATTAAACTTTAAAAGAAAAATGACAGAAAACAGATAGTCATCCTTGTTTAAGGATATCAGCGAGGGTCTTCAATCCATTTAAACCAAGAAAAAAATTGAAAACGCGTTTTATCAAAAACTTTGGTAAATAGATCGGCTTTCTGAAAGTCAGTATGTACTTTCTCAAGGTCAATCAACTTCTTCTCAAAGCAATCCCGTATAAATGATATCGAATTTCGATATGTTTTGTTTTTGAATGTTGTACGGGATTCTTTGTGATAGAAATTGCAGCAGAATTATCAATCATCATAGGAGTAGTAAGAAACTTCAAACCGTAGTCGCGAAGATGTTGTTGTATCCACAAAACCTGGGAATAGCAACTCGATGCTGCAACATACTCAGCTACGGCGGTTGAAGTGGAGACCGTTGTCTGCTTCTTACACTGCCAGGAAACAAGCCGGTTTCCTAAAAATTGACATCCTGCAGTCGTTGATTTGAAGTTGATCTTGCAACCTCCATAGTCCAAGTCTGAGAAGGCAGTAAGCGCAAAGTTATCGTCCTTGGGGTACCACAACTCGATGTCTGGATTTCCCCTCAGATACTGAAGTATTCTCTTAACCGCAACTAGGTGAGTCACTCATGGACTTGCTTGGAACCTAGCACAAAGACAAATAGAAAACATAATGTCGGGGAGAGAAGCCGTTAGATACATTAAAGAACCGATTATGACACGATAGAGGGTAGGATCAACGGTATCCTCCAATTCATCCGACGATAAATTGTGACCCACGGGGAGAGGAGTTGAAGGGATTTTTCCGGCATATATCTTGAATCGGCTCAAGATATCGTTCACATACTTGGTCTGGTGAATAAAGATTCCGTTTGCAGACTGGTGAACTTGCAACCCTAGAAAGAAATTCATCTCTCCCATCGAGCTCATCTCGAACTTCGTTTGCATGGACTTCTCGAACTCCTTACACAACGTATCGTTTGTAGACCCAAAGATAATGTCGTCGACATAAATCTGAACTAGGAGAAGATCATCACCAACAGTCTTATAAAATAAAGTGCAGCCGGCAATCCCTCGCTTGAAGCCGTTATCAGTCAGATGGTCGGCAAGCTTGCCATACCAAGCTCTCAGGGCTTGATGTAGACCATACACGGCCTTGTTTAATTGGTAAACTCGGTCCGGATAATCAGGATCTTCAAAACCAGGAGGCTGTAACACAAACACTTACTTGTGTAGTTCACCATAGAGAAAAGCACTTTTAACATCCATTTGATAGACCTTGATATTCTTATAAGCAGCATATGCCAGGAAAATTCGAATCGACTCTAATCTTGCAACTTGAGCATATACTTCTGTGTAATCAATACCCTCTTGCTGATGAAAACCTTGCACCACTAAACGTGCTTTGTTTCTGACAATCACCCCTCGATCGTCTTTCTTACACTTAAATACCCACTTTGTTTCTGACAATCACCCCAATGATGTTTTCCTGTGGATGATATCCATGAATCTGAAGAGTGGGATTTTCAGGAACAACAACATTATCAAATAAATTAGTGTAATGTTCACCAAGTTCAGGAGATGAAACATTACCACTGTCAAGTTCAATAACTTGATCTTCAGCTTGATCATCATCATCAGAAGAAGATAAATTATCAACATTAACTAGGGAAGCAACATGTGATTCTTCAATTGGAGCATCAATTCGAGCTTCAACATCATTAGAACTTGAAAATCTTGGAATGGCCAAATGATCTTCAAAGTATGCTCGTACCAGATCCTCATCGATGTGTTCAGTTGAAGGAGTAAATGAATTAAATAAGCCATCATAGTCAAACATCCAGTTGGGACCTTTCCCTTGAGGAGGAGTGGTGTACTTTTGATAGTCCACATGATACCATTCCTCAACACAACCAGACGTGAAATTAAATACACGTTTCTTTGGAGATGCATATCCCAAGAAATAACCTTCGATAGCTTTTTCTTCAAATTTACCAGCATCCTTCTTCAACATTGTACACGGACACCCAAGTGGTTCCAGGTACTCTAAGTTAGGCTTTTGATTGTTCAAAAGGTCGTAACTTGTCTTCTTGAGTGGTTTAACAGCTAAAACCCGATTAAGTGTATAGCAAGCTGTATTCACCGCCTCATTCCAGAATTGGACGGGAAGCTTAGAATCAGCAAGCATAGTTCTTGCGGCTTCAATCAAAGTTCTACTCTTTCGTTCAACAACACCGTTTTGTTGAGGTAAATAAGGTGCACTATATTCTCGGTGAATTATTTTTTGAATACAAAAGAAATCCAATACAGTGTTTTTGAATTCAGTTCCATTATCACTTCGAATTCTCCTCACCTTTTGTTTGTATAGTGATTCGATCTTAGTGATAAGGGTTTGTACCAAAACAGGCGTTTGATCTTTCGAACTCATAAATAATACCCATGAGTATCTTGAATAATCATTAGTGACAACAAGACAATACCAATCCCTAGAAATATTCGCACGATTCACAGGACCAAACAAATCCATATGAAGTCATTCAAGAGGAGTATCAATGGAATTCAATAACTTAGAAGGATGAGCCTTTTTCTTCTCCTTGCCCTTCTTGCATGCAATGCAGTGATCAGATAACTTAAAATTCTTCAATGAGACACCCTCAACTAAGTCATTAGCCATTAAATAATTCATCTTTCGAACTTGTATGTGACCCATTCTACGATGCCATAGAATAGAGTCCTTTTCGGTTTATTTGGAGATAAAACATATTTCGATAGACATTGATACTTTAGAACTCATATTTAAGACATAAATATCATTTGATCGTGGTGATCGCATGACAACCATGTCCTTGAGAATCACATAACCCGGTTTCAAGATAAGACATTCTTTATCAGTAAATACGCTAGTGTATTGCTTGTCACCGATTTGCGACACACTCAATAAATTATGGTCCACCTTGTCACAGTAGTTAACTTTCTCCAAAGTAATATAACCATTTGAAATTTCACCCTCTTGTGTGATCATGCCCCCAGAATTCCCAGCAAACGCTACATAACCTCCTTGAATATTTCCCACATTTATCAATAGGTTGAGATTTCCAGTGATATAACGAGAACATCCACTATCCATAATCCAATTCTCACCAGACACAGTCTTGGATGTACCCTACACACAAAGTAAAAGTGATTAGTTCAAAAAGGCAGCCTAGGCCTTAGTCTTGGGCACCTTTTGAGTTTCTCTTTGATCATTAATTTGAACAGACTTCAACTGTTGTTCAGCAACTTGAGAATATGTTGTCGTCTTCCTAGACTTTCATCTCAGATAATCAGCTTGAACAATATTTGAATTCGTGTTCCTACATTTGGGCTCATTTGGAACGAAGTTTGGTTTCACTTGACCATGAGTTTCATTCACATGAATTACCTTTCGAGGATTCACATTAGAAAACATGATATGTGTATCATCCTCACATGACATTGGTCGTTTCAAGATCTCCTTTATCACAGGGATTGGTAGAATGATCCTTGACAAAAGGATGGAGATTTTGAGTTTTCTGTTGACCACAGTTTCTCACCACATGACCTTGTTGACCGCACAAAAAGCAACTTCGCATGTCAACATGACCATGTTGAGGTCTGGCAGGAACATGTACAACCGAAGGTTGATAACTTACATTTTCAGTGAATCGTTTGGCCAAATCATCAGAAGTGACAGACTTCTTTTTCATATAAAAGTCAAGGTTAGAACAATTGGAAAAACTTTTCAATGTATCTGTTCTATTTGATTTGATAAACTGAACCTTTTTAGCTTGTTTTAACAATTGTTTTGCTTTCAATACCGGGTCTGATGAATTTGATGTCTTGGCACAAACATATTGACGTTCCAACTCTTTCAACTTATCAGTTTCATTGTAAAAGACGCTTTCAATTAGTTCCGGTTTAATGATACTAATCGGTATATATTTTTTAGTGAACATCATGTCTATACCTTTTAACTTAAAAACTCTTGCAGATGATGGCTTAGAACTAGGAGAATTTCGAAATTTACCCAATTTGTTCTTCAACTCAAGAACCTCATTCTCAAGTTCAGTTATCTTTGATCTATGTTTTAGGATTTCTTTAAACTTTTGATCATTAATAGTCATTTTAACAGATAATTCAGCCTTGAGATCATGGTTACTTGTCGACAATGCTTCAATCTTTTCTCGAGATCTCATTGGAGATTCAAGAGATTGTCAATAAGTATCCTTCAGAGAAGCAATTTCTCTTACTAGATTATCATTATGATTCTTTAAAGATTCTAACTTAGGTTTGTTAGATTCACATTCAACACATGCTACTTTAACAGATGAAGTAGCAAAGATAGATGACTAACCTCATTGATCTTAGCCATGCAAGCAAACACAGTTGGATGTTTGTCACATGAGTCATCAGAATCAAATCCAGAGTCATTGTCAGAGGACAGCTCACGTCCACTTGCATCTTGAAAGTCTTTTGTCAGCCCGAACATAGCCAAATTAGCTTGAGTATCATTACACAGTAGTATTTGTGACCAATCATTCCCATTAGCTAATATTGCTTGTGACCCAGAAGTAGATGGTTTCTTTTCAGCATCATTACTTCGTGATGTAGAAGAACTTTGATTTTGACCACGAGGACCAGTATACTCTTTTCTCGGTTTGTCACATTCTTTAGCAAAATGCCCGAACTCTTGACAATTATAGCATTTCACTTTTAACTTGTCAAATCCGAATTTCTTGTTCAAGGCAGGAAGATCTTTGCCAGTCCTTTGCATGAATCTCTTAACCTTACGAACAATCATAGCCATGTTCCACTTTAAATCCATAATATCTAAGTCATCGGGATCAATCTGATCATAATCTTCATCAGTTAAATCACTTGTGGCTATCTTGCTACTCACCAAATTTTCATATGACGACATGAAAGCTGTCAGAAAAGCAAAGTTTTGCTCAGCTTCCTTCATGTTAACAGTTGGTGGCGGTGAAGCAAATGGATTTGTAGAAGATGAATTTCCAGATCCACCAGAAACACCAGGTGATCCAGAATTACTAGCAGTGTAAAAATATTTTATTGGATCATTAAAGATAGCTGATTCTTTATCACTTGCAGCTTGGGTAAGGAAAGCAGTTATCGGAGAGAAAGTTGAACTTAGAGGCATACGTCCACCATAGAAAGCAGGATCTTGACTTTCCTTGAAAGATTTCTGACACTTAAGATCATATTCTCTTTCTTCAATCTTTTGCAAGAATTCAAATGCAGTCAAATCCTCATTCAAGAAATAGTTATTCTCTTTCAGAACCATTAAAAATGTTGAATAAGAACTTGGTAGCACACTCTTAATAATGTCAATCTTATCAGTCTTAGAAATTTCCATTTTCATTTTGTCCATCTCAACAGTTAAATGATTAAACCTTGTAGTCATTTCTTCAACTGTTTCTCCCTTCAATAAATTAAAGTTTCGAAATTGAAACTTAAGCATCACCTTCTTACTCTCAGCTGTATTTCCCATACTTCTCATACGAAGATGTTGAAATAAGGAAGCACAAATCTTTATACTACCTACTCGGTGAAAGATATTTTCGGGTAACGCCATAGTAAGAGTAGAATAAGCCTTTATCTCGATCTCTAATGCTTTCTTCTCTTCTTGTGAATATTGAGAAATAGCTTTAGGAGTATAACCAATAGTGTCATCACCAATCATTGGTGCAATATATACCTCATCTAGGCAATACGAGCAATCAGGATGAACATAACCCAAATGAGCACGAAAACGGGGTTCCCATTTAGCAAAATCGCTAAATTTCATCAAACGTGGACATTTTGAATGTGAACCAATCTCGGTGTCCAGTTGTAACATTTGTTGCATCAACATGTTTTGAGAAGCTAGTGCATACATACCAGCCATTTTTGTAAAAGTTTCAAACTTTGAGGATTAAAATTTAAATTTGTTAACGAACTGTAAACAGTGTAACGAACTGTGAACAATTATTAGCGAATCACATTTTAACGAAGTAAAGTGTGATCGAGTAACGAATTGGAAATGGTTTTGACGAATCAGATGAGTAACGAATTAGATGGTCAACAAACAAGTCAACTAAAAAATTGACTAAACAAAACACGAAGTGCAAGTTTAGCGAATTAGAAAGTTTTCTGTAACGAATCACTAAGAGATACTTAGCGAATTAGATAACGAACAAGCTACAGTTGATTAACGAATCAACTTATAGCGAATTAGGTTGTTACAACTAGGGGTGTTAATCGGGTTAACCCGATCGGGTTTCGGGTTAATCGGGTCGGGTTAGTCGGGTTTTCCTTAAAAAATATCTAACCCGCAACCCGACCCTATTAAGGTTCGGGTTAGTCGGGTTTGGGTTATTCAGGTTTCGGGTTTGTCGGGTCGGGTTAGTCGGGTTAACCATGTTACTTTATACTTTTAAGTTGTTTTATGTGTTTGTAACTTGTATGTTGCAAAATTTCTCATTCCATTTAATTTTCAATTTCTTTTACAAGTAATTATCTTATAATTTCTCATATAAACCTATAAATGAACCGAACGAACATGAACAAAGGCGCCGTATTCTTTCATTTAACTTTTAACGAACACGACACGAACACTTAATCGAACAAATATTTGTGTTCATGATCATTCATTTAAAATATAAACGAAGAATTCACGAACATAAATGAATATAATTAAACAAAGATAAACAAACAAGAAGGAACATATATGTACATACATTAACGAACACAAACATACGTTAACAAACATAAATGAACACATTTAATAAACACAAACAAACAAATATAAAACATATTAGGGTGATATAATTACTAAATGCAAATAATATTTAATAATTTTATATTACTATGTAAATGAACATGAACGAACGTAAACAAACTTAAATGAACGATCATAGAAAATCATTCACAAACATAGATGAACGAGTGAAATATGTGTTCATGCTCGTTCGTTTATTTAAATGAACACAACATAAATGAAACATTATTGCCTTTATAGTGCTTATTTCACCTTTTAATCATTGTATATAAAGTTAAGTATCCCCACTAATCGGGTTATTCGGGTTAACCCGAAACCCGACTTTTTCCCAAAAATAAACCCGAAACCCGACCTTATTAACAATTCGGGTTATTCGGGTTGACCCGAATAACCCGATTAATACTTTTTGACTCGATTTAACCCGACCCAAATTTTCTTATTCGGGTTCGGGTCGGGTCGGGTTAATCGGGTTCGGGTATTTTGGACACCCCTAGTTACAACCGTTTGTAACAAACTCTGACATAGAATGACACGTGGCAATGGTTGTTATAACCCAAATTCCAAGATAGACGCGTGTCACACGAATCAGTTGGACACGAATCGGATTGAGTAGCGAATTGGTTAACGAATCAACCAAAACTCATAACGAATTAGTGTAACAATTAACGAATATGATAACAACTCGGGTAAACACTGTTAACGAATTGACCAAAAAATCAACGAATCAACGAATCTTCAAATTTGTTTGAAGATCTTCAACTCTTCAAATGTGATTTCCAGAAACTGGAAATCATATGAACACAAAATCCAGAACCAAATCCGTGATATTACTTCGTTTCTTAACCAAATCGCTCAAATAAACAGCTAAAATACTCGCAAACCAATCGCGAATCCACTCATATCAATCCCGTAACACAATTACCCTTAACACATATCCAATCTGACCACAAACAATCCCCTGTTTCTCAGCCAAACTCAGATCCAACCAAAACAATCCAAACACAATCAAAACTCCAATTCCAGTTAATCACACCTATCCAATACCTTAACAACCTCAGATCCAATCCAATTGATTCATAGCCATTCCAAAACAAGATCAAATTGAAGCAAAATCAATCGGTAATCAAACTTATACCAAACTTAATACTAAATCAGTCCCAATTACAATTAAACACACTAATCAAGAGCAATCGAACAACCGAAAGCTCAAATAACACTTGTGAACGCCTAAATCGATCTCAGATCTAAGTTTACTTTAATCGATTATACGGATCTAGTTCATGATGCTATTGATTATATGTTCTATGTTATTATTAGTATTAGTTGCATATATGTGTATGTATAATATTAAGATTGAATACATTAATGAAGATTGAGAGAGAGAATCGGGCAGAGGTTTGTTAATTAACTCTCAAAACTTAAATAAACTGTGAACAATGTTCACATATAAATAGAAGATGGACCTAGTTCGTTAACATCCCCTAACGAACTAGAGTCCACTTCGTTACATACATTAAAACGAAATACTCTTAATGAATCACCCCCTGATTCGTTAAATATCCTTAACGAACCAGGAGGGATAATAACTTAAGTCTTAGTACGCTAAACATCCTTAGCGAACTACACATTAAATTTAAAGAACTAACTTAATACATTAATACTTTATTACATAAATAAAACGACAATTACATTAACTTTAAATACAAAGACTCGAGACGCAAAACCGTTCACTAACAGTAGTTTAAAGTTGGAATAACCAATCGACAAGTATAAAACAAGGTTACAACATAAAGTCTATCATTTTATTAATAATCAAACATCCAAAAGTCTCAACGGGTGGGGTTACAACACAAAAACATATACAAGTCGATCCGAAAATATCAAATGTCACAAGTGAATTTATTAAACTACCTTTGATTTCCGTGCTGTAAGGTATGATTTCATATAGGGGTACCTGCCATTAAATGTGACCATAAGAGAGTCTAATCAAACCGATAGTTTTAACAACTTATTAGGGTTTCATAGGTGTCTCTTTTAGAAGGTTCGAGGGTCCTGTTAGGTTTCCCATTAAGTAAATAGTTTTTGATCCCGGTCCCATAACATAGCATTTTCCAACTATTTGATAACTGATACATTAGGGATTTTAGCTTAGGTGGTTAATCATCATTATTTGAATTAAAAGCCGAGTTGTAAGTTAAGTCGTGTTAAGTTATTAATTAGTTTAAATTTAGTCTTTAGTAAAACCCTCCTTAAAATAATATAAATAAATAATTGTGTCAGTCAGTTAAGTCTAATTAGCTAGTTTATGTAATTTAAAGAGTCTTGTGAGTTGGATATCCGGACTTACCTAGCTGTACTAGACTCGACCTGAACACTTGCCGGTTATCAGTTTTTGTAGAAACACGAATATATAGAGCTACAGTAGGTTATTGATCAATACATAGTGACCTACTCAAAACGGATCTAGTTGTATGATATATGTATGTGTATAGTAGATTATAGAATGAAGTATGCGAGTGAGAAATTCGGTAGAGGAACAGTGTACGTTAAACACACTTAATTTATGATGGTGACGGGTGAACCGTAGGGAAGCCGTTAAGCGAGCTAAAAGATATAAATGCATATGCTTAACCAATTAATTTTATGAAATTAGTTAACTATGGTTACTCGTATAATTTCAGGTATGAGGAGATAGAGGATGAAATCACGAGAACGTGGACAAAAACGGCAAAGAAAACGGAGTTGAAATGAGAAAGATATGAAGAAAACAATGAAATGAGAAAGAGCTCCACCGTGACCCATGGTGTTTACCGTGGGCCACAGTCAAAATGGCACAAAAACGGCAGATTTCACCGTACTGTGAGCTCTTTCTGCACCGTAGACACCACTGTGGCCCACGGTGGTTACCATGGCCACGGTCCGGAGCTATAACTGCCGATTTTCTTTGTTTTAATCCGTTTTTCCTTGTCTTTTCACCAATCTATCATTTGGAGACGACCTAGAGGCGATTTTGGGTTCAAGAACAATTGTTTGGTGATTCCAATAATTGATTTGGTGTTTTTGATTCATATGCATACTCTAATTGATGTGAAAATGAACCGAATTATGTGTGGCTAATTTCCTTTGTGTTCTCTCCCGAAATGTAAGGTTTTCCATTGAATGTCTGTTAATTGTTTGTTATTTGTGGGATAGTAATTTGATCTTATGATTATATTGCTATGGTGATTGTGAGTTTGATTAGTAATTGTTAGTATAGTGTAATTCGTTTTATTGGCTATCAGTTCTTGGTGCCATAGGCAATTGGGATTTATTGGAAGGGAATTAGGGTTGGCTATATAAAACTGATTATTTAGTGACGACCTTGAGTTTTTACAATCCAAGTTCTTAGTCCTTTTTTATCACAGTCAAACACATACTCACGAACTATGTCTATGTAGTTCATCCTAAAAGTAAAAGTTAACATTATCAATCTTGGAAACCTGAAATCGGGAGATGGCATTCTTTTTATTGAATCAGTTAAAACTCGTTATTTGTTTTCAGTTTCTTTTGTTAATCAAATCAAACAACCAAATACTTGAATTTATTTTCTGCATTTAGTTTAATATAGTTTAATTACAAAGCTATATAGTAACACATTTTCCATAAACTCTCTGTGTTCGACACACACTAATTGGTTTATTTTTGAGAGAGTCTTCGACCTCACGTCAAATTTTGGAGCCGTTTCTGGGGAGTAGTGTGCAATGTGTGTTAGCTTTTGTAGTTTTGTTTGTTATTTTCGGGTTTACGCTGGTTGTGTTAGTTTGCAGGTACCTACAGGTGTATGCATACTAGAGGCTCTAATAGGTCATCACCACTAGTTTTTGATCCTGAGATTGAACGAACACTTCGAAGAAACCGAGTCCTACTTAGGGAGAACAAACTTCTTGGTTCTCCATCTGCATCAAACGACACCATGGATTCACCAACTCCTACTTCGGGTCAAACATTGCCATCTACACCTCCACCAAATCCTACTTCCATACCTACTTCATCGAGTGATGTGAAACCAACCTACACAACCGAGCCCATTAACGCTCAATTCACTTACTCAATATCATCAAAATTGCCACCTATTTCCAATCTTTTTCCTACATTTGGTCCATCATCATCCCAACAAAAACCAACAACCAACCTTTCAACAACCACAGTAAAGCTACCAATATCAACCACCACCCTTCATGCAATATTCAAGAACACAAGATGATAGTTATGGTGATGGGTTTGACAGGAAGTTTGAGGGGTATGGAGTGGAAGGTTATTACACGGGAGGTGATGGAAGTCAAAGGGTGGATCAAGGGAATTTTGCTTATGCTCAAAGGCAACAAACGAAACCGGTACAAGAACTCAATAGACAATCACCACCGGTTGTTTAACAAGTTCAACCACCACCGGTTATTCAACAATAAAAATTTCCATAACAAGTTCTTCCACAAGGGCAACAAAAAATGCCTCAACCACAATTTCAACAATTTACACCTCCAAGGCCCATTTATAAGCAAATGGTCAACCAAGATTAACAATGAGAGTACCAAGAAGGCATGCAAGAGAGATAGTAAGGGGAATTGAAGCTCACTTTCGCCTGGTTATCACTAATAATCCGTCTCCGGTGGTTATTCCTCAAAATCAACATGGAAGAACATTTGAGGTGAGAACCAATTCACTCCAAAGTTTACCAAAGTATAAGGGTCTAGCAGCGGAGGAACCTTACTTTCAACTGGAGGTGTATGACTCTATTTTCAACACGATTGGGGGTCAAGGGTTTTCATCGGATGAGGTTAGGTTGGTTCTTCTTCAATTCTCTTTGGAAGATAAGGCGAAGAGATGGTTTTACACATTGCCTTCCACATCAATTTATACTTGGGCCGACATGCAACAAAGATTTTTGGAAGAATTTTACATGGCTCAAAAGACTAATGATGCAAGACGAAGTTTGAGAACTTTCCAACAACAATAGGGTGAGTTGTTTCATGAAGCATTTGAGTGGTTTAATATGATGAACAAGTATTGTCCTCACCATGTTATTGTCTTTGGGAATTGTTGAATGCTTTTCATGAGGGGTTGAATATGGAAGATGAGCGGGATTTGGTGTCGATTATAAATGGTACATTTGGTACTAATTATGAACAAGATGATTGGGCGTTTTTGTCACACCCTCAAAATCCACTAACGGAGTTTTACCATCAGAGGGTGTGAACTAACACGATCGGAATCATTAGTTATAATAAAACCATAAATAAAGTTTTCAATCCACGAAAACATTTAAGTGTAAATAAATGCGGAAGCATAAAACCTTTAACCAAAAGTTGGTCACGCAGGACGACTTAAAACCCAAATAATAATAGTTTAAAACAAGTTTGCATAAGCAATAATGTTCAAAGTAATGCATGATCCTATACCGCGCGCCCGCCTCGGCTACATGAGAATGACATACTAAAAGTGTCAACACGGGGTTGGTGAGTTCACAAGTGTATATACAATAAAACGTTTGCGTTTAGCGTTTTGCGTTTAGCTTTTTGCGTTACCAGATAGTGTTAAATCAATTATATATCTATAGGTAGCTAGCCTATAAAGCAAGTATTACTAAGTGTTCGACACCGAAGCTGACTGTTTATCATGTGCCTTGCCACCAGGTCTATCCATGTAACACCCCGTAACCGCAGCGGAAACGTACACGGGATGCAACAGACACATCTGATATCAACAGCATTGCTTATAAAGAAAATACCACTACATTAATTTATAACATATTACATTGTTGCGAGTTTCATTACTGTCTAGGTGTTACACACATATTTTACCGATAAGACATTAATAAATTCATTACAAAACATAGAGCAGCAAGCTTCCAACAGGTAGCACAGATAGTTAAGCACACATCAATCAATCCAACTTGGGCATACCTAGAAAACATGTAAAGAAAACGGGTCAACTACGAATAGTTGGTGAGTTTCACTAATTTAAATAAACACTGACAAATCATTTTAATAATCATTTATTAGCAATATAATCATGCTGGGAACTATGTTACCCCAGAACATTTCCATTAACTTTCTGGGAACTATGTTACCCCAGAACAATAATAACCCCTGGGAACTATGTTACCCCAGAACAATAAATATCCCTGGGAACTATGTTACCCCAGAACAATAAAAACCCCTGGGAACTATGTTACCCCAGAACAATAACTACCCCTGGGAACTATGTTACCCCAGAACAATAATAACCCCTGGGAACTATGTTACCCCAGAACAATAATAACCCCTGGGAACTATGTTACCACAGAACAATAATAACCCCTGATAAACAATTTATATATTATGTGCATCAAACCATATATATATAAATATACAAGTATTTCCATACGATCGGTATGTACTTAAATACTTTAAATAAGACATGTTTTCCGCCCCGGGAAAATATAATTAAAACAATTCATTAAAAGGGGCTCGTGAAAACTCACCTTTTTGTGAGTCGGTGAGTAATATAAGGAACAGCTACGTGCCTGGATCTGTAATTTAATATCTAGTCGTTACTATATAATTCCCATAACTTAAATACGTATCAATCGGTACATCTGGGAACATTGTTAACCAAGTACTGTACTCGATTGGGGGACAATGTTAACCCCGTGACACTTCTAAGGACTCAGATTGTGACATTGCTTAGAGTTTGACAGTCAATTTAGTTAAGGTGATGAAATTATAGCTCGATTTGACACCCCGTTTGGCCGTGGGGCCCGTTTCCGGTATTTCGGTGCCGGAAACGGTAAAATCGGGTAAAATTATCCAAATCATCCGAATTATTTTCGGATGATTTATTTTTACTTAATTTACTTAGATTTATGAAATAGTCCATTTTTAGAGTTTTCATGTACCAGTCAGCTCGCTTATGCGAACTTTGCCGGTTTACACGTTTTAAGCTTTAAAAACTTGTTTTTATGTTCTTTTTAGGACAAATAATTACCCGATTAGTCTCGGGTCTTGAAATTTTGCACAAATCTTAATTTGACAGTAAGGAATTTTGTAAAATTTTTCCAGATTTATTTTCCTATATTTACATTTATTTATCTATTTTTAAATCTTATTAAAACACTAAATATATCAAAAATACCAAAACACTTTAGAAAAATCCCAAATTTTTCTGGGATGATCTCTATCATCCTCATAACTTCCTGGAATTTTTCCAGATTTATTTTCCTATATTTACATTTATTTATCTATTTTTAAATCTTATTAAAACACTAAATATATCAAAAATACCAAAACACTTTAGAAAAATCCCAAATTTTCTGGGATGATCTCTATCATCCTCATAACTTCCTGGAATTTTTCCAGATTTATTTTCCTATATTTACATTTATTTATCTATTTTTAAATCTTATTAAAACACTAAATATATCAAAAATACCAAAACACTTTAGAAAAATCCCAAATATTTCTGGGATGATCTCTATCATCCTCATAACTTTCTGGAATTTTTCCAGAATTTAAAACTTATTTTTCAAGCCATTTTCACCCAAAACCGAGCTAGAAATCCCTAGAACTCGTTTCACCGAAAAGCCTACTTAGACTTTTCCAACTGAGCTCAAATTTTGTGGGTGACTTTTATATGTTATAAAAAGCTTATCTTAAATTTTCCGGAATTTTTCATCATGTTTTGCTATTTTTCACTATTTTTTAGCCAAAACCGAGCATTAAATTCACCAAATATTCATCTTTTATCCAAAAATTACCAAAAATTCACAGATCTCATATTTTCATGTGTAGATCATCTCTGTGAAATTTCGTGACCCGACTCTAAGCACACGAAAATCTGTCCAAATTTCATAAACACACGAAAACCGAACTATTTTGTGTTTTCTAGCTTTAGATCGCAAGGATCTCGGTTTCTAGCCTTTGCTAGCCGCTAGATACAACACTTACAAGCACATAAACACCACACCAAGCAAGTTATACCACAATCAAGCCATTTCTTTCCTAGTGTCGGTTAAAACATCAAAACAACGATTTTGACCGTAAAAATCCGTTCTCGACTCTTTTTACTCATTTCTTGGACCATGATCCCTTGTATAACATGTATACATCTCTTGATCATGCAAGAGTCGGTTTCATCTCGGGTTTTCACCCGTCTTTCACATGGAAAACTCATTTGACAAGATTTCAACCGTAAAAATTCATTCTAAACACTTTTAACTAATTACTTGGATCAAGATCCTTTGTATAACTTGTATACATCCTTTGATCACACGAGAATCGGTTTCATCTCGGGTTTTCACCCATTTTTCACATGAAACTTCCTTTTCTCAAGATTATAGAGTTATAAACAAGAATTTAAGCCTTAAAACATGAGTATACCTTGAAGATTTTGGTTAGAGATCAAGGAATTAGATGGTTGCTTGAAAGATATGAAGAGAATTGAGAGAGTTGATGTGAAAAAAAAAGAAAATGTAATGTGTAATGGGGTGTGGGTGGCCGGCCTAAAGGTGGTGTGGGGGGTGGGTCCCACAACTTCAATATTAGCCACACATTTGGATTGTGTAATCCGGATAATGTTGTGGATAATCTGGTTCAGTTCGTTTCTCGTTTAAACTCGTAATTCGGCTTAAAACGAGCCTAAAATGGTTGTTTTTCGGGTTAACATAAAATTTACATAAAACTGATTTAAAAACTTTAAAAACTTAACCCATGACATTAAAACATCATATTATTAATAATTACGCATCTTTTTCGGCTTGATTGATCGTCTCTTGCTTGATTTGGTGTTAAAGGTTTCGTTTAGCGTACCGACGTACCATTAAATCGAAATCCTTTTTCTGTGCTATAATTCACCTATCCCGAAGCATTCATACCTCGTAAACATCACTAAACATTATATACTTCGTCTATAATGTAATTCCCGGTTCGTTCGGGTTTCAATAATCGTTCATTGATTAATTGTAATTCCAATACGATTCACTATATATATGAGTATGATTCATATTGTGAATCATATATACTCGTATAAACGTACTATAACTCATATAATCAGTATTAAATAACACGTAAATAGTATATTCCGGCTAGGGTATACCTGAATTTGCCGGAATCGTTACATTCTCCCCCCGTTATAAAAATTTCGTCCTCGAAATTTTATGCGTCAACTACTTCCTTTTGAGGAAATAGGTGGGGGTATTTCTTCCGAAATTCATCCTTTCGTTCCCAAGTAAATTCTGGGCCTCGTTGCGAATTCCATCTAACTTTGACCAACGAGATCTTATTGTGTCTAAGTTGCTTGATCTTACCGTCCACTATTTCGATGGCCTCCTCTACGAAGTTGAGCCTATCACTTATTTGAACACCCTCTAAGGGTAACACCGATGTCTCATCCGCCAGACATCTTTTCAAATTTGACACATGAAACACGTTATGAACTGCACTTAGTTCCTCAGGCAGTTCTAGTCGGTAAGCTACCGGACCGATCTTTGCAGTGATGTTGAATGGTCCAATGTATCTAGGGGCCAACTTCCCCGCCTTTCCAAATCTGACCACTCCTTTCCAGGGTGATACTTTCAAATATACCTTTTCACCCTTCTCAAATGACAACGGTTTTCGACGGGTATCGGCATAACTCTTCTGCCGATCCCGCGCGGCTTTCAAGTTGTTCTTAATTTCAAGAATCTTGCTGGTCGTCTCCTGGACCAGATCCGATCTAATGACCTGCGAGTCACCCACTTCAGACCAGCAAAGTGGTGATCGGCACTTACGTCCATACAATGCTTCATAAGGTGCTGCCTTTATACTGCTATGGTAACTGTTATTATAGGAAAATTCAACGAGTGGGAGATGTTGATCCCAATTTCCCTTAAAGTCCAGTACGCAGGCACGAAGCAAATCCTCCAAAGTTTGAATGGTCCTCTCAGACTGACCATCGGTCTGAGGGTGGTAAGCCGTGCTTAGGTCAATACGTGTTCCCAATGCTTCTTGAACAGCTTGCCAAAGTTTGGAGGTGAAATGGCTATCCCTATCGGAGATGATCGAGATGGGGATGCCATGACGAGACACTATTTCATTTATATAAATTTGCGCAAGTCTCTCAGTGTTATAATTGTTTCTAATCGGAATAAAATGTGCCGATTTGGTTAATCTATCCACGATTACCCAAATTGCATCATTTCCCCGGGATGTCTTAGGGAGGTGTGTCACGAAATCCATTGTGATTTGCTCCCATTTCCATTCGGGAATCTCCGGTTGTTGTAACATTCCCGAAGGTTTCTGGTGCTCCGCCTTAACCCTCGCACACGTCGTACACTTGCCGACGTATGTGGCTATATCCTTTTTCATACCTGGCCACCAGTAAAATTCTTTCACATCCTGGTACATTTTATCCGATCCCGGATGTATGGAATATTTCGATTTATGCGCTTCGTCCATGATTAATTCACGAAGGTCATGGAGGGTCGGAATCCAAATCCGACTTTTGAAATAGAGAATTTCGTCTACACGCCGTTCGAAATTCTTCTCATTCCCGAAAAGTCCTTCTTTATCCAATTGGTCCTCTTTCAACGCCTCGCGTTGAGCGACTCGAATCAAATCCGAAAGGCTCGATTGGACTACCATTCCCAACGCTCGCACGCGTAGTGGCTTAACTCGATCTTTCCTACTCAAGGCATCGGCTACAACGTTAGCCTTGCCGGGGTGATATCGGATGTCACAGTCATAGTCACTTAGTAACTCGACCCACCTTCGTTGTCTCATATTCAGTTCTTTCTGATCGAATATGTGCTGCAAACTTTTATGATCAGTGAAGATGGTGCACTTTGTACCGTAGAGGTAGTGTCTCCAGATTTTAAGTGCAAAGATGACTGCTCCCAGTTCCAAGTCATGAGTAGTGTAGTTTTTCTCATGAACTTTCAACTGTCGAGACGCATAGGCTATGACCTTTTTATTTTGCATCAACACGCATCCTAACCCTTTACGGGATGCGTCACAATATACAACAAATCCATCGTCTCCGTCGGGGAGACTTAAGATTGGCGCTTGGCACAATCTTTGTTTTAGCGTTTGAAACGCCGTTTCCTGCTCTTCACCCCATTCATATTTCCGATCCTTTTGAGTCAGGAGGGTTAAAGGTTGGGCGATGCTGGAAAAGTTCTCTATAAATCGACGATAGTATCCAGCTAAGCCTAAGAATTGGCGGATTTCCTTCGGAGATTTAGGCGCTTGCCAATCCTTAATTGCTTCAACTTTACTCGGATCAACGTGTATTCCTTGGTGGTTTATAACGTGACCGAGGAATTGCACCTCTTGTAACCAGAAGTTACACTTGAAGAATTTTGCATACAACTTCTCCTGATCCAAAAGCTCCAAAACTAACCTCAAATGTCGCTCATGTTCTTCTTTACTTTTTGAATATATCAAAATATCGTCTATAAATACAATGACGAATTTGTCGAGATAGGGTTTACAGACTCGGTTCATGAGATCCATGAACACCGCTGGCGCATTTGTTAGCCCAAAAGGCATAACTAGAAATTCGTAGTGGCCGTAGCGAGTCCGAAACGCGGTTTTTGGGATATCCTCCTCTTGAATTCTAACTTGGTGGTATCCCGATCTAAGATCAATTTTTGAGAAGTAGCTCGCACCTTGTAGTTGGTCGAACAAATCATCGATTCGGGGAAGAGGATACCTATTTTTGATGGTTAATTTGTTCAATTCCCTGTAGTCAATGCACATTCGAAGGCTTCCGTCCTTCTTTTTCACAAATAGTACAGGTGCACCCCACGGGGAGTAGCTGGGACGAATAAATCCCTTATCCAACAATTCCTGCAACTGGTTGGATAATTCTTGCATCTCGGACGGTGCAAGTCTGTAAGGGGCCTTAGCAACAGGGCCAGCTTGTGGTAACAGATCGATTCTGAATTCGACCTGTCGGGTTGGCGGTAATCCAGGAAGTTCCTCTGGAAAAACTTGTGGAAATTCGCGTACCACGGGAATATCGTCCACCCGTTTTTCCTCAGAATCAGCGGCCGTCAGGCTCGCTAGATACGCCACACATCCCTGACGTATATATTTCAACACCTTGAGGTGGGATATAAATGGTATCATGGTGCCGGATTTTTCTCCCTGCACTAATACCTCCTCGTCATCCGACATCCGGATCTTGACGGTTTTCTTTTCACAGTTTATTTCTACCCTATTACGTGCCAACCAATCCATTCCCACTATCACGTCAAAACTACCCAATTCTACCGGTAACAAGTCAATCAGGAAGGATTGTTCACTTAGAATAAAAGGGCAATTCCGAACAATCCGATTAACTATCATGGTTTTACCGTTAGCGACCTCTACGGTGTAAGGTTCTATGGTTTCACCAATAGGAAGGTTTGCTATCGAAAGGAATCTAACGGAGACAAAACTTCTATCGGCGCCTGTATCAAATAATACAGAAGCGTAATGATCAGAGACGAGGAAGGTACCTGTCACTACGCTGGGGTCCTGGCGCGCCTCGTTCGCTCCCATCACAAATGCTCGGCCTCGCGCCGGATTGGACGCCGATGGCTGACCCGCGAGTTGTCTCCCGTTTCCTCCCTAATTCAGTTTCGGGCAGTTCCTTTTGAAGTGATCCGTGCTGCCGCATTCGTAGCAAGCACGGCTAGTGGTCACCATCTGGTTTCCTTGCGGGTTCTGCTGTCGGGCTGGTTGAGTTCTAAATGGTTGCTCACGAATAGGTTGCGGTTGACGGTTCAGGTTGTTCAGATTTGTCTTACAATTTGGTGCGTAGTGTCCAACCCTGCCACACCGGTGGCACACCACCTCCTTGCACACGCCACTATGGTGGTAACCACATTTCACACATTTAGGAAACGTTCCCCTCTGCGGTTCATGCCTTCCGCCCGAACTAGTCATGGCGTAGTTCTGGGCAGTGGGTCTAACACGTTTACCTTGCTGTTTCTCCCGGATCCTATTGTCATACGTACCTCGCTTTCCTCCAGCCGACTCTCCTGTCGCCTTTATCGATCCGCTCCTTAAGAAATCATACGTGACAATACCAGCCTGTGTCACTGCACCCTCATACGTCTGGTGCCCTCCCGCGTTAACTATACTCCTCACTACTGGAGTAAGTCCCCAAATATAACGTTCCACCCTCTTTGACTCTGGGGTGACCAACCACGGCACTAATCGTGACAGTTCATTAAACCGGTTGGTATATCCCAAGTGGTCCGCCCCATGCATTTCCAGGTTCCACAACTCATGTTCCAGTTTCTGCAATTCATTCTTTGGGCAGAAATGTTTCAAAACAAGATCCTTAAGCTCTGTCCAGGTCATGCGGTTTGTCGCCGCCTGACCTCGAGTCTGTACTATGGTGTTCCACCATGTCAAGGCATGGTCTGTGAACGTACAGGTGGCGTGCTTAACGACATAATCCTCGGGACAGTTGCTGATATTCACCACTGACTCTATTTTCTCTAACCATTTCACTAACCCATTCGGTCCTTCCGACCCGTTAAACTCTAAAGGCTTGCATAACATAAAGTCCTTGATTGAACAACCCCTGGATGGTCCAGTGCGGTTGGTTTCTACAGTAGGTATGGGGCCATTACTGTCGGTAGCGACCACCGTAGGCGGTGCGTCATTACTCGGAATCGTGTTATCGGTAGGTGGAGGATTAGCATTATGTTCCCCGCCATTATTTATGGGCGTTTGATTGCTCGGAGGGGTTGGATTAGATGAGTTATTAATACTGGCGGCGATGCGCGATACTATATCCGGTATCGCCGCCTCCAACTGTTGAGCAATCAAACGGCTCACATCTACTTCCGATATTTTCGTTGATCGTTTCGGTGCCATTCTACACAACATCAAGAAAACACATATAATTAATACCATTCCAAATTATGAAACACAAAACACATTCCATACATTAATAAACATTAGTACATATTACACAAACATCCGTTTACATACTTCCCAGTCAACATTACATAACTAAGTTTTAATACAAAGGGCCTACGTTGGTATCATTCTCGACATAACCCGTAATGGGTCAGTGCTTGAATGATACCCAAAAGTATCGATAATGATATGCCCTACAAGAGACCCCCTATGGGCCAGTGGTTGTATCATAACTAAACAAGATTCACTCCATGTTAGCATCACCACTAACTGCTCACATGGAGTATCAAAAAGCGGTTCAAGATTCTACCATCTAACACATCTACACATGGTGGTAAACCAACCCCACCAACACCGCCACCAGCACCACCAACACCGCCACCATAACCCGGATTCGGGTTTCCATCTGGCCGATCAACCAGTGGGAGTATGAGCACTCCCTCTTTAACTGGTTAATAGCATACTGGTGATCCAGTATGCTGTCCCCGAGGTACGCCCGCCTCTGTACCCCTACGACCAGGGCGGCAGAGTGCTCGTTCACCTGTTCGGTGAGAACACGTAGCCAAGCCGCCAAGTCCCGTTCCTGCCTCGGAAGACCCCACACAGGTAGGGTCGCAGGCTCGGGCTGGGGGCGGGAAGACTCGCCCCGGTGGTATATGGATCTGGGTGGGGTAACAGTGGGCGGAACATACGGGACACTGATCCGCGCCGTGAGGCGGGGACCGTGTCTGGGGGGAATCGGGGCGGTCTGTGGTGCGGGTGGGGTAGGAGACCTGGTAACCCTAGCAGGGGAGGGTAAACTAGCACTCCTAGCTGGGGTGGTCTGTCTAGAAGTACTATGACTAGCCTCCGAAGGCTCGGAGCTGGGTGCTACACTTGGGCTTCCAGAGGCCCCGGAACTGACCTCTTCCGGGTCCTCTTCCGTCGACACACTAGGTGTTCTTGCCATTTTTACCTGCACACAAGTTAACAAACATATAGTCCCTTTTCATAGTGTAATTCAAAATCAAATTAACATGCACTTACTTATACAATTTTACCACATAATAATATTATCATATAATTACACATATGTTGCCAATTTTACCTATTTAAATTCCCCGTGACTTCCCCTGAATTCCCTCGTGCAGACAAGTCTGTTATTATGTTCCGGACCATAATAACCCACTTGTCCATCCAAGTTCATCCCGATCTCGTCACAATATATTATTAGTTGATATTCAGATCCTATAATACTTGAGCTACTGGTTATATTTTAGGTATCTCTTTCAGACATCCTAATTCTTTATAACCAATGGCTCTGATACCAAGTTCTGTAACACCCCGTAACCGCAGCGGAAACGTACACGGGATGCAACAGACACATCTGATATCAACAGCATTGCTTATAAAGAAAATACCACTACATTAATTTATAACATATTACATTGTTGCGAGTTTCATTACTGTCTAGGTGTTACACACATATTTTACTGATAAGACATTAATAAATTCATTACAAAACATAGAGCAGCAAGCTTCCAACAGGTAGCACAGATAGTTAAGCACACATCAATCAATCCAACTTGGGCATACCTAGAAAACATGTAAAGAAAACGGGTCAACTTGGGCATACCTATAATCATGCTGGGAACTATGTTACCCCAGAACATTTCCATTAACTTTCTGGGAACTATGTTACCCCAGAACAATAATAACCCCTGGGAACTATGTTACCCCAGAACAATAAATATCCCTGGGAACTATGTTACCCCAGAACAATAATAACCCCTGGGAACTATGTTACCCCAGAACAATAAAAACCCCTGGGAACTATGTTACCCCAGAACAATAACTACCCCTGGGAACTATGTTACCCCAGAGCAATAATAACCCCTGGGAACTATGTTACCCCAGAACAATAATAACCCCTGGGAACTATGTTACCCCAGAACAATAATAACCCCTGATAAACAATTTATATATTCTGTGCATCAAACCATATATATATAAATATACAAGTATTTCCATACGATCGGTATGTACTTAAATACTTTAAATAAGACATGTTTTCCGCCCCGGGAAAATATAATTAAAACAATTCATTAAAAGGGGCTCGTGAAAACTCACCTTTTTGTGAGTCGGTGAGTAATATAAGGAACAGCTACGTGCCTGGATCTGTAATATAATATCTAGTCGTTACTATATAATTCCCATAACTTAAATACGTATCAATCGGTACATCTGGGAACATTGTTAACCAAGTACTGTACTCGATTCGGGGACAATGTTAACCCCGTGACACTTCTAAGGACTCAGATTGTGACATTGCTTAGAGTTTGACAGTCAATTTAGTTAAGGTGATGAAATTATAGCTCGGTTTGACACCCCGTTTGGCCGTGGGGCCCGTTTCCGGTATTTCGGTGCCGGAAACGGTAAAATCGGGTAAAATTACCCAAATCATCCGAATTATTTTCGGATGATTTATTTTTACTTAATTTACTTAGATTTATGAAATAGTCCATTTTTAGAGTTTTCATGTACCAGTCAGCTCGCTTATGCGAACTTTGCCGGTTTACACGTTTTAAGCTTTAAAAACTTGTTTTTATGTTCCTTTTAGCACAAATAATTACCCGATTAGTCTCGGGTCTTGAAATTTTGCACAAAACTTAATTTGACAGTAAGGAATTTTGTAAAATTTTTCCAGATTTATTTTCCTATATTTACATTTATTTATCTATTTTTAAATCTTATTAAAACACTAAATATATCAAAAATACCAAAACACTTTAGAAAAATCCCAAATTTTTCTGGGATGATCTCTATCATCCTCATAACTTCCTGGAATTTTTCCAGATTTATTTTCTTATATTTACATTTATTTATCTATTTTTAAATCTTATTAAAACACTAAATATATCAAAAATAACAAAACACTTTAGAAAAATCCCAAATTTTTCTGGGATGATCTCTATCATCCTCATAACTTCCTGGAATTTTTCCAGATTTATTTTCCTATATTTACATTTATTTATCTATTTTTAAATCTTATTAAAACACTAAATATATCAAAAATACCAAAACACTTTAGAAAAATCCCAAATTTTTCTGGGATGATCTCTATCATCCTCATAACTTTCTGGAATTTTTCCAGAATTTAAAACTTATTTTTCAAGCCATTTTCACCCAAAACCGAGCTAGAAAGCCCTAGAACTCGTTTCACCGAAAAGCCTACTTAGACTTTTCCAAATGAGCTCAAATTTTGTGGGTGACTTTTATATGTTATAAAAAGCTTATCTTAAATTTTCCGGAATTTTTCATCATGTTTTGCTATTTTTCACTATTTTTGGCCAAAACCGAGCATTAAATTCACCAAATATTCATCTTTTATCCAAAAATTACCAAAAATTCACAGATCTCATATTTTCATGTGTAGATCATCTCTGTGAAATTTCGTGACCCGACTCTAAGCACACGAAAATCTGTCCAAATTTCATAAACACACGAAAACCGAACTATTTTGTGTTTTCTAGCTTTAGATCGCAAGGATCTCGGTTTCTAGCCTTTGCTAGCCGCTAGATACAACACTTACAAGCACATCAACACCACACCAAGCAAGTTATACCACAATCAAGCCATTTCTTTCCTAGTGTCGGTTAAAACATCAAAACAACGATTTTGACCGTAAAAATCCGTTCTCGACTCTTTTTACTCATTTCTTGGACCATGATCCCTTGTATAACATGTATACATCTCTTGATCATGCAAGAGTCGGTTTCATCTCGGGTTTTCACCCGTCTTTCACATGGAAAACTCATTTGACAAGATTTCAACCGTAAAAATTCATTCTAAACACTTTTAACTAATTACTTGGATCAAGATCCTTTGTATAACTTGTATACATCCTTTGATCACACGAGAATCGGTTTCATCTCGGGTTTTCACCCATTTTTCACATGAAACTTCCTTTTCTCAAGATTATAGAGTTATAAACAAGAATTTAAGCCTTAAAACATGAGTATACCTTGAAGATTTTGGTTAGAGATCAAGGAATTAGATGGTTGCTTGAAAGATATGAAGAGAATTGAGAGAGTTGATGTGAAAAAAAAAGAAAATGTAATGTGTAATGGGGTGTGGGTGGCCGGCCTAAAGGTGGTGTGGGGGGTGGGTCCCACAACTTCAATATTAGCCACACATTTGGATTGTGTAATCCGGATAATGTTGTGGATAATCTGGTTCAGTTCGTTTCTCGTTTAAACTCGTAATTCGGCTTAAAACGAGCCTAAAATGGTTGTTTTTCGGGTTAACATAAAATTTATATAAAACTGATTTAAAAACTTTAAAAACTTAACCCATGACATTAAAACATCATATTATTAATAATTACGCATCTTTTTCGGCTTGATTGATCGTCTCTTGCTTGATTTGGTGTTAAAGGTTTCGTTTAGCGTACAGACGTACCATTAAATCGAAATCCTTTTTCTGTGCTATAATTCACCTATCCCGAAGCATTCATACCTCGTAAACATCACTAAACATTATATACTTCGTCTATAATGTAATTCCCGGTTCGTTCGGGTTTCAATAATCGTTCATTGATTAATTGTAATTCCAATACGATTCACTATATATATGAGTATGATTCATATTGTGAATCATATATACTCGTATAAACGTACTATAACTCATATAATCAGTATTAAATAACACGTAAATAGTATATTCCGGCTAGGGTATACCTGAATTTGCCGGAATCGTTACAATCCCGAACATGGTAATGTGTTTAGCCAAGATTACACCCGCTCGACCTCCAGTCGAGTTTAGCGTTGGGTGGGGTTTGTCAAACCCAGTAGTACTACTCAACAATGACTCGCTATTATCCAATACTAAACAGTTCGATGTGTGAAGGACTTCAGTTGTTTCGTTTGCCACTTAGTCTTTACAAGTGATATATAATCTAATAACAAAATCTAATGCGTTTCAGAGTATGTATTCTCCCCCAAGTGAAAAGCGTTTAAAAGATTTAAAAGGGGAACGTGAAACTCACTGTTTGCGAAGAATTCCAAAACGAGTAAACCAAAGGATGCGCGTCACAGAAAAATCCTCACTAGCGTTCTAATACAACAAGGAGATTTTCTAAGTGTTGGAACTATTATCGAGTCTTTAGACTCGGCACATAATACCTATGCATAAAATTCGTTTCGTGTTTCGTTTGTGAATTGTGTGTGTCTCAACAAACACATTCGTGATACGTTACATGTGTGAACAACTACTTACATATCATGTATTAATATTGTACATTACTAGCAATTATTCCCCACAAGGGCAATTTGGTCAAAACATAACAATTATCTAGTACTTAGCACGTTTCATGTATTTTCACAAAGTTCAGCAGCTAGTTTCATCAAGACAGAATTCTACTTGAAAGATTACTCTATTCAACAGATCATAGCATCTCAATTAATTCACCAAAAATTGTCACAAAAGCATACATGAGTTAGGTTTCCAAAACATATTTTATTGTATGTTTATTCCTCATAGATTTCTCACAATGATCAAAACATTACAGCAACTCACAGCAGTCAAAATCATACGCAACAGAATTTTATTTGTTATTCCCGTTAAATGAAAAATCCAACTAATGCAAGACCAATTGGGTTAGGTTCTTAACTCAACAAGTTAGCTTCCAGAAGTGGAACCAACCCATTTGGTCTTGTAGTCCATGAGATATGATAATTACAAAACAACCTAACAGCAGGTCTCACAATTCAGATTTGCACTTCAGTTTTGTAAAATAATAAAAGTTAACTTTTACTCTTCCAAAAATAACAAACTTGGACTTTATAGAAATTAGACTCAACATAGTACCCTGTAGTGTTAACAACCTCAACCAATTTCCACATTAACAATTAGTTACAGTTGTCTAAACATAACTTACAATCTGTCCAGTACCAGTTTTGACCTTTAATCACATTTAAATCGTTTGAGCAACCAAAACACCTCCAAATTAGGCGTGGTTGGGTTTTCTGGAAACTAGACTCAGAGTACTACCTCTTAGACTCATAAATAGCTCAGTTTGCTTTTATATTTAACAAGTTACATGTCGTTCAAGTTTAACAATCTCTGCTGTCAAAACTCAGCAAGCACAAACAATCGTCTAACATGCATCCTAAGCATACGACATATCTCCAACCATGTAATAAACATAATTATCCATCAAAATCAGTAGTAACCCTCTAGGGTTTACAAACAATCAATGATTTAACAATCTTTCACCGTTCAAAATCACATATGATCATCTAAATCAATAACCAAAGCATAATCAATCATCATCTAGCATAAATCAACCCTAGTTCATCTTATTCATCAATTTCGTGACTTAGGGTTTTAGATTAACCCATTCAAGATCAAAATTAAACATGTAAAATACATAGGATAGTTTTTTATACCTTCCTAGCACCTTAATCTTCAACCAAACTTGAAAAATCTTGTGTGTATGTGTGTGTTTGTTTTCGGCAGCAAAGAGAGGGAGAAGGGAGGGGGGCCGATCGGGATTAGAGAGAGGAAGAGAGAGTTAGGGTTTTGTTATTATTAAATAATAACATGTTACATCAAGGCTCCTCAACTTCTAATTATCACTTTTTTTGCCTAAAGTAACTTGTTTGCATCTTGAGTTAACGTTTTATACAATATTATCAAATAACACATAAGCCTAACACATAATTATCATATAATTATTGTTTGGATGTTTTTCGTTTATTCACTAATGATTTGCGTCAACTCGTTTGCGTTTCGGTGCAATCCCGAAAGACTACACATGCAGTAATTGTCAAGCGTCATTTAAAACTCTATTTTAAATGTAATGAGATGTGCGTTATAGATCAAGTGATCTTAAGTTTGAATTGACGGAGTTTGGATTAACGGAGTTAAACTGAAATTGACGAGTGTCACATCATTCCCATGTTAAAGAATTTTCGTCCCGAAAATTTGAGTCAAGTCGCGATGAGTGTCTGAAAAAGCAAGAAAAATTTTCAGTTTGTCATAGTTTTTGGAGGAAATGTCGGTCACATCAAAGAGAAAGGCCCAAAACGCAAGAAGAGCAAGGCCGGGAATTGGAAGACCACAAGTATATGTCGTGGAAGATGGAGGGGTACAAACCACTAATCAAGTAATTATTGTTTGTACGAATTCTAATAAGTTGGGTCATGCAGCGGATGTGTGTATGGTGGGGCAATTACAAGTGGAGGAGGTGAATGTACTTCAAGGTCGACGTGGAGGTGGTAGAAACAATAGAATGAACTCAAACACTTACCACCCTGGGTTGAGTAATCATTCCAATTTTCGTTATGGGAATCTAGCTACTCAATCCAATCCGAATTTCCAAGTGATCAAGAAAATTATGTTCCACACAAACAATACAACAATCAAGGTTTTCAAAACCAATTTCAATAAGAGGGAAGTGGACAAAGTGGGTCCGCGGGTCAAAGTTCATCGAGTGGGAATGAAGTTGTAAGGCCCCGTTCTCGGTGCACTACATTGGACGTTGGATTTACTCATAAACACAATTCTACAAATCAGAGTTAATTAAAACTTTCATTAAACATTCATAACATTTCATAATTTGTCTTAAACAAACATCTTTGTCTTTTATTTATAAAACATTAATCATAAAAACATCTTGAGTCTTCTGATGCCAGCTTCTTATTCTTCTACCATGTGTCCCACCTCAAGCTAGCTGCCTCATCCTACTAACCTGCGTGCATATTAAAAGTTAGCTACGCTGAGAGAGTTATAGATAATCAAATAACATAGAATACTTTCACATACTTATACATACGCATCCGTAGATACATATTATATACTTAACCTGCTTATCTTACTTTCGTACATACATGAGTATATACGTTCTCCCTTTCCTCCATTCTTTCTTTACATACTTTTCATTTATTCATACTTCACATACTTATTCGTTTTAAAGAGCATTACGCCCTAATGCCTTGAGTATTATTAGGGCTCGGTTCCTTTTCTGCCTCGAATATTATTAGGGTCCTGTCCCTTTTCTGCCTTGAATATTATTAGGGTCTGGTCCCTTTCTACCTCGAGTATTATTAGGGCTCGGTCCCTTTCTACCTCGAGTATTATTAGGGCTCGGTCCCTTTCTACCACGAGTATTATTAGGGCTCGGTCCCTTTCTTCTGTACCTTGCCATCCCTTTATATTCATTCATAACATACATATATCATCCATACATTGTATATAACATTCATAACTTTAGTTATAACCCTGGCAATACATGCAATATCCGAAGATCGTTCATGTACCGACAAGCAAACATTCATATCTATCACATAACATATATGGCATACAGGTATCATATAAGATAAGAGAATAACAAATCACATCGAGTATGCACACAGCCCCGAAAACATAACAAGGAATGGGGCTAGAAACTCACTTGGATCCTGTTATGTTATCCATTCATAGTTATTCCTTTCTTTAACTGAGCTCTGCTAAGTGTATATTAATTACATGTATCAATGTAGGTCCTATTCATATTATTCATATTTCAGCCAAAAATGGTTAAGTCTGGTCTACTCTAATAGCATTGCATTTGAATATCTTGTATTCGAATGGTATTAGAATACATTTGTGTTAGAATACATTTGTATTCAAATGATCATATTGTATCCTAATAATCATATTGTATTTTAATGAGTCCATTGTAATTGAATGATTAATTGTAATTGAATGAGTCATTATAATTGAATGAGTCATTGTAATTGAATGATTCATTGTAATTGAATAGTCATTGTAATTGAATGTTTCATTGTAATTGAATGATTTATTGTAATTGAATGAGTCATTGTAATTGAATGATTCATTGTAATTGTAATTGAATGAGTCGTAATTGAATGGGTCAATGTAATCGAATATAACCATTGTATTCGAATTTAACATTGTAATCGAGCAGTTGCGTTGTATTCGAATGTGGGCTTTTTAATCGAACAGTTGCATTGTACTCGAATGGCCATAATGTAATCGACTGACCTATTTGTAATCGAATGATTCTTGTAATCGAGTTCATATCTTGTAATCGAATTGTGCATATGTAATCGAATTATGCACAAGTAATCAAATTATGCCTATGTAATCAAATTATGCACATGTAATCGAAAGATACATTGTAATCGAGTTTGTTCCATGTAATCGATTTTGACATTGTAATCGAAAGATACATTGTAATCGAGTTTTCCCAATGTAATCGAACAAGCTGAACTTTATTCAAATAGTTTGGAGCTGTTTGGTCTTTTATCATCATTATCTTTACTTGTTTTAACCTTTAAACCCCTATTATGGTCCTATATCGTCCCATAGACGTCTCCCTTACCATTTCCGGCTAAGGCTCAACCTGTTTAGCCCTAAAGTTTGAACCTTTATGGGTTTAAAACATTCAAAGGCTAGATCTAGGGTTTCCTTTTGAGCCGTATATATATCCAAGAGTTTGTTAAGTCCATTTTTAATCATCAAGTTTACAACTTTATGAACCATCCACACCCGATCTACTCTAGGGTTAAGTCTCATGGCAAACCGTTCATAAAAACATAAACTTTAGAGATAAAGAACGTACCTTTACTCATTTTTAGGTTACGGTTTAGCTTGGTTATGAAATACAATCTTGTATCTTGTTTGTATAGCTAAGATTTATCAAGATTTAGCTTGGTTTTGGCCTTGGATCTTCTTCTTTGCTTACGGCCATGAATAGGTTAGTGTATGTGTGTGTTTTGGAGTGGGTAGAGGAATTATGAAAGATAGAAATGAGTTTTAGGGTTTTAGAGAGGTATAAGGGAGTATTTATACTCTCTAAGGCCCATGGACCTAAAGCCCATCCCACCCTTTTTTCCATCTTTCTCACCCAAGTCCATACTCTTTATAATATTTAATCTTAATTAAATATTAACACACATTAACAAACATAATTCCTTTTAATTTATTCATATAAATTTTAGGATGTTACAGAAGTCATGGACATGTTAAAGATGATGCAACAAGACATGCAACGGAGAAATCAACTGGATGAAGTGCACATGCAAAAGGATGAAGTCCGTGACAAAGCCATCCAATCGTTAACCACTCAAATGGGTCAACTTGCAACCTATGTGGCGAATTTGAAGAAAAACAGCTCGAGCTTAAAAAAGAGGAACAACGTGCATATCAATACGGTAAGTCTTTTACCTAATTTTGAAATTTCTAGTGTTCAAGTTGATCCAACACCACAATTTGTTGAGGGTGGTGGAAGATATTAGTGATGAGATTGAAGGTGGTTAATTATGAAACAATTTTTCAAAATAACTCTGAACTAAAAGCGAATGAAACATCTTTTTGAGAAAATTGTTCTTGTGATAAATGTTTAAATGACAAATTAACTAAAATAAGGGTTGAGAGTGTTGATAATAATATTCTCTCGAGTAAATGTCACACCCCAAACCACGGCCTAGGCATGCGGCATATATGTTTGTACCACATTTGTAAATATATCAGAGTTAACGGATTTAAGGCGGTGTTTATATTTATGTGGATTATTGATGCTAGACTGTCTCTATCTAGTCAAAAACAATTAAAATCAGTTCCTAATAACCTAAGCAAGCTAGGGTAAGTAGGGTGTCGAACCAAGAGGAGTATGTGGTCAGTGTAACGTGCAACCAGTTTATAATATTATGAAGTAATAAAGTGTAGTGCTGAACACACAAGCAAACAAGATTGAGTTTTAATACTGATTAAACAAATTCACAAATTCAAGCAATTAACAAAGATGAATCATCCCCGGGGTTCAAGAATGTAATTTAACAGTTTCTCATGCAACCTAACCGATTAATTATCAAAGACTGACTAAAGATTGATTAACAAGTTAAACTGCATCAATAATCGCTAACACACATCACTGGTTATCAAACAATCCTTACCAGTGTGACTCAACTAAGGGCAATTGTATGCTTTATTGTATTCAATCTAGTCAAATCAACCCTATGTAACATCCTACTTTCGGTTATATTAATAAAATAAAGTTCGTTTATTTTATAACGGGTCGTTATCGGTTTAGTTGAATAGAATACGAGATGGACTTGTGTTGGGTAAATGGATATGGGTTATGGACTTGGGTTATGGAGGAATGAAGGAAAGACCATGGTCTTAAGCCCATGATCAAAAATATATATACCCTTAATCCTCCATTTAATTCATTTACACATATCCCTTACACCATCCAAAACACACACTTAAGATTCTCTCTCTAGTTCTCTCTCTCTCTAAACCGATATCAAGAAGGAAACCGAGAACCGACCCGAGGTAATTATAGTATTTTATTGTTTGAGCTTAAATCCGTTAGATATAATCATGAAACGATGAGCCAACACCGGTAAACCGTTTAAGTCATGAGATCCGGGTGGAATCGGGTATAAACTGAACCTATATGAGCTTAGGGGTCACCCTAGCTCAGATCTGGATCAAACGGGACAAAAAACAATGAAAAACGGTGTAAAACGGTGAAGATACATTTTTCCGGTGAGTTTTCCGGCAATTGCGGCGCCGGAAAAACGTGTACGAGGTTGTCAGGGAATGTTCTGACAAATCTGACCTAACCCTAGTTCGCTAAGGAATAACTAGCGAATTAGAGGTAATTCGCCAGCTGATTCGCTAAGGAAAGATTAACGAACTAGCTGTAGTTCGTATCCAATTCGTTAAGGGAAAAGGGTAACGAATTACCCTTGATTCGTTATGACCAGTTCGTTAAAGGAGATGACGAATTAGAAGATCCAATTCACTACTTGGACTGGTTCGCTACATGGACTGATTCGTTAAGAGTCAAGTTCGTTAAAAGTCCAATTCGTGTAAGTAACCAGTTCGTTAAAGGTTCCAATTCGTTACAAGAACCAGTTCGTCATGGCAAGTCAGTTCGTTAAGGATAAGTAACGAATTAGAAGTTTAACAAAATGGCAGAATGGTCCCTGGACTTAGAAAAGAATGATTTAATTACAAATAAGCCCTTGAACTTTTAAGTAGCATATTATTCAAAGATTCAAAATGCTAATGGAAAATGTGTTAAGACTGTTAATGAAAATAAAATTTTTTCCAAGCTTAACCCCAGCCAGGGGCTCTGCCCCTTGGACCCCGCTAGGGGCTGCCACCCCTAGAACCCCGCTGCCAGGGGCGCTGCCTCCGGACCCCCGTTCTTTGAGGGTAATAATTAAACTAGAAAGGAGATATGTGTAGTGATAGTTTACTGAAACATATAATTATTATATAGTTAGTCGTGCACAGCTCAAGAAGGGAATAACCGTAAATGGTGAACGCAACCGCATTGAGGTGAGTTCTAGCCCCACTTCCTTGTTATATTTTCGGGGCTGTGTGCATACTCGATGTGATAGTTAATACACTTACCTTAAGTGGTAAGTGTATGCCTTGTATGATGTATGTATGATGATTGCTTGACGGTGCGTGAACGATCTTCGGATATTTCATGTACCGTCAGGTGGTAGCTAAAGACGTGATTGCTATGTATGATGTAAGATAAGATGCATGTATGAATATTTATGATGTATGCATAATGTACGTATGATAAGTTAATGGTACGTGAACGCTCTTCGGAGATTGCACGTATTGTCAGGAAAAATATTTAAGGACAGGTATAGTGTGAAGCTATGGAAGAAAGGGTACCGGACCCTAATAATATCCGAGGTTGAAGGGTGACCGGAACCTAATAATATCCGGGGATGAAGGGGGACCGGACCCTAATAATATCCGAGGATGGAGGGTGACCGGACCCTAATAATATCCGAGGGTGGAGGGTATCGGACCCTAAAAATATCTTAGGTATGTAGAGTGAAACGCCCTTTATAATGTATGGTTAGATATGAATGTGTATGGACGAATGCTGATCTTGATATGTTGTAATGCGTACCTTCGGGCACGTATATGTGTATGAAAAGTAAGTTACGTGATTAACTAGAACTCACTCAGCATAGCTGACTTTTAGTATGCACGCAGGCAAATAGGTTGAGGCAGCTCGCGTGACTGAAGACACATGGCATGGAAATCGAAGATACTGGCATCTCGAAGAAATGTTGTGATGTTTTAAAGACTATGTTTTGTTTTAATTGACTACGAATGTTTTATAAGACATGATTTGATGGTTATGTAAAATGTTATGGTTGAAGTTTTATTATTCCACGAAAGTTTTTGTTAACTCTGATATTTAGAACTGCGTTTATGAGTAAATCCAACGTTAAAGTATGGCTACCGGTAACGGGGCCTTACACCCTATGAGCAATTACTGTAGAAACAAGCAAACTAGTCGTTCTGATCAACGTAAACCTAAACCGATTGAATGCACAACAATACTAAATATCAATACTCATATATCAATCAACGATAATCACAAATTGTATGTTCTTGGTTACATTAAAAACTGAATAAAATACAATTACATCCCGATAATGAATCGGAGAAGATTAGCCGAGCATCGTCATCGATAGATCTTCAATCATTATGAGGAAGGCAATTAGGATTGATCAAGAGATGATTGTTAGCCCTAGAATTCATCCAAAATCGCCTAATAGCGGCTGGAAGTCGTCATTACCGATTAGGGTTCGTAAAAAAGAAGATATAGGTCAAAACCTGATCTTTCCCATTTTTTATGTCCATAGCGATACATGATTGTCATAAACTCATGCTATCGCGTATCATGACCTGAGAAAAGCACATATTCAGATTCCTCTCGTCGAGAACCCAAAATTCATATATTATGGGTCCCGTAACTCATTTTCTAGCGCAGGATATGCCAGTTTTACTTCTTGGTCACGTTTTGTCAACCCATCTTGTTCAGTTTTAGCATCGGCTTATGATTTCACATCCATACTCTTCCCGAATCATTGTAACACTTCCCAAGATATCAAATCATGCTACGGTCTTCCCAAGATATCATTCCATGCTCGTACAAGTCTCCAATTTAGCATCTTTAACGATCAGTGACCTAAAATACAAAAGCAGGTATGAAGTACCAAAGTTCTAACAATATACTCAATAAAACTACATAATTAATACACTAATATATATACAAAATACCCAATCATCACATCCCCACACTTATCTTTTGCTCGCCCTCAAGCAAACTCTAAAGTAAACATTAACCTCCATCATAGGTATGTCAATTATCGCTATTAATACTAGTAAGGTTTATGGTCATACCCAGTTTCCCAGACTGACACTTTCTAGATTGACAACCTACAAATATAATTAAATGATGCTATAAAAACAATAGAGCCGCCCAAACTAGCGTACTTTGTTTCCGGTTAAGGCATATATGTTCGTACTCCTCACATTATCAACACTCCTCTCGATTTTATATCTGAAGTAGCAAAAGATGTGCTAGTATATGTCTCTGCCCCCAAATACCAAATATGAGTCACAACTCAATAAGCTTGCAGGCCAGTCTTATCTTCACCCATTATCCACCGGTTGCATAAAAACTCGGACTAAGGTTTTGCTGAGGCTTAGGTTTGGGTGCGGATTAGGCATATTTAGTGACTAAGGTGGATGAAACACAGTTTAACAAATACATACACAACTAATTAAAAAAAAACAAACTGCTAATTACACAAATTGAACATAAACTGATAACTTCTTTTTGGCCTTTTTTTTCTGGATTTTCAATTTTTTTTACTACTGATACCAATACACTGAGATAAAACTTACAACTTTAATGATCACATATTTACAACTCGATAACGAACTGGCTTTCATCACACAGGGTTAAAATAAAATAAGGCCAAGGATGAAATGGTATGTAGTGTTCGGTTTAGCAAATAAATAGGAATAAGGTCCAAACGGGCTCCTAGGGAGATAATGTTGGGCAAGGAAATTTATTTAGTGTGGGGGGGGGGGAAGATGTATGTACGGGTTTTCTAAAGTCCTATTCTCCATACAGGTGGTGGTATTAAGATCTCGAGAATCATATGACAAGTAAGTTCTAATTCTGTAAAACATACCTGTTTCCCTCAATAAATGATAAGACATGTTTTATATTTATTATATAATATGTGTATTAAGTATAGTGGGCATCTCACAATATGCCTGTAATTATGAGCTGCCAATATGAAACATGTATACCCGTCCCCTTGACTCGTTATCCCCGCCTAAACGACCCCATTTTCAACTTCTCTTTTTGAAAACATTTGTGAGTAAAACTACCGAGAAGCTGAAAAACCAACCATGACCAGAAACCTATAACTTGGCATTAATGACAATAATTAACAGTTAATTACTTTGGTTTCCGAACACTCTTCAAGTTACTTTCGAGCTAAAATTTTCAAAATTTCGCTCATCCCCACTCTTGAGGTTTACATTGTCATCAATGTTGAAACATTTAAACAATTGATGAACATTTGAGGGACATGGTTGAAATTAACTTTTTAACAATTTAAATCTCGGGGCTCTAATGTGATGGTTCTACTTGCAATTATACAATTACACTTTTAACATTCAAACTAATAAAAAATAGATTATGAAACAGAAATCACCTGATATCCTCGACCATCGAATTGAACAATCGGCTCGCTAACCCTCGTTAACACTCGTGCAGTGCTCGTCTCACCCAAATACCAAAACTGACAACCAATCCTGCAAAATCTCAAGACGTGTAGAAGCAAGCTTCTCACAAGTGTAAGAAATAAGCCTTTAAGTGTTATAAAAATGATTTTCGGTTAATTTTATTAAAACAATTACCGAGCCGAATTAAGTCGTTTCATAATAAATTTTGTTAAACAAGTTAAAAACGCTAAATGACCTAACTCACTTTCGTAGGAATCACGATTGCATTTAGCGTATGCAACAAGCCCTTTAAACCCCTCGGTAGCCCGGGTGGACGAGTGAGGTCTTGTGAGAGTTTATAGAGAATCACACCCACAAAGTTCCAAATACAACAAAATATACAATAAATCAAATACAGCAGATAATAACTAAAATGAAAACAAATTGGAAAGATACTTACAAACCCCAGGTTGCCTCCCGGTAAACGCTGAATTGATGTCTACAGCTCGACAATACCTAAATTCGTCACGGTGGTCGAAGTGCACACTTACCCAACGAGTTTCCAATATACGCTCGGTAGCTTACATGCCAAGTCCATAACCGCTTTACAGTGATTAGCATGCTACTTGAATGATTATCGTGAGGTCGCTTCTTAACTATTTGCCCAATATCATGCAATTACTTTCTTGTCATTCTTTACCAAGCCTTCATCCCCACACTTGTTGTTTGGAATAATAAGTACAAGTGAAGGAATATGATACACATGGGCTACCTTAGGCACTTCATACTCTGAAGGAGTTGTGTCTTCTATTTTAATCACATTTTACTGTCTTGCTCTGGAAGATCAACAACCTCATCCTCTTCATCACCATCAGACATAGTACCACTAGCCAATTCCTCTTGGTCTCGTTTGATTCCAGCATTGTCCTCAATATTCAGATTGAGCGAGGCCATTATTCTTTCATGTATTAGCTCATATTTCTTTCCTTCTTCCATCATCAGTTTCTTTTGTTCCATTAACATGTTCATGATGGTATCAAGCTTAGAGTGCAAAATATTTTGTTGCTCTTCATCCAACAACTGAGAATATTCATACTCACCTTCACCATGAGAATATTCATAATCATCTTCCTCATAAGGATATTCATAACCATCCTCATCCCAGTCTGGTTCAGTGTGTATAATCTCTTCATTATATTGATTGGTCCACTTAGCCTCAAGAGATTTAATTTGTTGCTCCGCTTCCTTGTGATGCTCAACCATAATATTTATCAATTTTTCAAGTTTGGATTCCACCGTGTCTTGCGAACTTGAGAAATAGGGCATCTCCGGTTCGTAGTTGGCATAATACGGCTCTTGATCATATTGGTCATCCATGTCTGATTGATAATCTTCATCATAATTTGGTGATGTGTGTTGTTAAGAGTGTGAGTAATATGATGAAATCTCTTTATCTTCACAACATGTCGTCATATATTTTCGCCCACGGCAACTCTCTTTCCGATTTTGTGCAACTACTGGACAATCCCGATAGTGATACGGGCCTTCAAAATAGCAAAAATCACAATAATTGCTCATAGTGACAGTTGTGTGCACGGGTTTCGGGATGGGTTTTGGTTTTGACCCATTACAGGCGACTGTCTGCCCGAGTGACGGGTGTGTAAAAACATGTGACCTGCATAAACAACACACCCCACGTAAAATGGAAAAATAAAATAAAAACCAACAATGAAATAAAAAATAACTAAAATAAACTAAAATAAACAAAGAAATCAAATAACACGAAAACACTAAGCGTACTAACTCCCCGGCAACGGCGCCATTTTGATACTAGACTGTTTCTATCTACTAAAAAACAATTAAAATCAGTTCCTAATCATCTAAGAAAGCTAGGGTAAGTAGGGTGTCAAACCACGAGGAGTATGTGGTCAGTGTAACGTGCAACCAATTTATAATATTACGAAGTAATAAAGTGTAGTGCTGATCACACAAGCAAATATGATTGAGTTTTAATACTGATTAAACAAATTCAAGCAATTAACAAAGATGAATCATCCCCGGGGTTCAAGAATGTAATTTAACAGTTTCTCATGCAACCTAACCGATTAATTATTAAAGACTGACTAAAGATTGATTAGCAAGTTAAACCTTAGGCATTACCAACCGCTAACACATGGCACTGGTTATCAAACAATCTCTACCAGTATGACTTAACTAAGGGCAATTGTATGCTTTATTGTATTCAATCTAGTCAAATCAACCCTATGAGGAATTACTGTAGCAACTAGCAAACTAATCATTCTGATCAACGTAAACCTAAACCGATTTAATGCACAGCAATACTAAATATCAAACTCATATATCAATCAATGATAATCACAAATTGTATGTTCTTGGTTACATTAAAAACTGAATAAAATACAAACTTTACATCTCGGGAATGAGTCGGAGAAGATTAGCCGAGCAACGTCATCGATAGATCTTCAATTATGATGAGGAAGGCCATTAGGATTGATCAAGAGATGATTGGTAGCCCTGGAATTCACCCAAAATCGTCTAATAGCTACTGGAAGTCTTCATTACTTATTAGGGTTCGCAAAATAGAAGATATTGGTCAAAACCTTATTTTTTCCGTTTTTTATGTCCATAGCGATACGCGATTGTCATAAACTCATTCCATCGCGAAACCCAGACTTCATATATTATGGGTCCCGTAACTCATTTTCTAGCCCAAGATATGCCCGTTTTACTTCTTGGTCGCGTTTGTCAACCCATCATGTTCAGTTTTAGCATCGACTTATGATTTCTCATCCATACTCTTCCCGAATCATATTAGAACTTCCCAAGACATCAAATCATGCTCCGGTCTTCCCAAGATATCATTCCATGCTCGTACAAGTCTCCAATTTAGCATCTTTAACGATCAATGACCTGGAATACAAAAGCACGTATGAAGTACCAAACTTCTAACAATATACTTAATAAAACTACATAATTAATACACTAATATATATACAAAATACCCGATCATCAATAATAATATTTACATTACAAAAGATGGGATTATAAAATACCTGTGTAATGTATTACTTATTTTATACAAAAGATTAATTGTTTATATTAAACCACCATTCATATTTTAAAGTTTAACAAAACAATCTGAGCCATCGGATATCTTAAGCACTTCGAGCTTCCAAGCTCCTAATCTTGATTACCTGCAAAATGTATTGAAAATACATCAGCAACACATGCTGGTGAATAAGCTGACGCATAAAATATTTTCTTTTACTTGATTACCCCTCGAGACATAACTTGGGTCCAGCCCATCGTGGCTTAGGAATAATCAATCTTTAAAACAAACACAGTCATAAACTTAAGTCACCCACAAGACACCCCCAGCAAAAACCGCAGCGTTCGACATTAGTTAGGTACCATACGTATACACATGGTCAGTATCACTCGAATGTAACTTAGGTCCGGCCCATCGTAGCGGAGGTCATGACCAAGTGTGGTGCGGTGTGCCCACCGAAATTTTACCACATATGTAAGGATCCAAACAAACGTACACGACAACCTGAGGGCTAGTGATTACTTTTGTTTATAACGTTTTTGAGACATATAGTCCCATATAATCATTTTCATTTATTTTGACTCGATTAAACAAGTTTATTAAGTTGGGTGTATTCACCTTTTCTTTTAGATCAGCTTCAATACACCGTCCGAAGGTCTTTCCCTTTTCTTTGCTATCTCGCACCTATAGTACGAGTATAACATTTTGTTAGTCGGATCTTTAATCTGACTTAAGACGTCTAGTATCTTTTTATAATCTTTACCTCGATTACATTTTCTTTATTAACCTATAGTTCAAAACATTCTTTCTTTATACTAAACCTTTATTTTAAAAGTATCTTTTCTTTAGTTTCTTTTATAAGTTAAAACTCTTTCTTTTAACTTATTTACTTTTTTTTATAAGATAAACCTCTAGTTTAACTTATTTTACTTTTCATTAAAACCCTACTTTTCTTCTTCTTTAAAAAAACATATACTTTACTTTTACTTTATTATTTAAGAATATTAAAATACTTAAATAATATATATAACAAAGAATCACATTGATATCGTATTCACATTTCTTTCTTTTCTTTGTTATGTTTTCTTTCGTTTATTTTCAAGGTATCGAGTATATCCTCGACTTTAGGATTTAAGCCTTTTATTATTTTATTTATTATTATTTTATTCGGGCATTATGCCTACCTCTCTTGGATTATAGAAACCCTACACAATCGAGCATCACTTCAATGACCTTACCCTTTTAATGCTTCCTTGATCAACACCTTTCCTTGCATGCAAATCTAGGTACACCTTTCTTCACAATACTTCCGCACGCTTCTCGAGACGGGTCGTTGGGACGTCTTTTGGAGGCACATTCTTTGAGATAACGTCGTTGGAATTTCGGGATGTTGCTGGTTTAATTGCACGAAACACGAGGAAATGGGCACAAAAATCAAGGAAAGTTTGCACGTACTTCAAGGTAGTGAGAGAGAGTATTCTAGAGAGAGAAAGGGCTGTGTGAAATGGTGTGAGGAGTGAGAGAGCCCAAGGCCTCTAATTATAGGCTGATCAGGGGTCCCATCGCAATACGCGATGGCCCCTAGATCAGCCCGTCGCGTATCGCGACGTAGACTGATGATCTGCCCTATAGGCCTGCCACGTGGCGACACGTGGCAGATGTGATGCCACGTGGTGACACGTGGCGAACGTTGTGCCATGTGTGGAAACGTGGCAGGCCACGTGCCTATCTTGTCAGATGACCCACCGCGATACGCGATGGGTTTGCCTTCTGATCCATCGCGTATTTGCGATGGGTCTAGAAAACAGAATTTTCAGGAAAACATGTTCCTCTAATACAAATCTGTCACACCCCAATCTACGGCGGAAATGCCGGGGCGCGAAATGATTGCTCACAGCTTTTCAAAGGTTACTATCATGCATTATTAAAATGACAATATCTATTAATTACATTAAGTTTTCAAATAAATCAAATACAAACAAATACATAATTCATAATCATACAACATTACAACTTATATCACAAATGATCTTGATTAATTATTTTCTAACTTAAATTCTTCACTAAGTCTTCACCAACCTGCATTAACTTTCTATGATAACATACATATGGGTATAAAATAGAATTTTTGTCAACAACACATGTTGAGTGAGTAACACACCAGTTTAAATGTACATATAGTGTATATAAAAATAAGTAATTGCAACAGGTCATATGAGAATAACAAATTAACCAAATGAGCAAGTATAATTGAGATATCGAAAAGCACAAAGGCTAAAACGACTGGTGTATGATCGTACGAGGCTGAGATTATGCTGGACCTCTTAGAATACGGAAACATATAAAGCAAATAAGCACATAAACAGGTAAGGTATAAGTTGTTAACATATAATACAATCGTTGCAGTTTTATGTATAAGTATCTATGAGAAATATAATTCACGCATATGTCCCCAAAACGTGGAAAAAGAAGTAAAATAGGGGAATGTGGTACTCACCTTAACAGACGAGCAAACATGAAAAACAATATAATAAGACCATGGATGATAGAACAAACTCTTCAAGGAATACTGACGAGATGTCCTATTAATGAATAATTATAGAGACGAATATTGTAACAACTCTGGTTTTTCGAACTTATACTTTTACCGACTCGGTTCGATGTTCGGGTTATTTCGTTTATCGAGTTTAAATTGTTTAATTATTAATATAATTATATCCTTCTCAATTTGGCATTTTTAACCCAAGGTCTAAACTTTTATCTATTTTTGTACCCATCCTCAAACATCAGGGACTGGAATGTAAACTTTATTATAACCCATTCTCATAACCTGGTTAACCCGTATCATAACTCTTAAACACATACACGTATCCATATTGCAACCCAGTGACCCGTTCAACGTCTTGGACCACAATTCTCGCAACAATTATAGAATGAATCAAAATTTGTGTTATCTTTTCCTTAATCGGTGTAACTGACTATACAAACATGTTAAACGAATCATATCGGATCTATAATTTGTATATCAACCAGCCGACCCTAACCCTAACTTAATATGTATGTAAACGTTCATAATTGTTCAATTTAACTTGCAGCCATGATCCTCTAACCCTCGACATCTAAATCCCTCAAACCAATCTGATTATAATCACTGATTTCTTTTTCATCATCATCCTTAGCCGTCCCTGTCGAGCTTCGTTAAGCCATCACTGATCATCATATTAGGTAATAAAACACATGAGTAGAAAATCGTTTACATATATATCAAAAGCCCTAACCTTATTTCGATTAACAATTACGGATTTACGCAACTGAGTTCTAGGGTTCTTGTTATGAACCTGGATCTTATGGTCTGTCTGTTTAATTGTATTCGCGATCAGGTTTAGATCAACAAATCACCCTAGCCCAGATGGCTAGGGTTATGCGTTTAAGACTCAGGGAGGCTGGGGGCGCGGGTTCGAGTCACCCCCAGCCCGTTTTGTTATTTTTTTCTTCTTTTTCATCCTTATTCTATATAATATATATAACATATTAATTCCTTAAAGTATAAAATAAACATAATAATTAACTAGTATTATTATATTATAAAACTCATAATTTACTCAATATTTTACAAGCCGACTTACGAACCGATCATTTTTCCGAACTTTGGTTAAACACTGTATATATATATATATATATATATATATGTAATGTAAATGGTTTATTAATGATTTTAATATATAAAAAGGAGTTCTAATCTAGAATACAAATATAATGTAATTTTGTTAATTAACAAGTATTTTATAAAAAGTTCATATTTTATATAAATGTTATTATCTATCTGTTATTCACAAATGTTATTTTTAAAAGGAAATTCTTATTAATAATAAGATTATATTTAAACATTAATCGTATTTTTGGATTAAAATAAGCATATATAAAAATCTCGTTATGTAATCTATCCAAAATTATATATATATATATATATATATATATATATATATATATATTTATTTAAGGATTTTAATAATTAAAATATATCACTTATTTAAGTAATAGTTCAATTGATAAAGTAATAATAAATCTTTGTAATATTTAACTTTCGTTAGTTACACTCGATCATCAAATCCCCAACCCCTATTTAGTTTTTAGATTCTTTATTGAATTCATATTTATTCCGTAATTATTTGTTACTTAGGATTCTCTTCCTGAAGCGCGTGATTTCCGCGAATCATCATTCATAATATTTCTCCTTTAACTTTTGTTCGTTTATCAAGGTGAGTGCCACATTCTCCTGTTTTTACTTGTTTTCTCACGTTTTGGGGACATATGCGTAAATTATATTTCTCATATATATACTTATACACAAAACTGCAACTATTGTCTTATGTGTTAACAACTTATACCTTACTTGTTTATGTGCATACATGCTTTACGTGAACCGCATTCGGAGAGGTCCAACATAATCTCATAATAGTATGATCATACGCCAGTCATTAGCCTTTGTGCTTCTCGACATCTCAGTCATACTTGCTCATTTGGTTAATTTGTTATTCTCATATGACTTGTTGCAGTTACATATTTTGTTATTTATACTATATGTACAACTAAACTGGTGTGTTGCTCACTCAACATGTGTCGTTGACAAAATTCTATTTTAAACGCATATGCAGGTTATCGTAGAAATTTAATGCAGGTTGATGAAGAGTTAGTGAAGAATTTAAGTTAGAAATGATACGATCAAGAATTTTATTTGTAATTGTTGTTTGTTTAATAAGTTGTATTTTGTACTTGAATTATTTGAAATTATTAAATAGATATTGAAGCTTATATTGTGCATGATAGTAATCTTGAGAGCTGTGACAATCAGTTCGCGCCCCGGCATTTCTGCTGTAGGTTGGGGTGTGACAAATATAAATAAGAAATTCAACAACGAAAATAAAGAGAGGTTCGGGATTTAATGATCTAGTGGGTTCTTGCGAAAGTTAAAAATAGATTTATTATTAATGTTATTGCTTTTAATTTAAGAATGGTTTATCGTAAAAAATATTTAATTTTAATTATACAAATTTACATAAAAAGTACTTAAGTAAATGTTTATAGGAATTTCGATAAATTATATAAAGAGATTTCAATCTAAAAGTGCGTTAAACGTATATATATATATATATATATATATATTCACTATTAGTAAAGATTTCAATATGATTTCAATATAAGTAAATATCGTAAATAAAAAAGGATAAATAATAATAATATATAAAATATGATTTTTTTTTATAAAATTCTTAAACTATATTTTGAATACATTAGTTAACAAAGATTATATGAATTATATATATTTTAGATTACAACCTTATCAAAATCAATTTATTTATACATAATTCATATTCATAAATATTCATACATACATATATATATATACATAAATATATACATATATATAAATTTTAACAAGGATTCGAAAAAGTGATTAGTTAACATGTCGGTTTTTAAGAAAATACTGATTAATTATTATATTTTTAATACTATTCATATTAATTTAGATTATTATATGTATTATATGGCAATTATACAAAAAAACAACCAAAAACACGGGCTGGGGTGTTCGAACCCGCGAACCCCAGCCACCCAAGTTTAACAGATTCACCAGCAAACTGGGCTAGCTTGTAACTCGTTACAAACACGCAAACAAGTAACTATAAACAGCACTGGCGCAACCCAGAAGGCTTATGAACCCTAGATCAGTTAAACAATTGATCCCGTTTGTTTTGGGTAAATTAACCATAGCGGTTTTATACAGTGACTAACGACGAACTCAACAATATATCAGAATACCTATAACAACGATTGTATGAAGGTTAATTGGTCGATATAAGGGTCGGCCAGAAGAGGATCAAGAACACATTAGATATGATCGAGAACTTATAATTAATTATGGGGGTTATTTCAGCGATGGTTTGAGGATGGTGAGTGTATGTTTAATCCAATTATAATGTTTGTTTGCTTGTATAATAAGAAACGGGTTAGTGTCGGTTATTTAAACAGGAATTACGAATCATTATTGATTGGTATTACATAATTAGAGTGTCGGTGAGATCGTTTATGGCAATATTATCAAGCCTATGATTTGATTTCCATAAAAACGTCGTTAATTTAGGTCCAAGTCTTCGTTTATTGAAAAAGGATTTGTGAATAGGAAAATGGCTTTGGGTTATGGGTCGGATCTGGGTTACAGGTTAAATGGGTTGTTATTATATATAATTTGCACTATAGTCCCTAGAGATTGAAAGTGGAAACATAAATAGGTTAAAGTTTAGTTAAGGGTTCAAAATGCATATCTTTAAAAGTTATTTTTATATATATTTTTTTAATATTAAATAAATATGATAAAACATTAATAATAAAATAATAATTATTCGGTAAACGGGATAGTTATTGTTTAAATTCCTTGAATATAGAAACGGGTCGGGTTACGGTTATTAAAATAATAAATTAAAGACCGAATTGTTATAGTCTCCTCTACTTTAGGGAATTTCGTCTTGAAATTAAAGAATACTATGACAACACAATTAAATTTTTGAAGAAAGGAAAATTTAAAATAAAATTTAAAATATTTATCATGACACAGAACTTTAAATAGTTAAAACAACGCTCCAAATAAAAATCCGTTAAGGGCATTATATATAGGATGTACCAGTGGCGTATCCACCATGTCCTTACCATCTTTAAATTTGTACCGTTATCTCAACTGCTTTCGGTTCTTTAAAATAACACACAACTATTCGGATCATGATTTCTATGCGAGGACTTCGATAATTATGTTTCGGACCATAATTATTTTCATCTTCGGATAGTCCACATGATTCATCCAATCGACTGGATATACAAAACGTTTGATTAAAAACATGACCTTGAGGAAAGTAAAGTTTTATGGAGTTTTAATTTATAACACTAGAGAATCAATAATGCATAAAACAATTTCAAAAGTTGTAGTGGATTTTAATAAAGCAAATAATTTCTAAAACATCTTTTAAACGTATAAGTATAAGTATTTAAAATTGGAAAATGTAAGGCCCCGTTACCGGTAGCCCTACTTTGGTGTTGGATTTACTCATAAACGTAGTTTTAAATATTAGAGTTAATTAAAACTTTCGCGGAATAACATAAAACATCAACAGTAGTTACAAACATTCATAATTTGTCTTTAAAACATAACTTAAAACATATCTTTTAGTTCAACATTAACAAGTAAAACTTCAGATGCCGGCTTCTTTATTCATCCGCCATGTGTCTCCCTTCAAGTCAGCTGCCTCATCCTACTCACCTGTGTGCATACTAAAAGTCAGTTACGCTGAGTGAGTTCTAGTTAATAACATCACATACTTTACATACATACATTCTTTCATTCATACTTTCATAACTCAAATTCTATTCTGCCTCGGATATTATTAGGGTCCGGTTCCTTTTTCTGCCTTGGATATTATTAGGGTCCAGTCCCTTTTCTGCCTCGAGATTATTAAAGGGCTCGGTCCCTTTTCTGCCTTAGATATTATTAGGGTCCAGTCCCTTTTCTACCTTTCTATCTCTTACATTTGTTCATAACATACATACATATCGTTCATAGTCCATACATAACATTATAACTTGACAGGCGTGCAATATCCGAAGATCGTTCACATACCAACAAGCAATCATTCGTACCTTTCATAACGTACATACATATCATTCGTATTTCATACATAACATTATAACTTTACAGTACGTGCAATATCCGAAGATCGTTCACGTAACGGAAAGCAACCATTCTTACCTTTCATAACGTGCATACATATCATTCATATTTCGTACATAACATTATAACTTGATAGTACGTGCAATATCCGAAGATCGTTCATGTACCGGCAAGCAATCATTCTTACCTTTCACATAATCACATAAGAAATACATTGTTTGATCCCGGATTAACAGTTAATAACAATGACACAGATCTCAGATCTGTTGATTATACTGTTAAAGATCTATCTCATAATTAAACCTTAATTTAGTGTATTATATATGTGTATATATTATCAATAACGTTAATATGAAGCTTGAGAGAGAGTAATTGCTTTTCTGAAAATAACTTTATATTACTCTCTGAAATTTTTCTCAAAAACTTAACATAAAGTGAACAGTGGTTCACTATAAATAGAGGACGACCTGGTTCGCTAACATTCCCTAGCGAACCAGCTTCTCCTTCGTTACATACTTTAACATAACGAACCGCCCCCTGATTCGTTAACATCCCCTAACGAATCAGGAGGGAATACATTATACTGTCTTAGTTCGCTAACATCCCTAGCGAACTAGACTTAACCTTAACGAACTAGTCTTAGTTCGCTAACATTCCTAGCGAACTAGACATAACTTTAACGAATTAGATAAATATAAACATTAAATATTACATTAATTATCAAATAAACATTAACGATAAATACAAAGACTCTAGACGCAAAACCGTGCACTAACAGACACCCCCTCGTCTTGAGCTCTTTGTCTTTAACTTATTTGAAGCGCTTGGACTACCAGTCTCTGCAACTATGAATTCCATGTTCATGACACACACGAACGACTCGCTGGAATTGCATAGCCAGGTCGTAATCTTCTTGGCGTTCAAACAAAATATGCTTCCTGTATAGCACGTCGTTGTCGGTCTCTGATAAATTAACCAACCACATCGGGTCGATTATCTTGATGAGCTCGGTCTGCAGTCCACGATCACGAACAATTACGGCCTCGCCAGTACGATTGTCATAGTACCAACGGTTGAAAGACAAATAAATATCTTGAGGCATTGTCTTCACAGGAACCCTTTTCATTGTCTTTGGCGGCTTCACTTTCAAGACAAGTTTCTTCCAGCCGGTCCTTGGATCAATCTCATCAGTGCGCTTACGTCTTGGGACCTGGGGCTTGAAGAATTTGAAGCCATGATTGACCTCGAACAGTAAGTGTTGATGAAACCACTCAGCCGTTCGGTGACCCCCACGATTGATAAATGGACGTCTCGTGAGGGTACGTACATCCCAACGCGGTAGAGTTAAAACATCCATTATCCTCACGTAATACTGGACACCCTTTTCCCACTTGACTATACATACCTTAAGGTCTGAATCAAAGAGCCAGGAGACAATATCACCATGTACCTTAGATACAGTCTTGAAGGTATTCACCTGATTAGCCTCAATCCAAGAAGCAGCAGCATCTTTTCTTTCCTGATTTACATACCGATAAGCACTGATGATCTTTCCCACTTTCTGACGTTTGAACCATCTTTCTATGTCATCATCAGTCACTTCTTTGAGTGAGGGAACAGTTCGCTGCACAATCTTCTCCAATTCATCCTCAGTCTTTTTAATTACGTCTTCATGAAATACCGGAGCACCTTGATCAACGTTTACGTGTTGATACAAGTCCGGGTACTCTTCAGCTGTCACATCCTCCATCTCAATCTCCTCGTTCTCATAAATAAAATTCGCATCCATAAATAACGGATCAACCTCCATTTCATCCTCATTGATCACTTCGACATCGGGCTCAGTCTCTAAAGCAGTCAACTGATCGTCATTCAGCCCAAGCAGAATCGAAATCTGCTCCCGTGTCAAATATCTAACAGTAAACTCACCGACCTCTATCTCATCTCTGTTCACCACACTTCTAACCACTCCTGACCCATCTATAAATATCACCGTGTTAGCCTCAATCATTTCAATTGGCTTGGCAGCTGTTGGATCTTGATAGATAATTATCTGCTTGTTCGAATCATCAGCGCCACTAACACCTGCACCAGAGGATGAACCATGCGATTGTTTAGGCTCACCTCCTGCATCAGATTCGTCAGGATCATCATCGTCATTTTGAGTTTCTTGAGGGCATCTTCTTTACAAGTTAATTGTAAAATTAACTCTTCTTGTTCCTTTAATTTCACCCCCCTGAGACTCAACAATCGTACGTAACGACTTAGTCTCCTTCTGACAGAATGAAATATAACTCATCATTTTTCGTTGATTCTCCATGAGTCTTTCTTGAGTTTGTCGATCAGCTGCCATTTTATTTTCATATAAATGTAGCAGATTTAGCAGCATTTCTGTTTGACGACCTGGTGGCAAGTTGTATACAGATGGATGAACAGGTTGAACAGGTCCTTGGGGTCGAGTAATCCTCATAAAAGATACATCACTAGGCGGAGGTGGAGGAAGAGTAGTTGTTGGCAGAGGAGGAGGTCTCATTGATGTTGTGGAAGATACAGTAGAGAACACAAGAGGAGGCCTCGGTATCTCGGTCAACGCCATTTGAGGAATAAGACCGAGCCTCTCATGTGACACCATCGTCGTTGTCAAGGTGAGCATCGGAGTGCTAGTAGTTAGCGGCACCGCCGAGCTTTGAGGAGTTGATTGACGTGGTGGAGTTCCAATAATTACTCCAGCCCCAGGAGACACACGGGGCTTCTTCGATGGTTCACCAGTAGCTACAGCTTTGCCTTTTCGTTTTCGTTCTAGCTGAGCTTTCATGGTGGCAGCTAGGGCAGCATCGACTGCATCTTGTTGTTCTTTCAGAGCTCGTTCACTAGCTCCACCATCACCATTATTATCATCATTGTCACCATCATCATCTCCACCATCATTGTTCCCACCTTCTCCCCCTTCACGCTCGGAATCCGAATCATCATGGATCCAGCGCTCATTAGGAGGACATACGTAATCCGGATTGATTATATGACCAATCATCCGTTTATACTGTGGTTTGTCTTTTCTATAGATTAACATACGATGCACTGTTTCAGCTTTCATATGTTCCATATCCAGAACAACGTTCACCAACGATCGATCAATCACCAAATTCGGTATCAGATCCTGAATAATTAGTTGTAAAAAGCGTGGATACATCAAGAACTTCTTTGACGGTAGAGTTTGCTGAACTTGCTCTTTCAGATGATCAAAGATAAGTTTTGAGTAGTTGAATGGCTTGTTCAGGATTAGTGCAACAAAAGCCGATTGTAAACTTAGTCTACATTCATCAAAACCACCGCGACATCCACTCATACAATGAAGTAAAACATGCAGCAGATATTTGTATGGTGGACACAACCCATTCTTGTTCAACATAGATCTACGAATATCACCCCCATAATTCAAGCGTGTGAACAACCCCCGAACCAACGTCCTGTCAAATTCACTCGGGTAATCATCATTATTGTTAAATTGAAGTACCCGACGAATGACCTCAACATCAATCGTAATAGGGATCTGATTAACTGTAGCTTGAACCCAATTATTCTCCTCAACATATACCGCCGTGTTCCAAAACTGCCTGATTATACTAAGATACACCTTAGGTTTAGCAGTGATTGCATAATGTATCTTCGAACGGCGTAAGAAAGTCAACATAGCTCCGAACGTTATTAAATCAGTTACGTCTTGATCAACATAAGCACAGATGTTGTGCTTCTTATCAAACGGTAAAATCATTTCGACTTGTTAATCTTGTTTTTGTGGTTGTCCTTGTGGAGGTTGTTGTTGTTGTTATTGTTCAGCCATGATTTACGGTATAAATAAAACCAAATATGAGAATAGATATCACCATATATAATCAAAAGATATGTGTAATTAATCTAGTTACGCGTATTAGACGATTTAAATCCTTTAATTAAATTAAATGAATATTAAATTTAGAAAAAAAATTATTATTATTTTTTTTATTTTTTTTAAATGTCATTCATTAAGAATCAAACTGATTCGTTATACAAAGATAACGAATCAGGCGATTCGCTATCAAGTAAATATCTTAACGAACTAAACCTAGCGAATCACTAATTAATTTTAACGAACTAAACTCTAGTTCGTTATATTTTAAGCGAATCAAAATCTGATTCGTGTCGCATCTTATTCGCTAAGCTAGTTCGTGTAAAATCTTAACGAATTGGACACGAAACAGTTCCAATTCGCTAAGACTAACGAATGGTCAGAATTAAGACTTTTTCTTTGACTTCACAAAGTCAAGGTCAAAATTAACAAGAACAACAATAGTCAACATTTTAAACCCAGATTCAATTAGGCCATAACTATCGTTGAACCATCAAGATAATCAGCTCATTGAGCTCGGAAACACACTAGTGAATGTAGGTGAATGAGATTGAGACTCAATACCTAGATGTGCTAAGGATCAAACGAACCAACAGTAAACATCAAGAACACACAACAATAATTAACCCAGCAAACACTAATCAAATGTTGATTAGAGTCCACCAAGGGTATCGGAAAGTGATTCCGATCATAAAGATATCAAAAACATACAATTATGAGCATAAATTATACACAAATGAGTGTCAAAGGTTCAAAACCCTTAAACCCCTAAAATTTCATAATTTAGCAGTCAATACATGACCATTTTTGACGAAATTGATATCACCAAGAACAGTTATACCTTAGAAACTCAAATCGATCTTTGAAGTATTCAGACGGAAAGGTCGAATTTTCAGAGAGAATTTGAATAGGTTTCTTAAAGATGAAGAAAGAAGATGAATAGTGGAATACTATTCGTTTTCTTGTCTTATATATCAGTGCACGAAGCCCTAGGCACAACTTGCACGAATCAGACGATTCGTTTAACTTAAACTTAGCGAATTAGCCCATTCGCTAACTCAATTCGTTACCTTATGATGGCGAATCGCTACTTGATTCGTTAAATTAAAGGTAGCGAATCAAGACATGATTCGTGTCATGATTCGTTAAATATGCATAACGAAGGGATGATTCGTTACAGAGTGCGGAAGCGAATTAGGTTAGCGAACCAGAAGCTAGTTCGCTATGAATCACCTAGTTCGTTATCCATACATAACGAATTAGATTTTAGCGAATTAAACACTTTTATTTAATTTTAAATTAAATAAAAAACAAATTAATGAATTAAATTAAGAATTAAATAAATTAATAAATTAGGTTATCGAGAAACCCTTTTATCCCGACAACCAATTACGTTAAAAATGTTTCAGATGTCCGAAACATAACTTAAAAAAAATATTTAAGTATTTTGTATAAAGAAGACGAAAATATTTTTGGTATTTTGAAAAAAAAAATTTTAAGAATTAAAGAATGTATTTACAGAAGAATATCCGAACAATTAAAAAATAGACAATCTTTTTGTATTTTTCAGTGATTTATCAAACACAGTCCATATTTTTGTATTTTTGTCGAGTTTGAGCAGAGAATCATATTGACCAAATTGCCCTTCTATCACGGTTTTATATTTCAGCGATATTATGACTGGCGATAACTCGGTCATTGGTATTGTTGTCCACATAAATCTAATAACACACATTCAAGTATTTTTGTGATATGATTAAAATTGTTCAATTAGAGCACAGAATATCAGAAACTATCAGCCTCTAATCACGGTTCAAGCTTAATTTGATTTTTGCCAAATCACCCCAACTTGACTTAAACCATTATATTGTTGATCAAAAATTTTGATCCCAATTGTAGAAATTTTGAGCAATGCATCAAGTTTCCTTTACTGTGAGTGAATATGCACGAGTCCATCTGTCGGCTTACATACATTGTATCCCCTGTGGTCCGTTTCTTAATGGTATTAAGACGCACGCAAGGGAGGAACAATTGTATGACTAACAGCGGATTTTGATCAAGTCAGTAATTTAAATTGTACGAAGTACAGCGGTGATCAAGTTTAATGACTTTGGGTTTGCTCTAGAAAGCGAGTGAAATATTCATGCTTATGAATACCCAGATGGTTAAGACGCATAAAGACTCACAGTGTCCAGAATCTTAACGCTTGTTATTTGCTTTATTTGATTTTTGGGTGATCAACAAATATAAGGCTTGAGTATGACTGGTTATTACAATTCTGCCATCCTCACCGAGACTTTTTATAGAGACTAACACCCCTTTAAATTTGGCGTTTCTTTATGTTTATATCACATACTTTACTCTACTGGGTTGTTTTAAGACCTACGAATGCACCAATGAAATTAAGCACACAGTCTATTAAGCTTACTTTTTGCTGAACTTGGGGTCAAGAAAATCAATGTACTATCATTTTCTCTTTTTGCTTCAAAAACTCAAAATTTTGAGGAGCATAAAAACAAAATAAAGATAAATTTAATCGCCCCAGTTAACTTAAGTTAATAAATAAATGGCTAACCTTCAATTCACAAGTGAATCATAGGACCAAGACATGCAAGCATGCTTTACAAACATAAACAACCGACATAATTTTCAGCGAGAAAATAATCTAAAAATCTTTTTGGTTTTTCTCTGTACCAACATTAAAACACAATATTTTTGTCTTTTTCAAATTTCTTATAAACGAAATAAACTTCACAATATTTTTGGATTTTTGGATTTTTCTGTACAAAAACACAAATCACATTCTTTTTGGTTTTTCAAAATTTTTTTTTTTAAATATTTTTGGTTTTTCTAAATACTTAAAAGAAAAACATTAAAGAACATAAATCACAATATTTTTGAATTTTGAAATTTTTTTTTAATGTTTTTGGATTTTATCTATACAAACGAAAACACACTCTTTTTGTATTTTCTAGATTTTCACCCCCTAAAACCAAAATAAATTTTAAAAGAAAGATATGACAGAAAATAAAGATAGTCATCCTTGTTTAAGGATATCAGCGAGGGTCTTCAATCCATTTAAACCAAGCAAAAAATTAAAACGTGTTTTATCGAACGCTTTGGTAAATAGATCGGCTTTTTGAAAATCAGTATGTACTTTCTCAAGATCGATTAATTTCTTTTCATAGCAATCCCGTATAAAATGATATCGAATTTCGATATGTTTTGTTTTAGAATGTTGTACGGGATTCTTGGTGATACAAATAGCAGCAGAATTATCAATCAATATGGGAGTAGTAAGAAACTTCAAACCGTAGTCACAAAGATGTTGTTGTATCCACAAAACCTGGGAACAGCAACTTGAGGCTGTAACATACTCAGCTTCAGCGGTTGAAATGGAGACCGTTGTCTGCTTCTTACACTGCCAGGAAACAAGTCGGTTTCCTAAAAATTGACATCCCGCAGTCGTTGATTTGAAGTTGATCTTGCATCCTCCATAATCTGAGTCTGAGTAGGCAGTAAGAACGAAAGTATCATCCTTGGGGTACCACAACCTGATGTCTGGATTTCCCCTCAAATACTGAAGAATTCTCTTGACTGCAGCTAGGTGAGTCACTCGTGGACTTGCTTGATATCTAGCACAAAGACAAACAGCAAACATAATATCAGGGCGAGAAGCCGTTAAATATATTAAAGAACCAATCATGGCACGATAGAGGGTAGGATCAACGGAATCCTCCAATTCATCCGGTGATAAATTGTGCCCCACTGGAATAGGAGTAGAAGGGATTTTGCTGGCAGAAATCTTGAATCGGCTCAAGACATCATTCACATACTTAGTCTGATGAATAAAAATTCCGTGAGTAGACTGGTGAACCTGCAACCCTAAAAAGAAATTCATCTCTCCCATCGAACTCATCTCGAACTTTGTTTGCATGGACTTCTCGAACTCCTTACACAATGTGTCGTTTGTAGACCCAAAAATAATGTCGTCAACATAAATCTGGACTAGAAGAAGATCATCACCAACAGTCTTATGAAATAAAGTGCAGTCAACAGTTCCTTGTTTGAAGCCATTATCAGTTAGATGGTCGGCGAGCGTGCCATACTAAGCTCTCGGGGCTTGATGTAGACCATACAGAGCCTTGTTTAAACGGTAAAAACACGGTCTGGATAATCAGGATCTTCAAAACCAGGTGGTTGTTGGACAAACACTTCCTCGTGTAATTCACCATTGAGAAAAGCACTCTTAACATCCATTTGATAAACCTTGATATTCTTATAAGCTGCATAAGCCAGGAAGATTTGAATCGACTCTAATCTTGCAACTGGAGCATATACCTCTGTGTAATCAATACTCTCTTGCTGATAAAAACCTTGCACCACTAAACGTGCTTTGTTTCTGACAACCACCCCTCGATCATCCTTCTTACACTTAAATACCCACTTAGTCGGAATAGCTTTCTTAACTCTAGTAGGTTTGTCTATTAAATCCCAAACACCCAAACGTGCAAACTGCTGTAATTCCTCTTGCATAGTTTCTACCCAAGAAGGATCTTTAAGTGCCTTACGAGCTGTCGTTGGCTCAACTTGAGATAGAAAGCAATTGAACTTAGTAAGATTCACAATTCCCGAAGAATGTAAGTTAGTGTAAGCACACAACGTGTTATTGTCACTTGACGAAGCAATTTGATGACGTGTACGAACACCCACATCAAGTTCTCCGATGATGTTTTCCTGTGGATGATATCCATGAATCCGAAGAGTGGGATTCTCAGGAACAACAACATTATCAAATAAGTTAGTGTAATGTTCACCCAACTCTGGAGATGAAACATTATCACTGTCAAGATCAATAACTTGAACTTCAGCTTGATCATCATCAGAAGAAGTAGAAACAGTATCAATAGCAACTGAAGAAACAACTGGAGAGTCTTCAGTTGGAGCATCTGGTTGAGCTTCAACTGTATTAGAACTTGAAGAACCTGGAATATTCAATTGTTCTTCAAAGTATGCTCTAACCAGATCTTCATCGATGTTTTCAGTCGAAGGAGTAAAAGAATTAAATAAACTATCATAGTCAAACATTCAGTCTGGACCTTTCCCTTGAGGAGGGGTTGTGTACTTTTGACAGTCCACATGGTACCATTCTTCAACACAGCCAGATGTTAAATTAAAAACCCTTTTCTTTGGAGATGCATATCCCAAGAAATACCCTTCGATAGCTTTTTCTTCAAATTTACCCGAATCCTTCTTCAACATTGTACACGGACACCCAAATGGTTCCAGGTATTTTAAATTAGGTTTTCTATTATTTAAGATCTCATAGCTTGTTTTCTTGAGTCGTTTCACTGTTAGAACCCGATTAAGCGTATAACAAGCTGTGTTCACTGCCTCATTCCAAAATTGAACCGTAAGCTTTGAATCAGCAAGCATTGTACGTGCAGCTTCAATCAGAGTTCTATTTTTCCTTTCAGCCACACCATTTTGTTGAGGTACCTAAGGTGCACTATATTCTCGGTGAATTCCCCTTTGAATACAAAAGAAATCCAATATAGTGTTTTTGAATTCAGTACCATTATCACTTCGGATTCTCCTCACCTTTTGTTTATATAGTGATTCGATCTTAGTAATAAGGTTTTGTACCAAAACCGGTGTTTGATCTTTTGAACTCATAAATAACACCCATGAATATCTTGAATAATCATCTGTCAAGACCAGACAATACAAGTCTCCAGAAATACTCGTACGATTCACTGGACCAAACATATCCATATGAAGTCGTTCAAGAGGAGTATCAATGGAATTCAATAACTTAGAGGGATGTGTCTTCCTCTTCTGCTTGCCCTTTTTGCATGCAACGCAGTGATCAGATTACTTAAAATTATTTAACGAGACACCCTCAACTAAGTCATTTGCCATCAAATAATTCATCTTTCTGACATGTATGTGACCCATTCTACGATGCCACAGAATCGAGTCTTTCTCGGTTGCTTTCGAGACAAAACATGTTTCAATCGATGTTGATATCTTAGAACTCATATTTAAGACATAAATATCATTTGATCGTGGTGATCGCATGACAACCATGTCCTCAGGAATAACATAACCCGGTTTCAAGATAAGACACTCTTTGTCAGTAAATATCGTAGTGTATTTTTTATCACAAATCTGCGATACACTCAATAAGTTATGATCAACCTTGTCGCAATAATTCACTTTCTCAAACGTAATGTGACCATTTGAAACTTCACCCTCTTGTGTGATCATGCCCCCAGAATTCCCTGCAAACGCTACATAGCCCCCTTGAATATTTCTTACGTTGGTTAATAGGTTGAGATTCCCAGTGATATGACGAGAACATCCGCTATCCATGATCCAGTTTTCACCAGAAATGGTCTTGGATGAACCCTACACACAAACAAAAGTTATTAGTTCAAAAAGGCAGCCCGGGCCTCAGTCTTGGGCTCCTTTTGGTTTTCTCTTTGATCATTAATCTTAACAGATTTCAATTGTTGTTCAGCCACTTGTGAATAAGTTACGGCTTCCTAGACTTTCGTCTTAAATAAGCTGCCTGAACAATATTTGAATTCTTGTTTTGACATATAGGTTCAGTTGGAATGAATTTTGGTTTTACTTGACCGCGTGTCTCATTGACATGAAGAACTTTCCGAGGATTCACATCAGATAACAAAATATGAGTATCATCAGCATACGACACAGGTCGTTTCAGAATCTCCTTGACCACTGGAATTGGCTTAGATTTGTCCTTGATAAAAGGATGAAGATTCTGATAGTTCTGTTGACTACAATTCTTCACAACATGACCTTGTTGACGGCATAAAAATCAAGTTCGCATGTCTACATGATGATGTTTAGAAGTAATTGGAATAAATGAAGCAGATGATTGATGATGACTCACATTTTTAGTCATGCTCTTAGCAAACTCATCAGATAAGTCAGATTTCTTCTTTAAATAAAAATCTAAATTAGAACTGTTTGAAAAACTTTTTAGTGTATCTGTTCCAGTTGACTTAACAAAGTTAATCTTCTTAGCTTGTTTTAAAAATTGTTTTGCCTTAGTCAATGAATCAGATTGAACTGATGTTTTTGTTTGAGCATACACACGTTCAAGTTCTTGAATTTTTGAAGTTTCATTGACAAAAACACTCTCAATAAGTTCAGGTTTGATAATACTTATTGGAATATCTTTTTCAGTGAACATCGTATCCATTCCCTTTAATTTAAAAACCCTAGCCGAAGAAGACTTAGAACTCGGAGAATTAATGAAACGCATTAAGTCCTCGTCAGAAATCTTTGGTTTAACTGACTTCTTTGTCCTCACAGGTTTGGTTTTCACAGTTTCTTCCTTGTTCATTTGAGATTTGAATGAACCATACACAGCTTCCTCAAACTCTTGAGGTTCGCAAAGAATATGATTAGAACTAGGAATGTTCTTATTCTTGTGTATAATCTCAGGTTCAAACACATCTTCAATAATCACCATGTCAACATTTTCAACAAAGACCTTTTTACTTTCCACATGAGGTTTTTGAGGAGCAACTTGGGGTTTGACAATTTCAGGTTTAACCATTTTAGGTTTTTCAGAAATCACAAATTCCTTTTGAATCAAATCCTCTTCTTTTCTTGTAAAAGGATTAATTTTATAATCATTATGAAAAGGTGGTGGAATTTCAACAAAGCCAATACCTTTCTTATAATCTTTTTGTTTTCCAGATACTTCAATAATTTCATTCAATAGAAAAGATGAATTCCTAAATTTCCTAATTTGTTCTTCAACCCAAGAACCTCATTCTCAAGCTCAGTTATCTTAGAACGATGTTTTAAGATTTCCTGAAACTTTTGGTCATTAATGGTCATTTTCACAGATAACTCGGCTTTGAGATCGTGATTACTTGTCGACAATGCGTCAATCTTTTCTCGAGATCTCATTTGAGACTCAAGAGATTGTCGATAAGTATCCTTAAGAGAAGCAATTTCTCTTATAAGATTATCATTTTGATTTTTAAAGCTTCTAACTTAGAGTTGTTAGATTCACAGTCAACACATGATGTTTTAACAAATGAAGTAGTAGAAATAGAATTACTAACCTCATTGATCTTGGCCATGCAAGCAAACATTGATTCAGAAGGCTTGTCGCAAGAGTCGTCAGAATCAGATCCAGAATCATTATCGGAAGACATCACACTACCAGTAGCATCTTGACATTCTTCATGTAACCCAAACATAGCCAAATTTGCTTGAACATCATTGCATAGTAGCCGTTGTGACCAATCAGTTTTGTCTGCTAACATTGCTTGTGTTGTAGAAGAAGATGGTTTCTTTTCAGCATCACTTCCTCGTGGTGAAGAAGTATTTTGGCTTTGACCATGAGGTCCAGTGTATTCTTTCCTTGGTTTGTCACACTCTTTCGTGAAATGTCCTAATTCTTGACAATTGTAACACTTTACTTTTAATTTGTCAAAACCCAACTTCTTGTTTAAAGCTGGAAGATCTTTTCCAGTTCTCTGCATGAATCTTTTAACTTTACGAACAATCATAGCCATATTCCATTTTAAATCCATGATTTCTAGATCATCTGGATCTATTTGATCATAGTCCTCATCTGTTAAATCACTTGTGGCAATTTTACTACTCACTAAGTTTTCATATGAAGACATAAAAGCTGTCAGAAAAGCAAAGTTTTGCTCAGCTTCCTTCATATTAACACTAGGTGGTGAAGCGAATGGATTGGTATTGGTTGAACTTCCAGAACCACCCGAATTACCAGCAGAGTAGAAACAAACTTTTGGATCATTAAACATAGCTGATTCTTTTTCACTTGCAGCATGAGTATCGATCAAACAATTGATCTCGTTTGTTTTGGGTAAATTAACCATAAGGGTTTTATACAGTGACTAACGACGAACTCAACAATATATCAGAATACCTGTAACAACGATTGTATGAAGGTTAATTGTTATATAAGGGTCGGCCAGAAGAGGAACAAGAACACATTAGAGATGATCGAGAACTTATAATTAATTATGGGGGTTATTTCAGCAATGGTTTGAGGATAGTAAGTGTATGTTTAATCCAATTATAATGTTCTTTTGCTTGTATAATAAGAAACGGGTTAGGGTTGGTTATTTAAACCGGAATTATGAATCATTATTGATTGGTATAACATAATTAGAGTGTCAGTGAGATCGTTTATGGCAATATTATCAAGCATATTATTTGATTTCCATAAAAACGTCGTTAATTTAGGTCCAAGATTTCGTTTATTGAAAACGGATTTGTGAATAGGAAAATGGGTTTGGGTTATGGGTCGAATCTGGGTCACAGGTTTAATGGGTTGTTATTAATTATAATTTGCACTATAGTCCCTAGAGATTGAAAGTGGAAACATAAATAGGTTAAAGTTTAGTTAAGGGTTCAAAATGCATATCTTTAAAAGTTATTTATATATATTTTTTTTAATATTAAATAAGTATGATAAGAAATTAATAATAAAATAATAATTATTTGGTAAACGTGATATTTATCGTTTAAATTCCCTGTACATAGAAACGTGTCGGGTTACGGTTATTAAAATAATAAATTAAAAACCGAGTTGTTACATTTTTGGTCCTTTAACTTTTGAACTTGGTATTTTAAGCCCGAAACTTTCACGATGTTACATCCTCCCACCTTGGAATGAATCCCGTCGATGAATACGATAACAAATTTATCTAGTAAGGTTTATAAATTCGGTTCATCATGTTCATAAATGCGGCTGGAGCATTACTGAGACCAAACGGAATGACCGGGAACTCATAATGTCCATACCTTGTTCGGAAAGTGGTTTTCGGAATGTCTTCGGATTGAACCTTGAGTTGGTGATAGCCAGAACGAAGATCGATTTTAGAGAAATAGCTTGCACCTTGGAGTAGGTCAAAAAGATCATCGATTCAAGGAAGTGGAAATCGATTCTTTATAGTGACTTTGTTTATGGCTCGGTAGTCGATACACATGCGCATTGACCCATCTTTCTTCTTGACAAATAAAATTGGCCCTTCCCATGGTGATGAACTCGGTCGAATGAAACCTTTCTCGAGTAGCTCTTCAAGTTGTTTCTTCGGTTCTTTCATTTCGGTTGGAGCTAGACGATACAGGGCTTTTGCGATCGGAGCAGTACCATGCATAAGATCGATCCTAAACTCTACTTCACGATAGGGAGGGATTCCAGGAAGTTCATCAGGAAAGACATCGGAAAAATCGGAGACAATAAGCACGTCCTTTATCTCCTTCAGTTTGGATTTTTTGGTGACGTAGGCTATGAATGCTAAGCATCCTTGATTTAAACATATGTTAGCCTTAATCATGGAAATCATGCTAACTTGGCCAGCGTCTTTGTCCCCTTCAATTCAAATGGTTTGTTGATCAGGGGCTCGAAATTCAACGGTTTTACTATTGCAAATGATACGAGCATGATTGTTGGATAACCAATCCTTACCAAGTACAATGTCAAAACCAGCAAGAGTCATTGGTATCAATTGAATAGACAGAACATAACCAACTAACAAGTTTTTTCCGTTTTCTAAAGCTTCAGAGATTTTAACAATTTCACCACTAGCGGTCTCGACGCTTAGAGTTTTATTTAGTTTTGTTATGGTTTGTTTAATAGACCACAAAAGTTATAATCTATAAAACTTTAGTTGGCACCCAAATCAAACAAAACTCCAGCATATGTGTCGTTGACTAGGAATGTACCGGTGATGGTTTCCGGCATGTGTAAGGCCCCGTTACTGGTGCCTCACTTTTGACGTTGGATTTACTCATAAACACAGTTCTGTATATTAGAGTTAAATAAAACTTTACGCAGAATATAAAACTTTCATAAAAATTACAAAATAATTCATAACTTGTCTTAAAACATCCTTGTCTTTCAAATTAAAACATTGAATATAAAACATCATGCGTCTCCAGATTCCAGACTCTTATTCTTCAACCATGTGTCCTCGCTCAAGCCAGCTGCCTCATCCTACTCCTTTCAGACTATCCATCTGTTTGAGGATGATACGTTGTACTAATGTTCAATCTTGTTCCCATGGCTTCATGGAACTTCTTCCAAAACCTCGAAGTAAACAGAGTATCTCTATCAGACACGATCGATAACGGTACTCCATGCTTAGTCACGACCTCCTTGATGAACAAACTTGCTAAAGTTTCTGACGAGATAGCCTCTCGTATAGGCAGAAAGTGAAAACTTTTGGTCAAACGGTCCACTATCACCCAAATAGTATCATGATGCTTAGCTGTACGAGGTAGGTTATTTATGAAATCCATGGTTATGTGTTCCCATTTCCATTCAGGTATCTCTAGCGGTTGCATCTTCCCATAGGGCTTCTGGTGCTCTGCTTTTACTTTTAAATAAGTTAAGCACTTACCGACATAATCTACCACATCATTCTTCATTCCTGGCCACCAGTAATCTCTTTTCAAATCTTGGAACATCTTCGTGGTTCCTGGGTGAATTGAATACCTTGACTTGTGAGCTTCGTCTAAGATTCGACCTATAAGATCTCCATGACGTGGGATCCACATACGGTCAAACCTAGTCTTAACACCATGTGTGTTTTCCATCAACTAGCTCTGTTGACCGAAAATCTTTCCTTTCTTCACTAGCCCTTCATTTACCAGCACCTCTGACTGTACTTTGATGATTTCTTCAAAAAGACTTTAGTTCATAATCAACTGGTATGACTTCACTGTTGCAATGACTTTCTCATTCTTACGACTTAGTGCGTCAGCGATCACATTAGCTTTACTATGGTAATACTTAATGTCACAGTCGTAATCCTTTATCAACTCTAGCCATCTTCTCTGCCTCATGTTCAGCTCTTTTTGCTCGAAGAAGTACTTTAAACTTTTATGATCAGTGTAAATAGTACACTTAGTACCATACATATAGTGTCTCCATATCTTAAGAGCATTCACTACTGCTGCAAGCTCTAAATCGTGCTTCGGATAAGTACTCTCATGGACTTTCAACTGTCTAGACGCGTAAGCTATCACTTTTCCTCGTTGCATCAACACACAACCTAACCCACGATGCGAAGCATCAGTACAAACAACCAGATCCTCGTCACCATCGGGTAAAACAAGGATTGGAGCTTGCATTGGTCTTTTCTTTAATCCTCAAAAGCTTCTTCTTGAAACTTAGCCCAACTGAATACTATCGACTTTCGGGTCATATCGGTCAACGGTGCGGCTATATTGGAGAAATCTGTTGGGACTTATATTTTAGACCGATGCATCGAATTAATTTGTGGGTGAAAAATGTATTATTCGGTCTCAACCAAGGGTGGATGGATTGAAGACCAAGTCATGCTAGACTAGTATAAATAGATATTTTTATTCATTTGTCTAGTATGAGTGACTGTATTGTGTATGTGTGAGATTTAGGGTTTTATCCCTTTGAGAGAGTCTCTGCCGCCAGGATGAGCTCTCCTGGTGGCGGCTGAGATATTTCTTAATTGATTGTATGTATGAATGTATGTATGAGTGTTTCATCTTAATGAGAATCATTCGACTAATATTTCATACTACCATTTCTATCTTGTTTGTGTTTTGTTTTACAATTGTTCATGCTACTTTATTGTTGATTGTTAATCAAATCAGGCTCTCTCCCAATACACCTCATCCGTCCAACTGATATCATCATTCAAGAGTGAATCTGAGTTAGATTCGATCCTAACCCTGGTTCCGAGCTCCACGCCGTTGAAAAGTAACGACTATTTTCACGCTTCCGCACCGGGGCTCGGTTCTGTCAAAACCTTCGATGAATCTCCTATAGTAGACAGCTAACCCTAAGAATCTTCGTATATCAGGCGGATTCTGCGGAGTTTTCCAATTTGTTATCGCCTCAATCTTAGCTGGGTCCACGGTAATCCCTTCAGGATTAATCACGTGACCTAGAAATTGCACTTCGCGCAACCAAAATGCGCATTTCGAAAAATTAGCGGACAACTTTTTTTTTCTTTAGAGTCTCCAATACTTCTCTCAGATGCTTAGCATGATCAGACTTGTTCTTTGAATAAATCAATATGTCGTCGATGAAAACGATAACTGAGTTATCCAACATCTGCCGAAACACCCTATTCATCATGTCCATAAATGTTGCAGAAGAATTTGTTAGACCGAATGACATTACGAAGAACTCGTAGTGTCCATACCGCGTCCAAAACGCTATTTTAGGGATGTCTGCCTCTTTTAATTTTAGCTGATGATAGCCTGATCTGAGATCTATTCGTGAGAACCAACTTGAACCTTGCAGTTGGTCAAACAGATCATCAATCCTTGGCAAAGGATATCTATTCTTTACCGTAAGCTTATTCAAATCGCGATAGTCTAGGCACATCTTCATACTTCCATCCTTCATCTTCATGAATAACATTGGTGCGCCCTACGAGGAAACACTTGGTCTAATAAAACCCTTGTCAAGGAGTTCTTGCAGTTGGGACATCAGTTCTTTTATCTCGGACGGTGCTAGATGGTAAGGTGCTTTCGCGACGGGTTGGGCTCCTGGTACTAAATCTATCTGGAATTCAATCTCTCGCTCCGGCGGTAACCCTAGAAGATCCTCAGGGAATACTTCTGGGTAATCACGCACTATAGGAACATCTTTCATTTCTTTTGTCTCGGCCGTAGCGTTGACAACATACGCCAGGTAGACACGACACCCTCGCCTTAACAAACCCTCGGATTTTATCATCGAATGACATTTAGCCTAGAACTTTCCTTATCACCATAAACCGTCACCGTACCACCATCCAAGGACTTTAACCTTATTATCATACTCTTACACACTATCTAAGCTTCATACTCAGACAACCAATCCATTCCCAAAACCACATAGAACCCACCTAAGGTCGTATCATACAAGGTAACAGGCAACTCATGTCCCTCTAACTCTATCTTACAGTGGTTAACCATTCTCCTTATTTTAACCGAGGAGTCACTAGAGGTTTCTACTATAAAAGTTTCAGACACTCGGCAGTATTTCATTTTAGCTAATTTACTAAATGGCGTGGCTACGAAACTTTTGTTCGCACCCGAATCAAAGAATACTGAAGCGGAAACACTGTTTACTAGAAACGTACCTGTGACGACATCTGGAATCTGCTTGGATTGTTCCTGGGTTAACATGTAAGCTCTGGTCCTCGGCCTAGTCTGATCGGCATCATTCTTTCCACTCTCGCCGGCTCCACTATATGTGCATTCCTTGGCAAAATGGCCCGGCTTACCGCACTTGTAGCATGAGGGTTTTGCGGTACAATCGGGAGCATAATGCCCCACTTTTCCACACTTATAACAGGCATGCGATCCCAGCCTGCATTGCCCACCATGAGCCTTACCAAACTTATAACAAACATCCGATCCTTTACTCCACTTACACTCACCCCCCCATGCATCTTTACACACGTCTTGCACGATCTCTTCTCCCACACTTTCTGCTTCTTATCCTTGTGGTTCCACAACTGAGTACCGGGTCGTTTAACAGGAGAGACCCATTTCTTATCCTTCTTCTCTTCTCCCACCACAAAATCATCCACAGCCAGGTCTTCATATACCATCTCCGCGATCTTGACAACAGAGTCAAAAGTACAAGGTTTATTCGCCCTGACTAGTATGCGAACATTCTGGGGCAATCCTCTCACATAGCACTTGATCCTTTTAGCCTCAGTGTTAACTATATCAGGCACCAACCTAGACATTCGGTTGAACTCTACGGTGTGTCATCTTTCCTGCCTTTAAGTTCAGGAACTTCATAGCGTCGGCACAGAACCTCTTAATTACCAACTCTTTCAGATCCTCCCACCTCATTGCCTTAATCTCTTCCTGACTCTTCCTCTGCTCAATCATCTCCCACCAATACATTGCTTCATCATCGAAGGATTGGGTAGCATAACCCACAACTTCGTCGGGACGACACTCGCTAATACGGATAACCTTGTCCATAGTGGTTATCCATTGAAGAGTAGCGATTGCGTCTCCCAAACCAGTCAGCTTTAGCGGATCGCAACCTTTGAAAGACTTATAGTTGCACCCACCTCGGCCTCTTTTCCTATCATCGACTTTCACCGACTTAACCACACTTGATTCCTCATTCTCCCTCTCATCATCCTTCTTACCATCTCCTTTCGCCCTTTCAGCGGTTCTTTCACGGCCTTCAGCAGACCCTTCAGGATTCAAGTTCTTCACAGCAGCTGCTACCACTTGAGCAATGGCAGCTTGAACAGCGGCGTCAAGTTGAAACCCTTCATTGTTACTTGGGTTTCGTCCAGAAATGCTTCCTTCATCTCCTGTGTTGGAAGTTGTTTCTTCTGAAGGTTGTTGGACACGACGAGGCCTGCCACGTCGTCCAGTATGGCCTCCTGCTCCAACAACTGCCCTAGATCTAGCCATCGTATTCTAGAAGGTAAAACACAAACGTCATCACTCTAGGAACTATTTAGTACAAGGATAGTAAGGCTAACAGGTAATAACAGTGGCTAGCTGTGATTAGCTGATCACGTTACTCTCCGTGTCCTATACACGTCCTTTTGTGAGTCCACTTGTGCTAGTTCTACTTCTAACAGTTAGACAATCAACAGTTCATATCATCATATACTCCTATCCCTAGCAATTAAGCTAGCATTCATACATTATTCTACTTTACATGTGAAATTTAATCACACACTTTACCTTTACTCAGCTTGCTTGTGTCAGGTCCCCGATTTCAGCTGGATCTTACTCAAATCATGTCATAACTCACACAAATAGATCTGTTGACAAGGGAGTTAATGACGGGTTGCTATATTTAGAAAGTTCACCGTTTGTTAAAGGCGGAATCAATAACAAACATATGGTTGCTTAAAACGTATTCAAAGGTAATCAACACAAAAAAGATTTACTCAAAAGATTTCCATTTATATAAATGAATCATACAAAGTGGATAATCGTTTTAGGGTTTCTTGATAAGGAAGGTTTTCAGCCGTCACACATAAAATTCTTTCTTAATAAATGTGACTGTCTACCTTGTTGTGTTTCCTTGTGTGTTGTGTCTTTCCAGGTGTGCCCTAAATTATTCTATTTATAGGCCTGACACCTGTGGACAGCTGTCATTCCTTCTAGAAACCCTATCCGATAATACATATTCAAATTACATATTCAGAGATATTCTAAGTGTAAAACAAGTCTTCCGGGTAGGCTTTGCATCAATCTTATCTTTCCGAGTATGCTCGGCCATCCTTCATAACTTGGTAACATAGAAGTGTGCTGGGGATCAGTTTCCGGGTAGACTTTACTTGAAGAGTATTTTACCAAGTAAAATACTCACCGGGTAGACTTCAATCTTCTTGGCTTTATCAGACTTTGCCCGACAAATCCTTACGAGCAACCTTGTTCTTCAATGGTCCTATCAACTCCTTGCCAGGAATAAGCTTATTAGCAAAGTGTGCTCGGAGGCACTTTACCTTGCTAGAGTTGAATCCTGCCCGATGATACTTGTGATACTTCATTAAACATTGGGCATACCCGGACCATATTTATTAATGAATACCTTGCCCGATCTCCAAATACTTGGTTTCTTGAGCTTGGTTAGCCTAAAGCTTACTCGGAAGTGAACTTTACTTGGCTATGAAGAACAAACCTGCTTGATATAGTGATCCTTGCCCGGACTGGCATATATTAGTGAACCATACCCGGTAACGTACTAATTAGCAAACCCTGCTCGAACATTTACTAAAGAAGACTTAATGAAGATAACTTTGCCCGATAGACAAAATATCGTGCTCGGCTAATTAAAAGTATGCTCGGAGGTCTAAGGTGTGCCCGGATCCATACTTAGAGAATTCTGAGGAGGTTGAGAAGATTCCAATTTTCCATCTGATCAGTTTTGTGTCAAATCTTGACTCAACAATCTCCCCCTAGATTGGAACACCTCAGCTGACCCAAAACATTTCTAAGGTTACTTACACTTAGTCAAAATACACATCAAATTAAAAGTCAAATTACATATTCAATTATTATAAATAAAAATTACATATTCAAAAAGGTTGTCATAAGACAGTACAAAGTAAAAGCCTAGTCTAGGAATTTTGTCTTTTCCATGCACTGTATGCGGCTAGCCTTCTGTTGGTTATCACTGATGCAGATCTCATTCTGAAAATATCAAGGGCTTGGTAATGAGTGTGACCCTCTGGTATGACCCTGTCCCTAATATCCATTAAGTCTTCATCATGTAAGCAATTCAAATCTTCATCCTTCTTGATAATCCCCAGTATTTTTCCATCATAATTTCTCAGCAAGTAATGGTCATCTTTTTCTTTGTATTCAACTTCAGTAATGACTCCATTTCTTTGGACTGTATAGTTGGGGCGTATCATTCTTCTCTCAAGACTTATTCATGTGTTCATGTTTGACAGTGGATGCTTGTCTCTGACATTCATCTTGTAGTTTGTTTCAGCCATGTCCATCCTTTTTAACTTTGCAGTTCTCTTTGATCTGTGAATTTGGACAGTCTTCTAGTTTCTCTTTTCTTTCAAAAATCTGAATCGTCTGTCTGCTTCTTCTCTTAAGAATTTTGAAAGATCATTCATTTGTCTTCCATCCACTCTGTTTCTGTTTCTAAAATCATATAAAGTGAGTGATTTCATTCTTTCTAACTGTTCTTCAGTATATTCATAGATATCACTTCTCACAACTATATATCTTAGTTGTCTACTTTCCATAATCACTCTTATGCATTCACACACAGAATCATAGTAGATTTCTCTAGGAAGATCCACATCTGATTGTGGTCTTGTTGTTATTTGTTGTGCAGATCTACTTGATTCTCCTCTACCACTTTCACCTCTTCCACCTTCACCTCTTCCACCTTGTGGATATCTTCTTGAAATTGGTGGTCTGAAAGGAACAAACTTCTTGGGTTTTTTGGGCCCTAATTGAAGAATTTGATGTAGACTGCTTCAACCATTTCAGTTGGACGGTTGGCAAGCTCAACAACATTTGCTCCTGCATCTCTGAGAGCTAGCAACATTTTCTCCATACCAGGAGTTCTTGACAAACCAGCAGGTACACAACTTCCATCTGCAAAGTATCTAGGATTCTCACTTTCTTTTAGAGCTTTCTCCCATTCGGCTTTTTGAATATGGAAGAGATATTTCAAATCCTCCTTTTCCAAAGCCTTGAAAGAGGCTTCATCCATTCCTCTTTGAGTAATCATTATATTCCTTAGAATGTTGATCATCTCTTCATTTTCCCAAGGTATACAAGGTTCATCTTCAGATTCAGAATCCACTTCTTGTGGAGTAGGGGTTTCAACAACAGGAACTTCCTTAGACACTTCCTTTTCACCCTGTATCTTCTGTTTCTCCCTCAGAGTAATTATCTTTCTTTTCTTTATTTGAGGTTCAACAGATGTTTCATCATGTTTGGTAGAGCTCTCAGTTTGGACCCTCTTCAATTTTTCTTTTCTTTTCAGTTTGTTGTACTGATCCAATACTGATTCTCTAGATAGGTTCTCAACCATCTCAGGCTTTAACCCTTTCTCAAGCAAGTAACCACACATACATCCAAATTTCTTCTTCAAAGTTTCCAATTTCTCTGTCTTCTCATTCTCTTTTACACTTTTTTCAATAACCTTTTCTCTTTCACTGTTGTAAAGGTCTTGGAGTTGGTCAACTGTGAAGTGAGACAAATCTTTCTCTGAATAATTATGCCTTCTGAGATATTCTCTGTATTTCTGGCAGTCTCTATTCTTTTGTTCCATCCTTTTCTTGAAACCATCTCTCTCTTTGTCAAGTCTCTTTTGCAACTGATCATTATCAAGATCAGCCAAAGTTTCAAAACTTATGCCATACCTCCTCAACTTTACAACCAATGGATGATTTCTCTTAGCTTCTCTCATACTCAACTCAATGTTAGCTCTCTGCTCATTAGTCATTTCTACCTGTGGAGATTCAGCATTAACAGCTTCACCTCCTTTTCCTTGATCATCATCAGGATTATCATCATTATCTGAATCCTCAGATTCATCCTCTTCTTCAGTTAGATTATTCATTGCATCAATCTTGGGTTCATCAGAGGGTGGATGCTCTGGGTTTGATTCAGTTTGAGCAGGTATATCAGGAACACCTGGAATCTGTTGACCAGGTTGCAGTGTCTGCAGTGGAATTGCTCTGATTGGACTATTATCATTATCACCCTCATCATCAGGAGTCTCAACATAGAATTTGTTCTTTTCATCCCATTTTCTTCTCTTTGTTCTCCTCTCATCTGTTCGTTTCTGTTCATCAAACTTCCCCTTTCTTGTATACACTTGTTCAAACCTTTTGGCTCTTTCCATTATGATTCTGGTGATATTAGCCAACATTTCTTCGACAGATTCACCAGTAGGCCTTTCAGGTTCCCTTTCAGGTTCCTTTTGTGTCATTTCTTCTGATTCATAAGCCTTTTCAGATTCCTTTTCAGGTTGGCTTTTTGGTTGAAACATACTAACCACCATAGCCAAGGAATTGTCAGCTTCCTCAGTTCTATTCATCATAATCAGTGTTTCAATTACTTCTTGATCAGCCACTTCTTCAAAAATTTCTTTAGCAAGATTGGCTTGATTGATCAAATTTTCTTGCTCTGCCATTTCTTCTGGAGTCATTGTTTGAGCCAATATCTCCCAATCCCTTGTCTCCCTTAGAATAGTCTCTTGTTCTCTTAAGGCAGCAGCAGCAGCAATTTCATCATCTGTAAACAACACATCTTTTTCTGGATATGCCTTAATAGGCTCTTCTTTACAGACTTTTGCTTTATCTTTCTCAATTCTTCTTCTATCATCCTCTCATCTTCAGACTGTACAAAGTCATTTATTTCTTTCTCAAGTGCTTCCAGTTCTGGATCATGCTCTACTCTCTGGGAACTTGCTTGTTGATCAGTTTCTGGTTCAGTGTTTATAAGCTTCTCATTAGTAGCATTTTCATCAAACATTACTTCAGTCTCTACTTCTGTCTCATCCCTTTCCACATGTCTCATTTCATCATTTCTTTCTTCATTGTAGTCATAATCTTGTTCTCCTATATCTGATATGTCACCCTCATATTCATCATCTTCAATCCTCCTTTCCTCACTACTTTCCTCTCCATCATCATAACCAATCATAATCAATTTTAAACTGTCTGAGCGTCCACAACTGTTACAGTTTCAGTTTGAGCATCTACACCAGAGATAGTTGGCATATTATCATTCTCCCGATGTTTTGGGGCAGCTGAGGTCTTCTCAACCTCCTGCTCCAGGGCTTGAATTCTCAGTTTTGCTTGTAACAACTTCTCTAACAATATCACATTCTTCTCTGTCACCTCCTCATTTCTTCTCTTCAACTAAGCATTTTCTTTTAACAGAGTTAACATGTCAGTTTCTATGGGTGGTGTTGTAGGTGGTGATGTGGAAAATGGTTCATATTCAGCTTGGTCATGGGTTGTGGTGTGAGTTTGGTAATTGGATTGTTATGGTGATTGTCTATGATGTGGGCTTGGAATGAATGGATCTGAGTGTATAGGGCTAGATGTTTGTGGTATTTGTGGTGTTGGGGATATATGGGTTGATGTATCAGGTTGGCTAATGGTTTGGGTTTGTGGTGGTGATGTTATAATGGGTTGGTTAATATGTGGTGATGACTGTGGTGGTGATGGTATAATGGGTTGGTCAATGTGTGATGGTGACTGTGGTGTTGTTGGAATAGGTTGATCTGGTTGTTCAATTTGCTCCCCCTGATCAGGTGCATCAACTTCCATAGCTACTCCAGCTCCTCCTTCATCTCCATCAACATTATCATCTCCATCATCAGAGTTATCCTCATCACTCTCAACATCATCTCCTCCTTTCTCCTCTGAGCTTAACTCAGGCACTGGCATCACATTCAAGTCATGGTACAATAACCATGGCAAGATCTCAAATGGAGTTTCAGTATTGAATCTATTTGCAGCACCAGGATTCTTAATTCTCTTGTATGTATCAGGGTTTTGCAGTAGGTGAGTAATTCCCATAGTGGGTAGATCTTGTAATTCTCTGTTGAAGATTATCTGTAAGAACCTTGGATATTGTAAGAATCTGTCCCTCTCAGCCTTCTTTAAGTTTGCTACCAGTCCATCAAAGATCATTTTTGAAAAATTAAAGGGTAGATCATACATAATCCCAACAGTAGCGTTTGCTAAATCATGACTCATCAAAGTCCATGATCCTTTTCTGGGAGCAAACCCATGTATCACATGGTGAATAAGAAACCTGTACAACATTGGGAACATACCCTTTTGAAACTGTCCTTCATGCACAGTTCCTTGATATCCCATGGTCTGTTCAAATATTTTCAGGAGGTGTGTTGTATTGAAGTTTATGTGGTAATGATCGTCATCATTCAACCGTAAACATCTTCTGATCATTCTTTCAGTCACATGCATCTCATGGCCAGCAACAGAGGCTTCAATTCTTCGGCCATTGTTATCATCCACAAGTGTTGCAGATCACCAGAAATCAAGTGAGTGATTTCTGTAGACGACAGGACTTTCTGTAAGGGCAAAATTGACATTTGACCGAGCCATCCATGTAATCACTGGTGCCACCGGCTCATTGTCAGGTGTGACTTGTAAAAGTGCACACATATTGTGTTTCTTTTCAAAGAAGTACTTGGGCTGTTCTTCTTCTGCCATATCTAATCATAACAAACAAACATATTCAAAGTGAAATTAGTCATAAAGTTCAGTACTTTAAGCAATTTCAAGGTATAAAAATGAAGAAGAAAGAAAGAAAAATCATCAAGAACCTGTTCTTCGACAAGTTTATAACCTAAACACATAAACAAAATATTAGTAAACAAATACATAATCAATGCCCATTATAGTCTAATCATGATCGAAAAACACATTATTGTTGCTTACCGAGTCGGAATTAGAGGGCTGATACTAATTAGGGTTTGGATTAATTATGAATGTGATAGGTCGGTTTAGGTTTCTTAGAGAGAAAGCAGTTGCAGCGGAAAGAGAGAGAGAGGGAAATATAATGTTGAAAATTTTGCCTAACTCCCTCTTATATACCTTTTGAAAGTGAGTTTTAAATGTTTTTTTCGTTTTATGAATTATTAGCTGTCAAACAGTAACATTATACATTTGTTATTTTAAAACAATTTCAAAGCATATAAACACTTTATCATTTTTAAGCTTAGCAAACCTTACTCGGAAAAGTAATCCTTTGCATGGTTTGCTCGGTATATTTCCACTTATACAAAGCTAACTCGGATAAATATTTAAACCTCTTTTGATAACATTTTCTTTTAATTTAATAAGGGTTACCCGATCCCTTTTAATCACAGACCTTGTTTGATTAAGCTATGTAATTTAAAGTCAAGACATTATAAAGAAAGCTTACCCGACATACCATATTTCTTGAGAACTTAATCACAAGATAATTAATCAAGTATAAAATATCAAATAAACATTTTTGCTAGGAATCAGTTAAGATCCCCATATAAATTTCTCAAATTTAAATTAAGACCTTAATCTAACATAAACCCTATCAAAATCAGAAACATATTCAATCAATCATACTAAACACATATTCAATCAAGTAACACATTCATTCAAGTATGCTTGAAAACATAGTGTGTTCAAGCAACCTACAAATTGTTAGTGTGCCCGAACAACCTTCTTATACAAAGTATACCCGAATAATCTTACTAGATTACAAAGTGTGCCCGGAAAGGACTTCTAGCAGATAGTGTACTCGGAAAATCAACTTTTGAAAATTACCAAGTATATTAGGGGAACAAAAGTGTACCCGAAATATAAAGTGTATTCGGAAAACCAAGTTTGCCCGAAAACACTTGTAATTTCAAAGAAAACATATTCACACACACAAAGCTTACTTGGTGTACTCAAGGAGTTCACAAAGTTTGCTTGGAATATCAATCAGCATAAACAAAATGCAAAGCTTGCTCGAAACAATTTTCTCTTGTTAATAGGCTCGCTAGAACACATAATCATCTCAAGACTTCAAGCTTGCTCGGGAAATTTGTACAATGGTGTACCTTACCCGAAAAGTGTAAACACTTCACATCATGCCCAAAAATCATAGTCAAAAATGACAAAGCTTGCTCGGAAAGGCTATGAATCATCAAACCTTACCCGAAAATGCATATTAACACATATTCACCTGTTTTGTACTCGGAAAGGTTTGAGAATATCATACCTTACCTGAAAATACATATACACATGTATTCAACTGTTTTGTACCCGGAAAGGTTTGAGTATATCATACCTTACCCGAAAATACATATTCAAACAGTTTGTGCTTGGGAAGGTTTAATACCATCAAACCTTACCCGTACTTACATATTCAACCTATTTTAGGCAAAATGCAACACTTTTTCACTTAAATCATTTGTCAGAACAATTTATTTTAAAGATCATAGTTTAAGAGCAAATGGTGCATTTAGAGATCAAACTTCAGTTATTTTTCTTTTCAAAACAAATTCATTTTGTAAACTGAAAAAATCTCAGGAATGGGATCATATTGACTAAGTAGCTTTCTCAATACTTCATTCTCAGCATTATTATGACTACAAAGATAGGTCAACAGCAGGTCTAGACTTAACATGATTTTCATCTCTTTGGTGATATGATTAAGTTTCAATTAAGTTGTAGAAAATTTAATGGATAACACTTATTGTGTTCTGATGCTCCTTATCTATCCTCAAGGCTTATTTGGCTTTCTCCAGATCACCCCAATTTGACTTGGACCCCCAGGTTTTGGTTAAAAACTTTAATGACAGAACATATTTTTTGAAAATTTATAAGATATTTCTTTTCAAATCTACAAACATATGTGAGGTTGAACGTTAGACTTACATGCCACGCAAGTCGGTCTTACAGGCCTTTCATTCAGGATGTTTAAAGGACTTATATGATTGCCTCCACCCTTGTAGTTCTGTAATTAACCCTCATGTTTGTATTTTCTCAATAAAAATTTGTAAACATGTTGAATAAACATTTGAAATTAAAGTAGTTCACATCAGTTCTTTGTCATTCCTTTAAAAAAAATGATTCATTTAGGGTAACCAAATACCAACAGGCTTGTGTATGACTGGATAATCACTTTTCTGCCTATCATTTGAAAAGATTTATCTAGGAACATGCATAAACAGCAATGTAACTCCACATAAATTTTAGCAATTTCTTTAAGTTTATATCACCTTAGATTTTACATATCATGAGAAAGCAACCATACATGTCAATGACTGTACTAAGAGCCCTTTTAGCCTAATAAATCCATATGATTGGCTAAGTAGTCAATGTACTATCATTTTCCATTAATATCAGTCACCCCAATTTCTCTTAATTGTCAGGTAAATGGCTGTTCTGTTTGACCACAAGTGGTTAACAGGACCAAACATACATGTGAATATATGTCCTTTCAAAGTCAGAGCTATTGACATAATTTTAAGTGAAGGAATAAGAAACAAGTTACAATTGCCCCAAATGCTTTCAGTTTTCTGGTTAATAGCTATCCTTTTAATCTTTGCAGATTTCAGGACCAAACATACATTGGTGTATGTCCTTTCAACTGAGCAAATGACATAATTTTCAGCAAAGATAACTACCTGAGACTTTTCATTGAAAAATCCTTCTTTTAAGCTTCTTTAAAGCTTGAACTGAATAATCTTATCATGTCTTTACACCATTAACAACATGCTCATGTTTTGGTTCAAAATATAGTATTTATGCAGAATTCATTAGAAAAATTCATTTTATCACTTAATTTTGTCATAAAACACATTTTGACATAAACAGTTGCAGCACATAATCAAATCTTAATCAAACATAACATCATCAAGACAGATAGACAGTACACACATTCAAAGTCTATTCTATCATAACAAAATTAGAAGATCAGATAAAACACATATTCAACCAATTAAGCAGTGATGTCAGATAAGCATTTTAGCAGATAATTCATAACAAGACTACTTATCTTAACATCACAAACACACATTAACTAATAAACATGCAAACATATTAATCAATTCAATCATGTCAATTTTTGCACACATAATCAGTCAAAGAACATAACGATCAACATATTCAATAGCATACTCAGTATCACACTCAAGCATATTCACATAACATTCAATTTGTGAATCCTCTAAACAAAGTAATCAATTAGCACAAAGAGGTATACAACCAAGCACACATCCTTAATCAGATTTCATCAGAGTTGATCATTCCCAGGGCTTTCAAAAGAAAGTTTAACCTGGTTCTATCAAGTGGTTTGGTGAATAGGTCAGCCAAATTGTCACTTGTATCAACTCTTTGCATCTCAATCAAACCCTTTTCACTCTGATGAAATGATGTCTGATTTCAATGTGCATAGTCTTAGAATGTTGAACTGGATTCTTAATAGTAAAATATGCAGCAGTATTATCAATAAGGATAGGGGTTTTCAGAAAATTCAAACCATAGTCCAGCATCTGGTTCTGAATCCATAGAACTTGTGCACAGCAGCAACATATTCAGCTTTTGCAGTTGAGATTGATACAGTTGTTTGCTTCTTGCATTGCCATGACACTAGCCTTTCTCCCAAGAATTGACATCCTCCTGATGTTGACTTTCTGCTCATATTGCAGCCATCATAATCACTGTCTGTGTAGGCAATCAGATCAAATGATTGATTATTTGGATACCAAATTCCCAAATCTGGTCTTCCCTTCAAATATCTAAAAATTCTTTTAATAGCATTCATGTGGGAGACTCTTGGACTTGACTAGAATCTTGCACACACACATACAGCAAACATGATATCTGGTCTTGTAGCAGTCAGATACATCAGAGATCCAATTTTTGCTCTGTATTCATGTTCTTCCACAGTTTCCCCCTTTTCATCTGCAATCATCTTTTCCTTGGTATCCATTGGAGTTGAGGCGGTTTTGTACTCACGACAGTTGAACTTGTTCAAGATGTCCTGCACATACTTATTTTGATGAATGAAGATCCCTTCAGCCTTTTGTTGAACTTGTAATCCTAGAAAGAAGTTCATTTCTCCCATTGAACTCATGATGTATTTGGACTTCATTACCCCTTCAAACTCCATACACATTTGTTCATTTGTAGAACCAAAGATGATATCATCAACATACACTTGTAACAGAAGCAAGTTTGATCCATTTCCTTTGTAGAAGAGTGTCTTGTCAATGGCTCCTCTTTTGAAACCATTTTCAATAAGATGATTTGACAGCTCATCATACCATGCTCTAGGAGCCTGATGCAATCCATAAAAGGCTTTGTTTAGCTTATACAACCTGTTTGGATACAAAGGATCCTCAAAACCTGGAGGTTGAGCTACGTACACCTCTTCATCTATCTTTCCATTTAGGAATGCAGACTTAACATCAAGCTGGAACACCTTAATGTTCTTTGAGGCAGTATACGCAAGCAAGATCCTGATAGCTTCAAGTCTTTCTACAGGAGCTAAGACTTCCTCAAAGTCTATTCCTTCCTCTTGAAGACATCCCAGAGCTACAAGTCTAGCTTTGTTCTTAATCACCAAACCCCTCTCATCCCTTTTATTCCTAAAAACCCATTTGGTTCTTATTGCATATCTGTCAGATGGCTTATCAACAAGATCCCACACATGTAGATCTCTAAACTGTGCCAATTCTTCCTGCATAGCCTCCACCCAACTATTGTCTTTCGGTTCTTGAGCAATATTCTTAGGTTCTATTTGGGATAGAAAACAGGAGTAAAGACAGATGTTTGCAAATTCTGAGTGACTTCTTGTAACTCTTTTATGCAAATCTCTAATGATGTTTTCAGAAGGATGATTCTTTTCCACATAAGGAGTTTGAACAATCATATCTGTAGACACAGTTGTGTCAAGATTTGACTCATTGAGTTCTGGTTCTTCAATGATCAAATCAGTCTCTCCATCATGAAATTCTGGTGCTTCATCATTATGTTGTCCTGAAGTAGATGCACCATTGTTTCCAATATTTAAGCTTTCAAATAAATGCTGAAATCTTGCAGTAGATGCAGCTTCTTCTTCACTTGCTTGGTTGCTTGAGTCTTCCTCATTCTGAACTTGATCATTCTGAACATCTTGATTATCTTCTTGAGCATGTTCAACAATATCATATGAGGAATTCTTCACAAAGGTATATTCCTCTCCTTTTCTAGCAACCTTTTTCAACAATTTTTCTAAGTCCAGTGGTTTCTTCTTTTTCTCTTCAATTACACTAGTCTTGTAGAATGAATCATCAAAGTCTTCAGGATAAATCTTGAAAAACCTTATTAACTTTTCATGATCCAACAGCCATGCTGCACCATCAACTGTATTGAATTGATTCTCATTAAAAATGATGTCAGATGATTCTATGACACTCAAATGGTCTTTCACATATACTCTGTAAGCTTTTGAGTTTGTAGAATATCCAACAAAGAAACAATCTAGAGACTTTGTTTGAAACTTGTTCAAATAATCTCTAGTGTTCAAAAGAAAACATTTACATCCAAAGGGCTTGAAAAACTTGATATAAGGGTTTCTGTTGTGGAATATTTCATATGGAGTCTTGTTATACCTTTTGTTTACAAGCACCCTGATCTAAACATAGCAAGCAATGTTTATTGCTTCAGCCCAAAAGTTAACAGGCAGATTAGCATCTGCTAACATGGTTCTTGCAGCCTCAATTAAAGTTCTATTTCTTCTTTCTGCAACACCATTTTGTTCAGGAGTTCTAGGAGCTGAGAATTGTTGAAGTATTCCCTTTTCTATACAAAATTCTTGAATAACTCCATTCTTGAACTCCGTACCATTGTCACTTCTCATCATTTTAACCTTCTTATTCAACTTGTTCTCAATTATTATAACACAACCCTTAATCAACTCTGCAATCTCATCTTTGGTACTTAGGAAATAAACCCAAGTATATTTTGAATAGTCATCAATGATCACAAGAAAGTATCTTTTCTTTCCTATATTTGGCACACTCATAGGACCAAAAAGATTCATGTGAAGTAGTTCTAGTATTTGATCAATTGAATTGATGAGCTTAGGCTTATGAGTAGATTTGTGTTGTTTTCCCTTTTGACATGAATTACAATGATCTTCCAATTTGAACTCTCTTGTAGGTAATCCTATGACATGCTCACCTTTGACAAGTCTATTCATGTTCTTTAAGTTCACATGACACAGTTTCCTATGCCACAATTTGGACTCATTTTCAGTGGCTTTGGAAACAAAACACGCACCCCCTCTTGAAACAGCTTCTTTCATATTCAGTTCTTACAAGTTACCATTTCTTGGTGCCATCATCATAATCATTTCAGGTGGAATGACAAACTCAGGTTTTAAGATGAAATAGTGGGAATCATCAAAACTGACTTTGTATCCTTTATCACACATTTGTGATATACTCAGTAGATTATACTGAAGACCTTCAACATGAAACACATTATCAAAAGAAACCTTTCCATTTGTTAAGATTCCTTTCCCCACAATCTTTCCACCATTTTCATCACTCCCAAATGCTACAGGTCCTTCATACTTTTCTTCATAATTAACAAGTGATCTTTTTTCACAAGTCATGTGCCTAGAACATCCACTATCCATATACCATATTTCATTTAGAGGAGTGGATTGTTCCTGCACAAAAGAAAGAGTTTGATTAGTTGAGTGATGAAGTGCAAGCTTCTACAGCTTGCAACTCATCAATTTCAGTTTCTTAGACCCTTTGGGAAGTGAGTGTTGTTGGTTCTGAGTCTTCATGAGTGACTTCTAAGTTGTCTGAATTATCAGTTTCATAACCACACTCTCTTGGGGTTTTAACAAGTGAATTGAGGTCTGTAATTCAGCTGAGTCAGTGTTATACTCTTTGATCACATAATCTTTCTTTTCAGAGTAGTCTCTCACATCAGCAACTATCTCAACTTTAGTTTCAGTCTTGGGTTTCCAAAGGAAACCATGTGGTTCTTATCCATGTTTTAGCAAAAACTTCTTATCACCAGTGAGTTCTGTTGGTTTCTTTTTAGGATATGCACCTTTTCTTCTTGTCTTCTCACTGCTTGATGATTCTTGAGATTCATCAGATTTGACTGATTGAGTATCTTGTTTGATTTTCAATGGCTGATAGTTCTTTTTGGCCAATTTCTCATGCTTCTTAGGAGATTTACTTCTCCTTGCTGATTCTGTCACTTGCTTCTTTGTTTTTACTTCAGCTTTCTTCCCAATCCTTGTCTCCTTTTCAGATTTCTTTTCTTCTCTGTTCATGGTTTCATTTCCACACACCTTTCCTTTTCCTAGATATACATCATACTTCTGTTTGTACAGGACAAAGTCTTGACCAAACTTTGTTCCATCTAGGACATGAAATGGTTGAAATTTCAATCTCTCATTGCATGAGTCTGTGTGATGACCATATTTATCACACTTCTTGCACCATACCTTGCCTTTAAATTTTTCATTTTCTTTTGGTTTCTTGAAACTTTCACTTAGCTTAGGTGTCTTAACTCATAGAGTATTCTGATTCTTTAAACCATCAAAATCAATTGAAAAAGGCACAAACTCCTCAATCTTGATATCCTGTCCGTCAAGTTTGCTTTTGACAAAGAAAAACTTTTCCATAATCATAGGTTCTTCATCACTGCTTTCTCTAACCCTTGACTGTCTCTTTTCATATTCTTCCATAGTTTCTACTTCTCCAACATCCAGTACTTCATAACTAGAGAAGACTGGATAAACTGGGATAAAGTTTTCTGATTCAACTTCTTCAGTTATTCTCTCCTTTTTGTTTTGCTTTATCCTTTCCAACACAGCCTTGCTTGGTGGCCTGACTGCATTGTAGCTTATCTTCTTCTTTTCACAAATGTCAAAAGATACCTTTTCTCTTTTCATCTTATCATTTTGTTTCTTCATTCTTGGTGGGACTGGTGGATACTTTGGAAGTTGATCAACAGACTCTGGTTTCTTGTATTTTCTTCCTCTTTCAGCAGCTTTGATTTCCTCTTCAGTAATTTGATCACTCAAATCACTCAAGTCATCTTGATCCAAATCAATTGACTCAAGGTCATCTTCAGAGACTTGAACTCCAATTGACTTTTCTTCTTTCAATTCTTTCTTCACAACAAACTCTCCTTCTTCACTCACCTCAACATTCTTATACAAATCTACAAGTTCTTCTTTGTCTTGAAAAACATCTATGAATTGTTGTAGATATGCATTTCTTTTCTCTTTATCAACTTTTGGCATAAAGTTGTTGTTGAATGGTGGTGGTACTGCTTTGTACTTGTCTTCTTCCTTAACTTGATTTAAAATTCCACAGATGTTTCGAGTGGAGATCAAGTTCTTCAAAAATTCATTATCAGCTTGTAGTTTTGTGTTCTGTACTTTTTCTTCTATAACCATTTTCTTCAACCCATCTATTTCAGTTGTGAACCTTTTCTGAGCTCTGTAGTTGTTTATACAATCATCTTCCAAACTTTTCATTCTTTCCTCACTTATCAATTCACTTGCCTCATATTTATTGATGATACTTTGTTTCCTAAAACACTCACTTTCCAGCTTGCCTTCTTTTGTTTTCAATTCATTGATAAGTTCATTTAAATCAACAGTAGGAGCAGATTGTACCTGAGATGAAGATGGAGTTTCTTTCTCAATTATAGCCATGAATGCCACATTTTCTCTCTTGATATCATCTGCAATGTCTTCTTCATGATTGCTCAAATCAAAGTTACCTTCATGTTGTGTAGTCACTGCCACATTTCCTTGGTTTCTTGGTTGATTTTGGTTGACTGGAACAGTGTTGTTTGGAACATTTTGAACTGCTTGAAGGTTCTGATTATTATTCATTTGAAAACCTTGATTCTGAGGCACCCCTTGATTAAGATTATTCATTTGAGACTGAAAGTTGTTGAAGTTGGGATTGTAATTATTGTTGGGATTGAAGTTGTTGAAGTTTTGGTTGTTGTTTCTTTGCTGATTCTGCTGGTATTGTTGCTGACCTCTTGGTTATTGATTTTGGAGTTGATTCATCTGATAATTTCTTGGCAAGTTGCATTCTCTTGCAAAATGTCCTGGCTGTTGGCAATTGTAGCAGATTGCCTTTGACTTGTCAAATCCAATCCTCTCATTAGGACCAGAAACCAGAGATCTACCAGTTCTATTATACAACCTCTTACTTCTCAAAGCTAACGTGGCAGCTTGCCATTTCAAATCCACGTCTTCTAAATCATCTGCATCAGTTTGCTCTAAATCATCTTGTACCACACTTGTGTGAATTAGATTCTTTGTAACAAATGCATTATATGAATCAGTAAACATAGACAGCAATGCCTGTGTTTCATTGCTTTGACCATTTCCAACACTAGAGTGAGGTACATTCCCACTTGCCATTGAGGCAGTATCAGTGTCATCAATCAGTTGCACATTGAATCTCTGCTGATTTCCTTGATTACTTGTGCTACCACCAATAAAAGACTTTGGAGTATCAACATTGTGCTTAACTGGTTCTTCTATAATGGGAATTTGTTGTTGATTCTTAGTAATCAAATTTCCCATGGGTGCAATCAATGCATTTGAAACATTGAAGCAGGGTCTTTCTTCTTTAATCATTTCATTCTCTATCATCTCTAGTTCTGCAGCCTGAAGGAAGCATATCACATAATCCAATATCAAGTCATTGAAATTATGCTTCTTAAGGATGAACTTGCAAGCAATATACCATTCTTATGGCATTGAGTTGAGTAACTTTATGTTTAAATCAAAGTCAGTCATGACATAATCAGTTGTCCTCAACTCATTCACAATACCTAGAAAGCGTTCTAGTATTGATTTTAACCTTTCTCCTTCCTTATACTTGAACCTTTCCAACTGTTGCTTCAATCTTTGCTTCTTTATGTTCTTCAGTTCAGTATTCCCTTCATACATCTCAAGGATGGCATCATACATTTGCTTGACAGTTGTGTGATGTGCCACCTTGGTTAAAATCTCCCAAGACAGTCCTAGCTTAATCATAGCTAAGGCTCTGTCATCCACCTTTCTCATTCTTTCTCTTAGAGCTGCAGTTCCAGCTGTATTTGCACCTTCTTCGGCTACAGCTTGTGGACCATTCTTGATGGAGTTCCACATATCAACATCATTGTAGCACACTGCTGCTTCAAAAAGCACTTTCCACTTGGTAAAGTTTTCCAGTCCATACAATCTAGGTATCTTGTTAGTAGAAACCCCTTGTTCCTCATATCCAGACATTTTCAAAGACTTAAAAAAATCAGTTTCTTAGTAAAAATCAAAGTTTTAAAAATAATCAGATCTGAAAACAGGTTGTTCAGATCTGATGTGTCTGATATGATTAGAGCAAGATTTAGATATAAAGATTAAAGCTTTAATTGAAATAAGGAAGAGAAAACACCGGTATATTGTAGATCTGGAAGACAAATGAAGAACAGAGCTGCTGACGTCACGAATCAATGGAACAGTGGTCTGCTTATGTCATCTTTCTTCAAATCTTCAATCAGCAACAAGAATCTTTCCAAAATAGCAGCAACAAGCTCTGATACCACATGCCAGGTCCCCGATTTCAGCTAGATCTTACTCAAATCATGTCATAACTCACACAAATAGATGTGTTGACAAGGGAGTTAATGACAGGTTGCTATATTTAAAAAGTTCACCGTTTGTTAAAGGCGGAATCAATAACAAACATATGGTTGCTTAAAACGTATTCAAAGGTAATCAACACAAACAAGATTTACTCAAAAGATTTCCATTTATATAAATGAATCATACAAAGTGGATAATCGTTTTAGGGTTTCTTGATAAGAAAGGTTTTCAGCCGTCACAGATAAAATTCTTTCTTAATAAATGTGACTGTCTACCTTGTTGTGTTTCCTTGTGTGTTGTGTCTTTCCAGGTGTGCCCTAAATTATTCTATTTATAGGCCTGACAGTTGTGGACAGCAGTCATTCCTTCTAGAAACCCTATTCGATAATACATATTTAAATTACATATTCAGAGATATTCTAATTGTAAAACAAGTCTTCCGGGTAGGCTTTGCATCAATCTTGTCTTTCCGAGTATGCTCGACCATCCTTCATAATTGGTAACATAGAAGTGTGTTCGGGATCAGTTTCCAGGTAGACTTTACTTGAAGAGTATTTTACCAAGTAAAATATTCACCGGTAGACTTCAATCTTCATGGCTTTATCAGACTTTGCCCGACAAATCCTTACGAGCAACCTTGTTCTTCAATGGTCCTATCAACTCCTTGCCTAGAATAAGCTTATTAGCAAAGTGTGCTTGGAGGCACTTTACCTTGCTAGAGTTGAATCCTGCCCGATGATACTTGTGATACTTCATTAAACACTGGGCATACCTGGACCATCTTTATTAATGAATACCTTGCCCGATCTCCAAATACTTGGTTTCTTGAGCTTGGTTTGCCTAAAGCTTACTCGAAAGTGAAATTTACTTGGCTATGAAGAACAAACCTGCTTGATAAAGTGATCCTTGCCCGGACTTGCATATATTAGTGAACCATACCCGGTAACGTACTAATTAGAAAACCCTGCTTGGACATTCACTAAAGAAGACTTAGTGAAGATAACCTTGCTCGATAGACAAAATATCGTGCCCGGCTAAGTAAAAGTATTCTCGGAGATCTAAGGTGTGCCCAGATCCATACTTAGCGAATTCTGAGGAGGTTGAGAAGATTCCAATCTTCCATCTGATCAGTTTTGTGTCAAATCTTGACTCAACAGCTTGAGTGACACATAGCTTTCTTGAATTGGCATGTTCTTTCTTTTCTTACTTAAATCCCATTCTCTTTTCGAGTCGAACTTTGCTCTGATACCAACTTGTAAGACCCCATTACCGGTGCCTCACTTTTGACTTTGGATTGACTCATAAACACAGTTCTAAATATCATAGTTAAATAAAACTTTACGCGGAATATAAAACTTTCATAAACATTACAAAATAATTCATAACTTGTCTTAAAACATCCTTGTCTTTCAAATTAAAACATTAAATATAAAACATCATGCGTCTCCAGATGCCAAACTCTTATTCTTCAACCATGTGTCCCCACTCAAGTCAGCTGCCTCATCCTACTCACCTGCGTGCATACTAAAAGACAGCTACACTGAGTGAGTTCTAGTTAATCGCATATCATACAATACATACACATACCTTCAATTATACATCCGAATATGCATAATAATTACTTTACTAATTTACTTTCATTACATAATTTCATACATACGTTCATACTTTGTTACTTTCGTACTATATAATTATTGTCCATTCTATCTCAGATATTATTAGGGTCTGATCCCTCTTTCCTTGTCTATCTTATATATTATTAGGGTCTGATCCCTTTCTTGTCTATCTCATATATTATTAGGGTCTGATCCCTTTCTTGTCTATCTCAGATATTATTAGGGTCTGATCCCTTTCTTTTCTATCTCATATATTATTAGGGTCTGATCCCTTATTTCTTCATCTTCGTACATACTGTCTTTACATACTCATAACATACATATACTTTCTTTAATCATATCTAATACTCATATGGTGTACATATATCTGTCAAACACATTCATCTTTCATATACATATCTCCCTTGTCAATACATGCAATATCCGAAGATCGTTCACATACCGACAAGCTTTCATTCACAATCATATCATAATATCCATCACATAAATCATACATGGCATACAATTACCATTAAAGGTAAGTGTATTAACTATCACATCAAGTATGCACACAGCCCCTATAACATAACAAATAAATGGGGCTAGAAACTCACCTGAACTCGGTTACGTTCACCGTTTACGGTTATTCCTTTCTTGAGCTGTGCACGACTAACTGTATAACAATTACACTTATCAATTTAACTATCACTTCCAATATCGTGTTTCTAGTTTAATTATCACCCTCAACGAACAGGGGTCCGACGGCAGCGCCCTTAGCGGGGTCCAAGGGGCAGAGCCCCTGGTTGTGGTTAAGCTAACTCATTCGTTATAACGAATTACCCCTCCTTCGTTAACTAATTCGTTATCTTATATGTCTGATTCATTAGCTGGTTCGTTATTCTGGTTCGCTAACATAATTCGTTATCTTAACGAATTGGGTGAGTAACGAACTTGATTCGTTATCCGATCATAATGAACTGGGGAAGCTGATTTGTTATTTGGACATAACGAATTGGTGAACTGATTCGTTACCTTGCCAGAACAAATTGGGTTACATAATTCGTTACCTTACCCAAACGAATTACACCAATCTTATCCAAACTTTGTCTCAGAGGTCAAAGTCAAAATTGTCAAGAACATCAACCCAGTCAACATATGCCAGATCCCGATTAACCCTCAAATTTTAACGAAATAACACGAAATTGGTATCAATCTACTCGTATTCATGACGCCTACAAACCCCAATCAACTAAACCATCAATCAGTCCGTTTTTAATGGTGCGAAGGTCCATATACATACCCGGTTTTTTAGGTTATCAATTAACATATCAAACATTAATGAATTTAGTTGAGACTCATGGCATTTGATTCATTTTTACCAGTTATATACAGATCTAGAATTACTTAAACGAATCTGAGGCTAAAGAAGCAAGTTTCCATTATAAACGTACCTTAAATGAGTTGGTTACGAACTCGAGCTAGCATTGATGTAGGTTTGGCTCGTCACGACGTTCCAGCACCAACGAGCTCGGGTTTTCGCCTTCGGATCTTGGTTCGGGATAAGGATGATGTTTGTGTGTTTTTTTTATGGTGTAGAGATGGATAAAAATGGAAAGGTTTAGGGTTTAAGGGGTATTTATACTCCCTTAAGCCCATGGACCTAAGGCCCATTCCATCTTTTATTCCATCTTTTAATGTCTAAACCCATCATCTTACAGGTTATTTATCTAAACTGACACACGACACTTTATAGAATAAACAAAATTTCATTTCTTTATTATAATCAAAAGTAGGATGTTACAGCATGTCGCAGATTTCCCGCGAAAGTCCCCAAATATAACGAGTAACTTTGCTGGACTCAGGGGTTACCAGCTGGGGCACTAGACGGCAGTATTCATGGAACTTTGTATTGTATTCACGAAGATTTGTTCCTACGACCCTATGATTAAGGAATTTTGTTTGGATTTGGTCGGTTTCATGCATTGGGCAGAACTTCGCCATAATCATCTCTTTAAATTCTTCCCACATCAGATTGTACAGAACTTGTCTTCCCTTGCTCATTATTAACGTGTTCCACCACTCTAAAGCATCTCCCATGAACATTTGGGCAGAGTATTGGATCTTTTCTTGCTCAGAACACTTACTTATTATCACAATGGATTTCATCTCCTAAAGCCATCTCACAGTAGCAGTGGCGCCCTTGTCGCCATAGAATTCCTTTGGTCCAAAACACCTAAAATCCTTAAACGAACAACTATAAATTTTTAACTTTTTAAACTTTTGCTTAACATCAGCATCAATGTTAAACTCATAAACACTCTCTTCATTATGAGATGGTTTAGGACGGGATTTAACAGATTTACGAGAAGGTTTAACAGATTTAGATTGCTTAGATTGAGATTAAGCTCTAACGGCTTTCTCTATCATCTTTTGGATTTGATTCATATATTTTTCATGGATTTGCTCTTCTTGTTCTTTATCTTTTTCTTTTCTATTTTCTGCTTCCTTTTGAGAGGCTTCATCATCATTTTGATTTGACATTGTTGAAATTTAAATTACATTTTTTTCTTAAACACATATTGTATTTATTCACTTATATATATGTAAAAGGACATATATATATATATTACATTTATTCGTTACATACAAAAACACACACACGCATATATATATATATATATATATATATATATATATATATATATATATATATATATATATATATATATATATTATCCTTATTATTATAACGATTCAACGTTCTTTATTCACAACATTACATTACATAACTTAATGCACATTACAACAACATCACTACTCGATTCACTTCAGGTTTTCAGTCCTTCATATATTTCTTAACAAGCTTGGTCATCTTGTTACACTTTCGAAGAAACTTGTCTCCTATCTTCTTCTTCTTGGCCCCATCAACGGCTACCTTCTTCCTCAGATCATCAGTTTCGTGAAAAGCCCTATCAAGATGCCCTTCTTAGGATTGTGGGATCTTGTTCGGGTATCCATATCGAGGTGGCGGATCTCGGTACCCCATCATGACAATATCATTGTGGGTCTTGGGGTATGGTGATGATGTCACGTCAGATGGATAGTTGAAGAAAGCTTCAGCTGCTACATTTTGCTCACGGATCTCATTTTCTTGTTCTTCGACTGACAGATCTTGCCTTGATATGGTGGGAAACTTGATGATGACTTGTTCTTGAGTTCTTGGAGGTATTTCATGTATGGATCAACAGATCCATAGTTTGGACTCTTGTGGAAGAATGGTTGCACACATCCTTGTCCAGGCGGGCGGTCACAATCGAACGGTTCCTCCATTGGCGTTGTTACTTCATTAGGATTTTCCTCCTTAGGCTCCTCTTCCAGGTCTTCCTACTCTTCGGGATCTTCTTCCTCCATCAACTTGGCAGTTTCAATCACTTTAGGATGAAGAAGAAAACTCTCATACGACATCAAAGCCCTCATCTTCGGCTTTCGAGAGGGTCCATCTTTGGTGTTGGGGTGAGAGTCACCTGAGTTGAAGGCAAAATTTCCAGTGTGCCATCTTTTATGGTCGGAGTGGCTTTAAATCTAGTCGGACGAATCAGACTCAGGTCCCTCCTTGATTTTCTTGTTGGAGAGTAATGCATATGACGGATGAAGATTGGGTGGTTGAATTGTTGGAACATCGGACGGATGATACGTCGGGATCTCAGATGGATGATACGTCGGGCTCTCGGACGAGTGGTACATCGGTATACTTGATGGATGATAACTGAAATGTCTTGGGGGATCGTTCGTTTGCATTGGTAGACTATCGGGTAAGTTAATCGGACATTGTTCGGTTCCAGGGAAGTATATTGGTATGGTTCGGTCAATCAGTTGAACTTGATTAAAGAAGGACTCGTAGTAATCCTCGCTCGTGTTATCCTTCGGTAGGGGTTCGGGAATTCCAGCTCTTCTTGCGTCTCTCATGAATCCATCCATTATCTTCTTAAATGACATCTATACGTTGGGTGGTTTAGATTGAGGAGGGATAAAAATGGTTTACCAGCCTATCTTATCCCTATTTAAATTAGACAAGTAATAAAATATTTTTCCTATTCACTTGGATCGAAGCTTAGGTATTATCTTTTAATACCTAATTCGCTAAGAACGATGGCTCTGATACCAACACTTGTCACACCCCAAACCATGGCCTAGGCGTGCGACACATATGTTGGTACCACATTTGTACATATATTAGAGTTAACGGATTTAAAGCGGAAGTTTATATTTATGTGGATTATAATATTTACATTACAAAAGACGGGATTTGAAAATACCTGTTTAATGTATTACTTGTTTATACAAAAGATTAATTGTTTATATTAAACCACCATTCATATTTTAAAGTTAACAAAACAATCCGAGCCATCAGATATCTTAAGCACTTCGAGCTTCCAAGCTCCTAAAATTGATTACCTGCAAAATGTTTAGAAAATAAGTCAGCAACACATGCTGGTGAATATAAGCTGACGCATAATATATTTTCTTTTACTTGATTACCCCTCGATACATAACTTAGGTCTGGACCATCGTGGCTTAGGAATAATCAAGCTTTAAAACAAACACAATTATAAACTTAAGTCACCAACAAGACACCCCAGCAAACACCGCATCGTTCGACATTACTTAGGTACCATTCGTATACACTTGGTTAGCCTCACTTGAACGTAGCTTAGGTCCGGTCAATCGTGGCGGATATCACGAACAAGTGTGGTGCGGTGTGCCCACCGGCTTTTTACCACATATGTATGGATCCAAAAAAACTTAAACGACAGCCTGAGAGCTAGCGGTTACTTTTGTTTATAACGTTTTTGAGACATGTAATCCCATGTAATTCATTTTCATTTATTTTGACTCGATTAAACAAGTTTAATAAGTTAGGCGTATTCACCTTTTTTTTCTTTTGGATCAGCTTCAATACAATTTCAGAGGGTCTTTCCCTTTTCGTTGCTATCTCGCACCTATAGTACGAGTATAACCTTTTGTTAGTCTGATCTTTATTTCGGCTTAAGACCTCTAGTCTCTTTTTGTAATCTCTATTATATTTTTTTTATAAACCTTTAGTTCAAAACATTCTTTCTTTATCTTAAACCTTTAGGTTAAAAGTATCTTTTCTTTCTTTTCCTTTATAAGTTAAAAATCTTTCTTTTAACTTATTTACTTTTCTTTTCTTTTATAAGATAAACCTCTAGTTTAACTTATTTTACTTTTCTTTAAAACCCTACGTTACGTTTCTTCTTCATTAAGAAACGTATAATTTTCTTTTACTTTATTATTTAATAATATTAATATAGTTAAATAATATCTAACAAAGAATTACATTGATATCATATTCACATTTCTTTCTTTTTTTTTTCTTTGTTATGTTTTCTTTCGTTTATTTTTGAGGTATCGAGTATATCCTAGACTTTAGGTTTTAAGCCATTTATTATTTTATTATTAATATTTTATTAGGGCATTATTCCTACCATTCTTGGTTTATAGAAACCCTTCACAATCAAGCAAAACTTCAATGCCTTTACCCTTTTAATGCTTCCTTTATCAACACCTTTCCTTGCATGCAAAACGAGGTACACCTGTCTTCACAATACTTCGGCACGCTTCTCGAGGCGGGTCGTTGGGACGTCTTTTGGCGCCACCTTCTTTGATATAACGTCGTGGGAACGTCAGGATGTTGTCGGTTTAAGAGCATAAAACACGAGGAAATGGGCACGGAAATCGAGGAAAGTTATCACATATTTCGAGGTAGTGAGAGAGAGTATTCTAGAGAGAGAAAGGGCTATGTGAAATGGTGTGAGGAGTGAGAAAGCCCAAGGCCTCTATTTATAGGCTGATCAGGGGTCCCATCGCGATACGCGATGGCCCTTGATCAACCTGTCGCGTATCGCAACGTAGAAGGCTTGCCACGTGGCGACACATGGCAGACGTGATGCCACGTGGCGAACGTTGTGCCATGTGTAGACACGTGGCAGGCCATGTGCCTTGCTTGTCAGACGACCCATCGTGATACGCGATGCGTTTGCCTTCAGATCCATCGCGTATCGCGATGGATCAGGAAAACAGAATTTTCATTTTAAACCCTGGAGTTTAGAATTTGACATTTTTGGTCCTTTAACTTTTGGACTTGGTATTTTAAGCCCGAAACTTTCACGATGTTACATCCTCCCCACCTTGGAATGAATCTTGTTCGCGATATTCGCTCTTAGAACAAGTGGGAGTACTTTTTCTTCATTTCGGATTCAAATTACCAAGTATCTTCGGGGCCTCTTCGTGAGTCCTACTTTACTTTCACAATTTTCAATGTTCGTGTATTTAATTTCTTTGTTTTCGAATCTTCGATTTGAATTGGTCGTTCTACGAATTTTAAGTTTTCATTTATTTCGACATATCTTAGAGGCATAGACAAAGATTCGTTAGCTAGAAATTTTCGCAGATTAGAGACATGGAATACATCGTGTATCCCATTCATTTTCTAGGGTAGTCGCAAACGATATGCAACAGTCCTGATTCGTTCGAGTATTTCAAATGGTTCTACGAATCGAGGGCTAAGTTTTCCTTTCTTTCCGTAGCGAACCATGCCTTTCCATGGTGAGAATTTTAAAAGAACTTTGTCACCAACATTGGATTCTAACGGTTTACGACGGACATCGGCGTAACTCTTTTGGCAATCACGTGCTGTTTTAAGTCGTTCTCGGATTTGTAAGACTTTGTCGGTAGTTTCTTGGACTATCTCGGGTCCAGATAATTAATTGTATCCAGTTTCAGACCAGCACACGGGTGCTCTACATTTTCGGCCATATAACGCTTCGAACGGTGCGGCTTGAATACTCGTGTGATAACTATTATTGTACGAAAATTCCATTAGGGGAAGATGGTCGTCTCAATTTCTGCCTAGTCTATCACACAAGCGTGGAGCATATCTTCCAAAGTTTGAGTTGTCCTTTCGCTTTGCCCATCGGTTTGAGGATGATAGGCAATGCTAAGGTTTAACTTTGTGCCTAACTCTTGTTGGAAACTCTTCCAAAAATGAGACGTATATCGGCTGTCTCGATCATAACAACCGTACTCCATGCAGAGCAACAATGTTGTTAACATAGATACACACTAATCTATCCATTGAGTAAGACTCGTTGATAGGTATGAAGTGTGCGGATTTCGTTAGTCTATCCACAATGACCAAAATAGCATTATGCTGACTAGTTGTTTTCGGGAGTTTCATGATGAAGTCCATGGTTATTAACTCCTATTTCCAAACGGGAAGTCCGGGTTACTGAATGGGCTTTTGATGTTCAGCCTTGACTTTCAAACACGTCAAACATTTTACAACATTTAAAGCGATGTCCTTTTTCATTCCGTTCCACCAGTAGTTAGGCTTAAGATTTTGGTACATTTTGTCATTACTTGGGTGCATCATGTACTTGGACTTGTGAGCTTTGCTCATGATCTTTACACGCAAGTCCCCAATGATTGGTAGCCAAATCCAATTTCCCTTTCTAAGGATACCATCGTCACCCTTGACTAGCGAGTCAATGGTGCCGTTACGTTTTTCGTCGGAGATCTTGATTCCATTGATAGCTTGGAGTTGGGAGGATTTGACTTGTTCGACGACATCTACTTGGAGTTCTAATCTTAATGCTCGGACTCTTCTTGGCTTTTCATGTTCTTTACAACTTAGGTTATTAGCCACAATGTTGGCTATACATTTGTGATAGACGATCTCACAGTCGTAGTCATTTAGTGTTTCCATCCAACGCCTTTGACGCATGTTGAGCTCTTTTTGCTCGAATATGTGTTTCAAGCTTTTATGATCTGTATACACGATAAATCTTACTCCATAGAGATAGTGCCTCCATATCTTTAAAGAAAAGATTATGGCGCCTAACTCTAAATCGTGAGTTGTGTAGTTCTTTTCGTGTACCTTAAGTTACGAGAGGCGTAAGCGATCAATTTCTTTCGTTGCATCGGTACACATCCCAAACCAGAATGAGACGCGTCGGTAAAGACAACAAAGTCCTCGGTACCTTCTGGCAAGGCCAGTATAGGTGCTTGGGTGAGTTTTTGTTTAAGTATATTGAACGCCTCTTGTTGTTTGGTTCCCCATTCATACTTGATGTTTTTACGAGTCAACGAGGTTATGGGAACCGCTATACGAGAGAAGTTTTCAATGAACCTACGATAGTAGCCGGCCAAACCTAAGAAACTTCGGATCTCGGTTGGCGACTTTGGAATCTCCCACTTTGAGATAGCTTCAATCTTAGCGGGATCCACTTGAATACCATTCACTTTTATGATGTGTCCAAGAAATTGCACTTCGTGTAGTAAGAACTCACATTTCAAGAACTTGGCGTGCAACTTCTCAGTTCTTAGTAATTCAAGTAAGGTTCGGAGGTGAGTTTCATGATCATCCTTAAACTTAGAGTAAATAACTATGTCTTCGATGAATACGATAACAATTTTATCTAAGTAAGGTTTATAAATTCGATTCATCATGTCCATAAATGCGGCTGGAGAATTAGTGAGACCAAACGGCATGACCATGAACTCATAATGTCCATACCTTGTTCGGAAAGCGGTTTTCGGAATGTCTTCGGATTGAACCTTGAGTTGGTGATAGCCAGAACAAGATCGATTTTAGAGAAATAGCTTGCACCTTGGAGTAGGTCAAACAGATCATCGATTCGAGGAAGTGGATATCGATTCTTGATAGTGACTTTTTTTAAGGCTCGGTAGTCGATACACATGCGCATTAACCCATCTTTCTTCTTGACAAATAAAATTGGCGCTCCCCACGGCGATGAACTCGGTCGAATGAAACCTTTCTCGAGTAGCTCGTCAAGTTGTTTCTTCGGTTCTTTCATTTCGGCAGGAGCTAGACGATACAGGGCTTTAGCGATTCGAGCAGTACCAGGCATAAGATCGATCTTAAATTCTACTTCACGATCGGGAGGGATTCCAGGAAGTTCATCAGAAAAGACATCGGAAAAATCGGAGACAATAGGTACGTCTTTTATCTTCTTCAGTTTGGATTCTTTGGTGACGTAGGCCATGAATGCTAAGCATCCTTGATTTGAACATTTGTTAGCCCTAATCATAAAAATTATGCTAACTTGGCCAACGTCTTTGTCCCCTTCAATTCGAATGGTTCGTTGATCAGGGGCTCGAAGTTCAACGGTTTTACTATTGCAAATGATACGAGCATGATTGTTGGATAACTAATCCATACCAAGTACAATGTAAAAACCAGCAAGAGTCATTGGTAGCAATTGAATAGGCAGAACATAACCAGCTAACAATATTTTTTGGTTTTCTAATAGCTTCGGAGATTTTAACAATTTCACCACTAGCGGTCTCGACGCTTAGAGTTTTATTTAGTGTTGTTAATGTTTCGTTTAATAGACGAAAAAAGTTATAATCTATAAAACTTAAGTTGGCACCCGAATCAAACAAAACTCTAGCATATGTGACGTTGACTAGGAACGTACCGGTGATAGTTTCCGGCATGTCGGCCGCCTTTTTGGTGTTGAGCATAAAGACTATTGCATTTCCTTTCTTCCCTTAGCCACTTCCACCCGCACCACCAGCAACAGGCTTGTTCTTTGGGCACTTAAAACTTAAGTGTCCCATCTCTTTGCAGTTGTAACATGTCATCGTCTTTTTCCAGCAATCGGTCATGGCCTGGCCGGGTCTGTGACACGAGTCGCAGATAGTCGCGGTTGAAGACGGAGCAAAGTGGCAGCGACCCTTGTGGTATTTCTTGCAAGTCTTGTATTGTGAGAAGTTGGAATTAAATCCAGACTTGCGTTGGTCAACACTTTTGCCCTTGAAGCGGGCATTTCCTCCTCTCTTTTTGTCGTTGGTCGGCACGACCTTTTTGTCTTCTTCCTTGTTACGGACTAGGCCGCTTATCAGATAACCAGCTAATTCCATTGCAGAGTCGTCGGTTTGAGGGAGGTGTGACCTCACCATGTCGTGGATTTCCCACGGAAGTCCCCAAATATAGCGAGTAACTTTGCTGGACTCAGGAGTTACAAGCTGGGGCACTAGACAACAGTATTCATGGAACTATGTATTGTATTCACGAATATTTGTTCCTACGACCCTATGATTAAGGAATTTTGTTTGGATTTGGTCGGTTTCATGCATTGGGCAGAACTTCGCCATAATCATCTCTTTAAATTCTTCCCACATCAGATTGTACAGAACTTGTCTTCCCTTGCTCATTATTAACGTGTTCCACCACTCTAAAGCATCTCCCTTGAACATTTGGGCCGAGTATTGGATCTTTGCTTGCTCAGAACACTTACTTATTGTCACAGTGGATTCCATCTCCTCAAGCCATCTCACAGTCGCAGTGGCGTCCTTGTCGCCATAGAACTCCTTTGGTCCAAAATACTTAAAATCCTTAAACGAACAACTATCAATTTTTATTTTTAAACTTTTTCTTAACATCAGCATCAACATTTGCCTCATGAACACTCTCTTCAATATGAGATGGTTTAGGACGGGATTTGACAGATTTACGAGAAGGTTCAAATGATTAAGATTGCTTAGATTGAGACCTAAGTTGAGATTAAGCTCTAACGGCTTTCTCTATCATCTTTTGGATTTGATTCATATATTTTTCATGGATTTGCTCTTCTTGTTCTTTTTCTTTTTCTTGTTCTTTATCTTTTTCTTTTCTATTTTCTGCTTCCTTTCGAGAAGCTTCATCATCATTTTGATTTGACATTGCTGAAATTTAAATTACATTTTTTTTTTCTAAAACACATATTTTATTTATTCACTTATATATATGTCAAAATACATATATATATATATATATATGTATATATTATTACATTTATTCGTTACATACAAACACACACACACACACACACACATATATATATATTCTTATCCTTATTCTTAGAACGATTCAACGTTCGTTATTCACAACATTACATTACATAACTTAACGCACATTACAACAACATCACTACTCGATTCACTTCAAGTTTTCAGTCCTTTATATATTTCTTCACAAGCTTGGTCATCTTGTTACACTTTCGAAGAAGCTTGTCTCCTATCTTCTTCTTCTTGGCCCCATCAACGTCTACCTTCTTCCTCAGATCATCAGTTTCGTGCAAAGCCCTATCAAGATGCTCTTCTTGGGACTGCGGGATCTTGTTCGGGTATCCATATCAAGGTGGCGGATTGCGGTACCCCATCATGACAATATCGTAGTGGTTCTTGGGGTATGGTGACGATGTCACGTCAGACGGATAGTTGAAGAAAGCTTCAGCTGCTTCATTTTTCTCACGGGTCTAATTTTCTTGTTCTTCAACTGATGGAATCTTGCCTTGATATGGTGGGAAACTTGATGATGACTTGTTCTTGAGTTGTTGGGGGTATTTCATGTATGGATCAACATATCCATAGTTTGGACTCTTGTGGAAGAACGGTTGCACTCATCCTTGTCCGGGCGGGCAGTCACAATCGGACGGTTCATCCATTGGCGTTGTTAGGATTTTCCTCCTCAGGCTCCTCTTCCTCTTCCAAGTCTTCCTACTCTTCAGGATCTTCTTCCTCCATCAACTTGGCAGTTTCATTCACTACAGGATGCAGAAGAAAACTCTCATACGACATCATAACCCTCATCTTCAGCTTTCGAGAGGGTCCATCATAGGTGTTGGGGTGAGAGTCAGCTGAGTCGAAGGCAGAAGTTCCAGTGTGCCATCTTCTATGGTCGGAGTTGCATTGCATCCAGTCGGACGAATAAGACTCAGGTTCCTCCTTGATTTGCTTGTTGGAGAGGAATGCATATGACGGATGAGGATTGGGTGGTTGATATGTTGGAACATCGTATGGATGGTAATTCAAAATCTTGGACGGGTGGTATATCGGATGCTTGATGGATGATAACTGGAGTGTGTTGGGGGATTGTTCCTTTGTATTGGTGGACTATCTAGTAAGTTGATCGGACATTGTTCGGTTCCTGGGAAGTATATTGGTTTGGTTCGGTCAATCGGTTGATCTTGATTAAACAAGGACTTGTAGTAATCCTCGTTCGTGTTATCCTTCGGTAGGGGTTCGGGAATTCCAGCACTTCTTGCGTCTCTCATGAATCCATCCATTATCTTCTTGAATGGCATCTATACGTTGGGTGGTCTAGATTGAGTAGGGATAGAAAAGGTTTACCAGCCTATCTTATCCCTATTTAAATTAAACAAGTAATAAAATATTTTCCCAATTCACTTGAATCGAAGCTTAGGTATTATCTTTTAATACCTAATTTGCTAAAATCGATGGCTCTGATAGCAACACTTGTCACACCCCAAACCACGGCCTAGGCGTGCGACACATATGTTGGTACCACATTTGTAAATATATCATAGTTAACAGATTTAAAGTGGAATTATAAAATACCAGTTTCATGTATTTCTTGTTTATACAAAAGATTAATTGTTTATATTAAACCACCATTCATATATTAAAGTTAACAAAACAATCCGAGCCATCGGATATCTTAAGCACTTCGAGTTTCCAAGCTCCTAATCTTGATTACCTGCAAAATGTTTAGAAAATACGTCAGCAACACATGCTGGTGAATAAGCTAACGCATGAAATATTTTCTTTTCCTTGATTACCCCTCGAGACATAACTTAGGTCCGGCTCATCATGGCTTAGGAATAATCAAGCTTTAAAACAAACACAATTATAAAACTTAAGTCACTCACAAGACACCCCAGCAAACACCGCATCGTTCGACATTACTTAGTTACCGTACGTATAAACATGGTCAGTCTCACTCGGACGAAGCTTAGGTCCGATCAATCGTGGCGGAGATCATGACCAAGTGTGGTGCGGTGTGCCCACCGACTTTTTACCACATATGTATGGATCCAAACAAACGTACGCGACAGCCTGAGTGCTAGCGATTACTTTTGTTTATAACGTTTTAGAGACACGTAGTACCATGTAATTCATTTTCATTTATTTTGACTCGATTAAAAAAGTTTAATAAGTTGGGCGTATTCACCTTTCTTTTGGATCAGCTTCAATACACTTTCTGAGGGTCTTTCCCTTTTCTTTGCTATCTCACACCTATAGTACGAGTATAACCTTTCGTTAGTCGGATCTTTAATTCGGCTTAAGACCTCTAGTCTCTTTTTATAATCTATACCTCGATTATATTTTCTTTATGAACCTTTAGTTCAAAACATAATTTCTTTATCTTATACCTTTAGTTTAAAAGTATTTTTCTTTCTTTTCCTTTATAAGTTAAAAATCTTTCTTTTAACTTATTTACTTTTCTTTTCTTTTATAAGATAAACCTCTAGTTTAACTTATTTTACTTTTCTTTAAAACCCTAGGTTTCTTCTTCTTTAAGAAACGTATAATTTTCTTTTACTTTTTTATTTAATAATATTAATATAGTTAAGTAATATCTATAACAAAGAATCACATTGATATCATATTCACATTTCTTTCTTTTCTTTTCTTTTCTTTTCTTTGTTATGTTTTCTTTTGTTTATTTTCGAGGTATCGAGTATATCCTTGACTTTAGGTTTTATGCCTTTTATTATTTTATTATTATTATTTTATTCGGGCATTATGCTTACCTTTCTTGGCTTATAGAAGCCCTAAGCAATCGAGCAGCACTTCAATGCCTTTACCCTTTTAATGCTTCCTTGATCAACACATTTCCTTGCATTCTTTGGCACGCTTTCTTCACAATACTTTGGCACGCTTATCGAGGCGGGTTGTTGGGACTTTTTTTGGCGGCACCTTCTTTGAGATAACATCTTTGGAACATTAGGATGTTTTTTTAATGTTACAAAACACGAGGAAATGGGCATGGAAATCTAGGAAAGTTTTCACGTACTTCGAGGTAGTGAGAGAGAGTATTCTAGAGAGAGAAAGGGATGTGTGAAATGGTGTGAGGAGTGAGAGAGCCCAAGGCCTCTATTTATAGGCTGATCAGGGTTCCCATCGCGATACGCGATGGCCCCTTGATCAGCCCGTTGCGTATCACGACGTAGACTGATGATCGGCCCAATAGGCTTGCCACGTGGCAGACGTGATGCCACGTGGTGACACGTGGCAAACGTTGTGCCACGTGTGGACACGTGGTATGCCACGTGACTCGCTTGTCAGACAACCCATCGCGATACGCGATGGGTTTGCCTTCTGATCCATTGCGTGTCGCAATAGGTCAGGAAAACAAAATTTTCATTTTAAACCCTGGAGTTTAGAATTTGACATTTTTGGTCCTTTAACTTTTAAACTTGGTATTTTAAACCTGAAACTTTCATGATGCTATAGTAAACTTCAAGACCTAGGAGTTCCCCTTTTATCAATCCAAATTGGTGAATTTAAAACTGATCGGACATTGCTAGATCTTGGAGCTTGTCTTAGTATCATGCCCGGTAGTTTATATGATCAGTATGAGTTTGGTCCACTACAAAAAGTAAACACCACCGTGGTTTTAGCGGATCAAACCCATATACTTCCTCGAGGCATGATATATAATGTGATGGTACATGTGGAGGATTCGGTTACCTAGTTGACTTTTTAGTACTTGATTATGTTAAAAATATAACTAACACGCAACCCACAATCATATTGGGTAGACCCTTCCTTGCCACTTCACTTGCAGTGATTGTTTGTGCTAAGGGGACACTGGAAATAAAGTGTGGGAATCGTGATAAACGATTAGTATTATTTGAAAATACTGCTGACCCTTTTGTTGACAAGTGTGTATCCTTGAGAAAGGATCACACGAAAGTGGAGAGTTTTGTGATTGACAGGTCAGTTGAGAAGAAAGAAGTTTAGCTAAACAGAGTGAGAATGTGGCAGGAAAAAGGTAGCCGACCAAAGAAAATGAAAGTGAGACATCCACCTAACCTAAATGATCCATGGTGGAGGATGAGGATGTTCGGAGCCTGACCCTGGTTTGCCGGAAGACTGGCAACAATTGCTTGAAAATGAGCGTGCTTATTACGAGAAAGCTGCACGGGAGTGGGCCAGTCACCCACCTTGCACGCCATAAAAGTTTTAAAAAGGTGGTAATTGTACATTTTGTATATTTTATTTTTTATTTTTCATTATAATTTCTAGTTTATTTATTATTAGTGGTATTTTAAGCTACCATCTTAGCCAAAACCAAGTGTGTGTGTGTGGGGGGGATTCTTATGGATTTCTCTTCGACATTGTGTTGGGAACAACACAGGTTTTTCATGGAAGGAAGTGGAGTTTTACTTAGTAGTGTCTTCGTTTTTATTTTCTCAAAACCATACATTGGGATAATGAATCCCAAGTGTACGGATGGGAGAATTTTCTTCTTCAAAGTTTTTCTAATTTTTTTTAAGTTTAAAAGAAACCGGAAAGTGGTAAGATGGTGGGGTAAGGTTTTGGTCCGTTTTCATGGTCTCAATTCCCTAAAGGATATGTTTGCCTAGTTGTTTTAAAAAGGAGGTTATGTAATATTCTAGTCAAGGTTAGCATACTTTCGGTACAATAACATGCATAACATGTCCATATACACTTGTGCATTGAGAAAGTACAGATTGGTGAGAATGTTGATATCCTTCGATAGAACATGTGCAATCAATGCATTTCGAGACCTTAGCTTGGCATGAGTGCAAATGTGATAGAGACAATTAGATTAAAGCCTCGTCTGGATGAGTGAGCGTGTGGGTTTTGTGGGTTGCGCCTCATACGTTACATATATGAGTATGGTTAATTAGAGGGCGGGGGTTGGTTCCCTTAGAAAACATTGTTGGACTTATTCTTTTATTCAATCAACCCCGATATTAAATTGCGAGATGATCCGGCTTAGTAGGTTTCTTTGTATTGTAATTATTTTAGTACACATCAATAGGATGTATTAAGCATTATGTTTACTTTGCAATGTCCAAAAACATGTTAGAGATTCAATGTCAAAGTATTATGTAGTGAGTGAAAAAAAAGGAGAAAAGAAAAAAAAAGGAAGTTAGTGATGTATATAGTTGTTTATTTTATTGTTTACTTAGTTTCTTTGTAATAAGCCAGATCGGATCGTTTGAGCTAATTTATATATTCCCTTTCCATACCTTTACACCTAGCCCCGTTATCACCTGTTTTCAGCCATCTTGATTTGCATTTGTGTCGGGTATTCATATGCATGAATATTTCACTCTTTTTTAGAGCAAACCCAAAGTCATTAAACTTGATCATTGCTGTACTTCGTACAAATCCAAATTACTTACTTGATCAAAATCCTCTGTTAGTCATACACTGTTCCTCCCTTGCGTGCGTCTTAATACCATTAAGAAACGGACCCCACGGGATAAAATGTATGTAAGCCGACAGATGGATTCGTGCATATTCACTCATAGTAAAAGAAACTCAATGCATTGCTAAGAAATCTTTATAAAATTCAAATTTTGATCAGCAATATAATGGTTTAAGTCAAGTTGGGGTGATATGGCAAAAATCAAATTAAGCTTGAACCGAGATTAGAGGCTGATAGTTTCTGATATTTTGTGCATTAATTGAACCATTAATCATATCACAAAAACGCTTGAAGGTTTGTTATTAGATTTAAGTGGACAACAATACCAATGACCAACTTAACACCTGTCACAATTTCGCTGAAATATAAAGCTGTGATGGAAGGGTAATTTGATCAATATGATTCTTTGCTCAAACTCGACAAAAATCCAAAAATATGTACTGCTTTTGAAAACTGATACAAAACCACAAAAATATTTTTCTTGTTTTAAATTTCCGGATAATTTTTTGGTAAATATTTAGTTTTATGTTGAAAATTTCAAAATACAAAAAGATTTTACCTTTTCTTTTTTTAAATATTACTTAATTATTTTAAGTTAATTGTTGTATCGAGAGCAGCTCCTGCCATGATACAATTGAAATTATCTAACATTATTTATGTTAATTTAAGTTATCGGTTTTCAAAACGTAAAACGGGTTTAAGGTATTCAATTATCGAGGTATGGGATCTCGGTAATTACATTAACTTAATAAGTTATTTAATAAATTCTTTTATTCATTAATTTTTTGGTTAATTAATTCTTTATTTAATTAATTCACTAATTTAATTGTAATTCGTTATGTTATGGTTAACGAATTAGGTCATTTTAACGAACTATCTTCTAGTTCGTTATCCTAATTCGCTTCTACACTCTGTAACGAAAGGCTTCAATTCGTTAAGCATAAGCTAACGAATTAAGACACGAATTAAAACCTAATTCGCTATGCCACGTGTTTAGTTCAAATAATGAATCATCTGATTCGTTACTTCAAAATTCAAACTAATCGGCTGATTCGTTACATTGAAAAGCGTGTCTTGTCAGCCTATATAGGAAGGCGTGCATAAGAATCGGTTACTATTTACTGTCTTCTTCTTTCTGAGTGTACTGTTACTCTCGCAAATTTTTCTCTGAAATCTCGACCTTCACTGAATCAATTTCTGATCATATCTTTGATTTACTAAGGTATAACCGATTATATCTTCATGATTTTCGTCAAAAATAAGGACGATTTGATGTGTTAATTATTAAGATTTTCTTATAAGGGTTTTTAAGGTTTATGAAAACTTTCATTATCTGATTAATACCTTGTTAAAGTATTGCCTTTTGATATCATTGAAATCGGAATGGATTTCCGAGACCCTTGGTGATCTTTAATCATAGTTTGATTGTTGATTGCCGGGTTAATGATTGATTGTTATTTTTGGGTTTGTATGCCTTATTCAAATTGTCAGGTCCCACTCGTGAGGGTCGATTTGGCTCGGATCTTTAATCAATCATGTCATAACTCACACAAAATTAATCGTGTTGACAAGAGAGTTAATGACGGGTTACTATATTTAGAAAGATGACCGTTTGTTAAAGGCGGAATCAATAACAAACATACGGTTGCAATGAATATTCAAGGACAAAAGGCACACACCGGATTCACTCAAAATATTTCCATTTATATAATGTTAATAATAAAAAGGATAATCGATTTAGGGTTTTCTAATGTCTCTCTCTCGTCCCTTTGGCGGCGTGCCCTAAATATTCTATTTATAGGCCTGCCAACCTAAGACAGCTGTCATTCCTTCTAGAAACCCTATCCGATAATACATATTCAAAAATAAAACTAAGTGTAAAACAAGTCTTCCGGGTAGGCTTTTTCATTAAACTTCAGTCTCCGAGTACGCAGTGTACTCGGCCTTCCTTCAGACTTGGTAAACATAGAAGTGTACTCGGAATCAGTTTCCGGGTAGACTTTACTTAAAGAATATTTTACCAAGTAAAATATTCACTGAGTAGGCTTCAATCTTCTTGGACTTATCAAACTTTGCCCGACAGATCCTTACGAGCAACCTTGTTCTTCTATGGTCCTGTTCGGCTGATTGTCAGTTGAACAACTTATTGATAAGGCGTACTCGGGAGTACATACCTTACTTGAGCAGAACCTTACTCGAAATAACTTAGAGATATTCTATTAACTCATCAAGTATACTCAGACCATAATTATTAAAGAATACCTTACCCGGTATTCCAATTACTTGGCTTCTTGGACTTGGTTGACCATACCTTACTCGGAAGAGTAAAATACTTGGTCTTGAAGAACAACCCTGCTTGACAATGTGAACCTTGCTCGGATATGCCAAATCAATGATCCTTACTCTGGAAATCACTAAAAACCATACCTTGCTCGGATATCCACTTAAGAAGACTATTTGAAGTAAACCTTGCCCGGAAGGCAAAATCTCGTACTCGGCTAAGTAAAAGCTTACTCGAAGGTCCAAGGTGTGCTCGGATTCAATACTTAGTAGTTTCTGAGGAGGTTGAGAAGATTCAAATCTCCTCATTTGGGTCAAATTATTGACCCAACAATCTCCCCCTAGATTGGAACACCTCAGCTGACCCAAAACACTCTATGGTTACATACACTTAGCAAAATACACATCAAATTAAAAGTCAAATTTCATAATCAAATTACATAAGCAAAAGCTGTCCGAAGACATTACATAGCAAAGCCTATTCTATCTCTTTTGTCTTTTCCTTTCATTGTAGGATGCTTGTCTTCTCAGCTGGATTACAGATGCAGCTCTTTCTCTGAAGATATTGAGCACTTGATAGTGAGTGTGTCCTTCTGGTATCACCAAGTCTCTTATATCAGTAAAATCATCATTGTGTAAGCATGTCAGATCTGCATCCTTCTTGATTGTTGCCAAGGCCTTTCCATCAGAATTCCTCAGCACATAGTAACCAGTGTCTTCTTTGTATTCAACTTCAGTGATGACACCGTTCTTCTGCACTGTATAGTTTGGCCTTCTCATTCTTCCTCCCAATCTTATACACGTATCCATGTTGGACAGTGGATTCTGATCTTAGACACTTATTTGGTAGTTCAGTTCAACCCTGTCCATTCTCTTCAGTTTCTCTGACCTTTTTGACCTGTGGAGTTGAATCATTCTCCAACTTCTCTTTTCTTTCAAAAATCTGAATCCATCAGCAGCCTGTTCCTGCAAGTACTTTGATAAATCATTCATCTGTCTTCCTGCTGATCTGTCCCTGTTTCTGTAGTCATATAAGTGAAGTGTGGCCATTCTTCTTAATTGATCTTCATTATACTCACAGAAGTCACTTCTGACTACAATCTCTTTTAATGACCTCCTCTCCATAATCGCTTTAAGTGAATCAGTGACTGAATCATAATACAACTCTCTGGGTAGATCCGCATCAAATTGTGGTCTTGTTCTGTGTTGTACTGAGCTGCTTGATTCTCCTCTTCCTCCTTGGCCTCTTCCTCTAGGAAATCTTTGATGGAGTGGAGGTCTGAATGGAATTGATTTCTTGGGCTTTTGAGGTCCCAAGTTGAATGTCTTCACATACATAGCTTCCACCATCTCAGTGGGAAGGTTGGCTATCTCCACCATGTTATGTCCCACTGCCTCCCGTTCAATTAACATTTTTATCATTCCTGGAGTTCTTGCCAGTCCAGCAGGTACAAACCTGCCATCAGCATAATATCTGGGATTCTCTCCTTCCCTCAAGGCCTTTTCCCATTCATCCTTCTGAAGATAGAAGAGAGTCTTCAAATCCTCTTTTTCTAACACATTAAAGTCTTCTTCAGTCATCCCTCTCTTGTTTATCATTATGTTCCTTAGGATGTTTATCATTTCCTCATTCTCCCAAGGCATGAATGGTTCATTTTCTGGTTCAGGTTTTACATCTTCTTGAACAATAGGAATTTCAACTTGTTTTACTTTCTCCTTTTCTTTTTCCCTTATTGTCTGAATTCTTCTTTTCTTCCTTGGTGGCTCAATAGATGTTTCTTTTAAGATTGAGCTCTCAGCATAGACCCTTTTTAATTCTTTCTCTTTCTGTTTGGAATACAGGTCAAATACTGCCTCTTTACTCAGATTTCTTACAACCTCAGGCTTCATGCCTCTCTCAAGCAGGTATCCACACATACCATCATATTTCTTCTTTAATTCTTCCAACTCAACCTTATCATCCTGTTTTACAAACTTTTCTGAAACTTTCTCTTTCTTACTATTGTAAAGATCTTGATTTTGGTCAAAAGTGTATATTTCCAAGGAAGCTTCAGGATAGCCTATAATTTTCAAATAATTTTTATAATGCTCAGCATTTTTCTTTCTCTTCTCAACCTTCTTTAAAACTTCTTCTGCATTGATTTCAATGTTGCCCCTTTGAATATAAGTCTTTTCAGCTTGAGGGGTCTCATCAGTGGAGCTTGTACCAACTTTCTCTCCTCCTTGATCAGGATTATCATTATTGTCATCATCAGACTCCTCAGATCCATCCTCCTCCTCAGATAGATCATTCATGGCATCTATTTTTGGTTCATCAGAGGCAGGATGATCTGGTTCATCCCTAGTTGGCACATCAGGGACACCTTGTATATGTTCACCAGGTCTTAGACTTTGTAAAGGTGTAGCCCTGATAGGACTTTGTTCAGATGTCCTTTTTCTTCTCTCATAAGTCTTTTCAAATCTTCTTTCTGGCCAGTTACCAGTAGGGTTCTTTCTCAAATCCTCCTTTACTTGTTCAGCCCATTTTTTGCCAGCCATAGATGCAATTGACTCGCCAATCTCTTCTTCAGGAATTATACCAGTAGTTGGTTCAGCAGCAGTTTCTGATGTTTGACTTTTAGATTGAAACATGCCAACCACTGTGCCCAAAGAGTTGTCCACTTCCTCAACTCTTTTCATCTTAATCAGTACCTCAATAACTTCTTGATCAGCCTCATCTTCAGTCAGTTCTTTTTCAATGTTGGCTTGTCTGATCAGATTTTCTTTCTCTGCTATTTCTTCTGGAGTTAGAGATAGGGCTATTTTCTCCCTCTCCAAAGTTTCTTTGATTATTCTTTCTTGCTCTTCAAGAGCAGTAGCAGCATCATCATCTTTAAATGTTATATCTTTCTCAGCATACACAACTGGTTCTTCCTCTGTTGCTATCCCTTTACCTTTTTCTTTTCTCTTTCTCAACTGCTCTTCATCTTCTTCTTCATCAGAAGTTTCATATTCATCAATTTCTTTGAACAGTTGTTCTAATTCAGAATCATGTTCTACCCTCTTGGAACTAACTTCTTGATCATCTTCAGGTTCAGTGGTTACCAGTTTCTCAGTAGCAGCATTCATATTTGCATTTTCCACACTCATTTCCTCATCCACAATCTCAGTCAATTCTTCTGTTAACACATTCTCATCATCTTTTGACTTTTCATTTTCATTATCATTGGTTTCCTCTCCACTCACTTCCACTTCATTTTCATCACTATCATCATAATCATTCATGATCATCTTCAAACCATCAACATTTTCAACACTTACAGCATCAGTCATAACCACATCATTATCATCTCTATTCTCCCCCTGTTTTGGGGCAGCTGAGGTCTTCTCAACCTCCTGCACCAGCGTTCGAATCATCATTTCAGCCTCAGCTAACTTTCTTAATAATATTTCATTTTCATTAGTTAGTTCTTCATTCTTCCTACTCAATACAACATTCTCACCCCTAACCTCCTCAACTTGTCTTTTCAACTCATCATTTTCCAACATCAATTCAGCATTTCTTTGGAGTGTATCAACAAGTGGACTTGTAGGTTCTGATGTAGGAAATGGTTCAAAATCAGGTTGGTTTGTGGTGGGTGTTTGAGGTGGGCTAGAAATGACTGATTCTGATTGGTTTGGGCTATGTGTAGGTGATGTCTGTGGTGGTGATAGTTGAAGTGTGGAAGTTTCAGGTTGGTCTAGGGTTAGGGTTTGAGGTTGTGATTGATGTGGTGGGATTGGTAGTGGTGAGTGTAGTAGTGTAGGGATAGGTTGTTCAAGTTCTTCTCTTTGCTCCCCCTGTTCAGGTGCCATAATCTCCATCTCCAAACCATCTCCACCTTCATTGCCATCAACATCATCATCAGAATCTCCTTCATCACTTCATCATCACCCCCTTTTTCCTCATCTGAGGTCAGCTCAGGCATAGACATTATAGCCAGATCATGGTTTAACAACCAAGGTAAAATTTCAAAAGGAACACTTGCATCAAATGTATTAGAGACACCAGGATTCTTGATTCTTTTGTAAGCATCAGGGTCTTGCAGTTTGTGTGTGTCTCCAATTGTTGGTAAATCTTGTAATACACTGTTGAATATGATCTGTAGGAATCTTGGGTACTGTAAAAATCTTCTCCTTTCTGGTTTCTTTAGATTCCCTACTAACCCCTCAAAGATCATCTTGGAAAAATTAAAGGGCAGATCAAAGATAGTTCCAACTGTGGCATTAGCTAGATCATGACTCATCAGAGTCCATGACCCCTTCCTCGAAGCAAATCCATGAATTATATGGTGAATCAGAAATCTGTACAGCATCGAAAATAAACCCTTCTGAAACTGTCCTTCATGGACATTTCCCTGATAACCCATAGTTTCTTTAAAGATTTTCAACAAGTGTTTTGTGTTGAAGTTTATGTGGTTGTGATCGTCATCATTCAGTCTTAAACATCTCCTGATCATTCTTTCTATAATTTGAATCTCTTTTCTGGCCACGATTGCTTCTATTCTTTTTCCATCAACATCTTCAACCAACTCTGCTGATCTCCAGAAATCCAAGGAGTGATTTCTGTAAATAATCGGGCTTTCAGTGAGTGCAAAATTGATGTTCGACCGCGCCATCCACGAAATCATTCGAGCCATTGGTGCATTTTCTGGTGTCACTTATAGTAACGCGCACATGTTGTGCTTTGGCTCAAAAGCATACGTCGGCTCGTTATCTGCCATATCTGAAATTCACAAACAAACATATTCAAAGTGAAATTAGTCATAAAGTTCAGTACTTTAGATAATTTCAAGTTATAAAAATGAAGAAGAAAGAAAGAAATCTTCATGAACCTGTTCTTCGACAAATTAATAACCTAAACACATAAACAGAGTGTCAGTACTCAAATACTTAATCAAGTCACATTATAATCTAATTGTGATCGGAAAACATAATATTTAATGCTTACCGAGTCGGAATTAGTGGCTGATAAAAATTAGGGTTCAGATTAATGTTGAATTCGATAAGTCGGTTATATTTCTTAGTGAGGAAGGATTTGCAGTGGAAGGAGAGAGAGAGAGGGAAATAATGTTGGAAAATTTTCTTAAGTCCCTCTTTTATACCTTTTTGAAAATGGGTTTTAAATGTTTTTTGTCATTTTGTGAATTATTAGCTGTCACCCAGTAACATTATCCACTTGATATATTAAAAACATTTAATTTCATTTAAGATCATAAGACCTTACTCGAAAGCTTAGTATATCCAAAGTCTACTCGGTCTACTTCCATTAACAAACCTTACTAGGTCAAACTTTACTCGGAATAATTTTTAATTTGGAATATACAAAGTTTGCCCGAATTCTATTATTTTCAACCCTTGCTCGATCAAGTAAATTAATTTAAAGTTAAGACATAATGAAGAAAGCTTACCCGAAATACTTGACATCTAGAGAAATTAATCACAAGGAAAATAATCAAAAATAGTTATCAAATAAACATTCTTACTAAGAATCAATTAAGATCCTCACAAAGATTTCTCAAATTCAAATTTAAAACTTATTTAGCATGAACCCTAAGAAGAATCATAATCAATTTTATCATACTAATTAACATATTCAATCAACGCATTCATTCAAGTATGCTTGTATACATAGTGTGCACGAGCACTCTTTCAATGAAAAGTGTGCTCGGACAACAATCTTATGTAAAGTATACCTGAATAACTTTCATATAGTACAAAGTGTGCTCGAAAAGAAATTCTAGCAGACAGTGTACTCGGAAAGTTAAGGTTTGAAATTACCAAGTATATTGAAGGAACACAAGTGTACCCGAAATATAAAGTGTGCTCGGAAAACAAAGTTTGCTCGAAAACACTTGTAATTTCAAAGAAATCATAAACACACATATCACAGAGCATGCTCGGAATGAAATTAAGCACATAAGCATTTAAGTGTGCTATAGTCTAAAATTTCATAGAGCTTGCCCGAAAATCCTAAGTTAGCACTAAGCTCGCTAGGATAAGCACATTCAATCATCAGGTATGCCCTTGCTCGAGGAAACTCAACATTTCAAACCATACCCGAAAAATGACAAACTTGAACAGTAACATCTAAGCGTGCCCGGAAAGATTAACAGGTCTTTCCTAACAACGTATTCACACAAAGCTTACTCGGTGTACTCACTTAAGTTCACAAAGTTTGCTTGGAAACACAATCAGCATATAACATGCATAGCTTACTCGAAACTTGCATATAACATGCATAGCTTGCTCGAAACAATAATTTCTTGTTAAAAGATAGCTATTTCAACACATAATCATCTCAAGACTTCAAGCTTACTCGGGAAAATGAGTGCAACAGTGTACTCTACCCGAAAAGTGTAAGCACTTCAAAGTATGCCCGAAAATCATAAAGTTAGTCAGAAATGACTAAAATTACTTGGAAAGTTTGAAAATTATCAACCTTACCCGAAACAACATATTCACACATAATCAACTGTTTTGTACTCGGAAAAGTTTTAAATCATTAACCTTACCCGAAAATACATATTTAAACAGGTTGTGCTCGAGAAGATTATAAAGCATCAAACCTTACCCGAACTCACATATTCAACCTATTTTAGGCAAAATGCAACACTTTTTGACTTAAACCACTTGTCAAAGACATTTCTAATTTATGTATCATTTCATAACATAGTTTAAGAGCAAATGGTGCTTTTAGATATAAAATTTCAGTTATAATTCATTTCAAAACAATATCTTTATTAAACTGAAAAGATCTCAGGAATGGGATCATATTGACTAAGTAGCTATCTCATTACTTCACTCTCAGCATTATTATGACAACTTAGATGGGTTAACAGCAGGTATATACTTAGCATGATTTTCATCTCTTTGGTGATATGATTAAAGTTCAATTTGATCATAACGCAATAATGGTCAACACTGTGCTATGATGCCTCATATCTCTTCTCAAAGCTTATTTGGCTTTCCCCAGATCACCCCAATTTGACTCCAACCTCCTGTATTTGGTCAAAAATAGTTTTTGTATGACAGAACTTATTGTATTTTTGTATTTTTTGATTCAAACATATATAGAGGTTGAACGTTGGACTTACAGTTAGCAACATGCCTTTCATTCAAGATGAGACAGATTTTGCCAACATCTTTGTAGTTCTTGTTGTAACCCTCTTGTTTGATAAAATATTTAAAACACTTATCAACTTTTGGTTGATTTATTCATTTTTCCCTTTTTTTTGATATTTTCTCAAATTTTCTTAAAGTATGTTCTTTATCATATTTAAAAATGTTTCATGTTGGTTGACCAAATAACAACAGGCTCGTGTATGACTGGGTAATCACTTTTCTGCCATATCATTCGGAGAGATCTATCTTGAGACATGCAAAACAACTATGCATCTCCACATAAAGATTAGCATATTCATTATGTTTATATCACCTTAGATTTACATCATCATGGGAAAGTAACCATACATGTTAATGACTATACTAAGGTCTTTTTAGCCTATTAATTCCAAATGATCAGCTAAGTTGTCAATGTACTATCATTTCCCATAAAATACAGTTTAATATTCAATCACCCCAATATCTCTTTCTTATCCGGTTAATGGCTCTCCTGTTTTGACTAAAAGTGGTCAACAGGACCAAACATACATGTTAATATATGTCCTATCAAAGTCAGAGTTATTGACATAGTTTTAAGTGAAGAAATAAGAAACAAGTCATAATTGCCCCAAATGCATTCAGTTTTCAGGTCAATGGCTATCCTTTGAATCTATAAAGATTTAAGGACCAAACATACACAAGTGCATGTCCTTCCAACTGAGCAAATGACATAATTTTCAGCAAAAATAACTACTTGAGACTTTTCCTTTTAAAAATCCTTCTTTTTAAGCTTCTTAAAAGCTTGAACTGAATAATCTTATCTTATCTCCACACCATTAATCAACTTGCTCATGTTTTGACCAAAATATAGTATTTATGCAAAATTCATTATAAATTTCATTGACTCACTTAATTTTGACATAAAACACATTTTGACACAAACAGTTGCATCACACACTCAAATCTTAATCATTCTTAACATCATCAAGAAAGACAGACTGTACTCTCATTCAATGTCTATCCTGTCTTAACAACTTCAGAAGATCAAATTAAGAACATATTCAAGTAACCATACACATTGATTACTCATGACATCACATAAGCATTAAATTTCACCTAAACAGATCAAACTGCTTATCATAACATCATATCAGTTAACATGATAGTCAAGAATTACCATCAATTTCCAGCAAATTGCACAGATAGTTACTTAAGCACCTATCAGTAAACATCAAAGCAGTGACATAATCAAAAGATATTCAATCAACATTTAGTTGAAACATAATCAATATGTGTTATCTCTAATAAAATAATCAGTTATCACAGAGAGACACACATAGAAACAGTTAAGTCAGATAAACATTTAACATACTCAGTAACATACTCAGCAACATATTCAGCAACATATTCAGCAACATATTCAGCAAGTGTAACCTCTAATAAAATATTTAAGTAGCACATAGAGGTACCCAACCAAGCACCCATCCTTAATCAGATTTCATCAGAGTTGATCATCCCTAGGGCTTTCAAGAGAAAGTTGAATCTGGTTCTATCAAGTGGTTTGGTGAATAGGTCAGCCAAATTAACACTTGTATCAACTCTTTGCATTTCAATCAGACCTTTTTCACTGCAATCTCCGATGAAGTGATGTCTGATTTCAATGTGCTTAGTCTTAGAATGTTGCACAGGATTCTTAACAGTAAAATATGCAGCAGTATTATCAATCAGAATAGGGGTGTTTAGAAAGTTCAAACCATAGTCCAGCATCTGATTTTGAATCCAGAGAACTTGTGCACAGCAGGCAGATGCAGCAACATATTCAGCTTCTGCAGTGGATATTGATACTGTAGTTTGTTTCTTGCATTGCCATGACACTAGCCTTTCTCCCAAAAACTGGCATCCCCCTGATGTTGACTTTCTACTCATATTGCATCCATCATAATCACTGTCTGTATATGCAATCAAATCAAATGATTGGTTCTTTGGATACCAAATCCCTAAGTCTGGTCTTCCCTTCAAGTATCTGAATATTCTTTTAACAGCATTCATGTGGGAGACTTTTGGATTTGACTGGAACCTAGCACACACACACACAGCTAACATGATATCTGGTCTTGTTGCAGTCAGATACATCAGAGATCCAATCTTGGCTCTGTATTCATGTTCATCAACTGACTCCCCCTTTTCATCAGCTATCATCTTTTCTTTGGTATCCATTGGAGTTGAAGCAGTCTTGTAATCATGACAGTTGAACTTATTAAAAATGTCCTGCACATACTTAGTTTGGTGAATGAAGATCCCTTCATCCTTTTGTTGAACTTGTAGCCCCAAAAATAAGTTCATTTCTCCCATGGAACTCATGTTGTACTTGGACTTCATCACCTCTTCAAACTCCAAACACATATTTTCATTTGTAGATCCAAAGATGATATCATCAACATAGACTTGTAAAGCAGCAAATCTGACCCTTTTCTTTTGTAGAAGAGTGTCTTGTCAATGGCTCCCCTTGTGAAACCATTTTCAAGTAAATGAGTTGATAGCTCATCATACCATGCTCTAGGAGCCTGATGCAATCCATAAATGGCTTTGTTTAACTTATACACCCTGTTTGGATACATGGGATCCTCAAAACCTGGTGGTTAAGCCACATACACTTCTTCATCAATCTTTCCATTTAGGAATGCATATTTAACATCAAGCTGGAATACTCTTATGTTCTTTGAGGCAGCATATGCAAGGAAAATTCTTATGGCTTCCAGTCTTGCAACTGGTGCAAACACTTCCTCAAAGTCTATCCCTTCTTCTTGAAGACATCCCAGTGCTACAAGTCTTGCTTTGTTCTTAATCACCAAACCCCTTTCATCCCTTTTGTTTCTGAACACCCATTTGGTTCCTATTGCATATCTGTCATGTGGCTTGTCTACAAGATCCCACACATGTAAATCTCTAAACTGGGCCAATTCCTCTTGCATAGCCTCTACCCAACTATTGTCCTTTAAGGCTTGAGCAATATTCTTTGGTTCTAATTGGGATAGAAAGCAAGAGTAAAGACAGATGTTTGCTATCTCATAATGACTCCTTGTTACTCTTTCATGCAAGTCACCAATGATATTTTCAGCAGGATGATTCTTTTCAACAGTAGGAGTTTGTATTATCATATTTGTAGACAAATTTGTGTCAAGATTTGATTCATTAAGTTCAGGTTCTTCAATGATCAAATCAGCTTCTGCATCATGAAACTCTGGTGCTTCATCATTGGTTTGTCCTGAAGTAGATGCACCATTGTTTCCCAGATTCAAGCTTTGAAACAAGTCTTGAAATCTTGTTGTAGAAGCATTTTCATCTTCATTCGATTGGTTGCATGTTTCACTCCCATTCTGAACATGATCATTTTGTACATTTGAAATGTCCTGATTGTTTACTTCCTCATCTTGTTCAATGGAATTGCTTGAGGAGCTTTTCACAAAAGTATATTCATTTTCTTTTCTAGCAACCTTTTTCCACAATTCTTCCAAGTCCAGTTCTTTCTTCTTGTTCTCTTCAACATGTGTACTGGTCTTGTAGAATGAATCATCAAAGTCATTAGAATAAATCTTGAATGACTTGATTAACTTTTCATGATCAAACAGCCATGTTGCACCACTGACTGTATTGAATTGATTTTCATTAAAAATGATGTCAGATGACTCTATCACACTCATGTGATCTTTCACATAAACTCTGTATGCCTTTGAGTGAGTAGAATATCAAACAAAGAAACAATCTAGTGACTTAGTTTGAAACTTGTTCAAATAATCTCTAGTGTTCAATAGAAAACATTTGCAACCAAAGGGCTTGAAAAACTTGATGTAAGGCTTTCTGTTATTGAAAATTTCATATGGATTCTTGTTATGCCTTTTGTTTACAAGTACCCTGTTCTGAACATAACATGCTGTATTGATTGCTTCAGCCCAAAAAGTGACAAGCAGATTTGCATCAGCCATCATGGTTCTGGCAGCTTCTATCAAAGTTCTGTTTCTTCTTTCTGCCACACCATTTTGTTCAGGAGTTCTAGGAGCTGAGAATTGTTGAAATATTCCTTTCTTTGTGCAGAATTCTTCCATAACTCCATTTTTGAACTCTGTACCATTGTCACTTCCCATCATTTTGACTTTCTTATTTAGCTTGTTCTCAATCATTGTAACACAACCCATAATCAACTCAGCAGACTCATCCTTGGTACTTAGGAAATAGACCCAAGTATATCTTGAATAGTCATAAATGATCACCAGACAATATCTCTTCTTTCCAATACTTGGCACACTCACAGGACCAAAAAGATCCATGTGAAATAACTCAAGTGGTTAATCAATTGAATTGATGAGCTTTGTCTTATGAGTAGACTTGTGTTGCTTTCCCTTTTGACATGAATCACAGTGATCATCAAACTTAAATTCTCTTGTAGGTAAACCAATCACATGTTCACCCTTGACCAGTCTATTTATGTTCTTTAAGTTTACATGACACAATTTCCTATGCCACAATTTTGATTCATTTTCAGTGGCTTTGGAAACAAAACATGCACCACCTCTTGAAATGGCTTCTTTCATATTTAACTCATATAAGTTGCCATTTCTGGGTGCCATCATCATAATCATCTCAGGTGGAATCACAAATTCAGGTTTTAAGATGAAGCAATGAGAATCATCAAAACTAACTTTGTAACCTTTATCACACATCTGTGATATGCTCAGAAGATTGTATTGAAGTCCCTCAACATAAAACACTTTATCAAATGACACCTTTCCATTTGTCAAGATTCCTTTTCCCACAATCTTTCCACCATTTTCATCACTCCCAAAGGCAACAGGACCTTCATATTTCTCTTCATAGTTCACAAGTGACCTCTTGTCACAAGTCATGTGCCTAGAACAACCACTATCCATATTCCATATATCATTCAATGGAGTGGCCTGTTCCTACACAAAGAGAAATTTGATTAGTTAAGTGATGAGGTGCAAGCTTCATCAACTTGCAACTTATCAGTGTCAATTTCAGTGGCAGCCTGGGAAGTGAGTGTTGTAGGTTCAGATTCTGTATGAGTGATTTCCAGATTATCAAAATGATCAGTTTCATTGCCACATACTCTTGGTGTTTTGAAAAGTGAAACTGAACATTGAGGCTCAACTGAGTCAGTGACATTCTCTTTCAAGACATAGTCCTTTGTTTCTGAGTAGTCTCTTATATCAGTCACAGCTTCAATTTTAGTTTCTGTTTTAGGTTTCCAGGTGAAACCTTGTGGTTCATATCCATGTTTCATCAAGAACTTCTCATCACCAGTTAGTTCATTTGATTTCATTCTCTGATAAGTATCTTTTCTTCTTGTCTTTTCACTGTCTGATGATCCTTGAGAGTCATCAGACTTAACTGATTGAATGTCTTGATTAATCTTCAATGACTGATCTTTCTTCTTTGTCATCTTCTTGTGCTTCTGTGGTGACTTACTTCTTCCTACATACTCATTCACTTGTTTCTTTCCTTTGATTTCAGTATTCTCTTCATTACTTGCCTTCTTTCCACACAGATTTCTTTTTCCCAAATACATTTCATACTTCTCTTTGTACAGAACAAAGTCTTGACCATACATTTTTCCATATGGTACATGAAATGGTTTGAGTTTGAATCTTTCATGGCATGAATCTGTGTGGTGACCATATTCATCACACCTTTTGCACCAAACCTTGCCTTTGAAAACATCATGTTCTTTTGGTTTCTTGAATCTTTCACTTGGCTTAGGTGAATTGACTCCTAGAGTCTTCTGATTTTTCAAACCATCAAAGTCAATTGAAAAAGGAACAAATTCCTCAATCTTGATGTCTTGTCTTTCAACATTGCTTTTGACAAAGACAATCTTCTTCATAATCATAGGTTCTTCATCACTGCTTTCTCTAACCCTTGACTGGCTTTTCTCATATTCTTCTATTGTCTCCACTTCTCCAACATCCAACACTTCATGACTAGAAAAGATTGGATAAACTGGGATAAAGTTTTCTGAATCAATCTTTTCATTCTCCTTCTTCTTCTTGTTGTTCTGCTTTATCCTATTCAATAAAGTCTTGCTTGGAGGTCTAACTGCATTGTAGTTTATCTTCCTCCTTTCACAGATGTCAAAAGAGACATGTTCCCTTTTAATGTTGTCCTTTTGCTTCTTTGATTTTGATGGGACTGGTGGATACTTTGGAAGCTTGTCAACAGATTCAGGTTTTTTATACTTTCTCCCTCTTTCAGCAGCTTGAATTTCCTTTTCAGTAATTTGATCACTTAAATCACTAAGATCATCTTGATCCAACTCATCTGAATCAAAGTCATCCTCAGAGACTTGAACTCCAATTGACTTTTTCATTTTCACTTCTTTCTTAATCACAAACTCTCAATCTTCATTCACTTTTACCTTGTTGTATAAATCAACAAATTCTTCCCTGTCTTGAAAAACATCTTTGAATTGTTGTAAGTATGTATCTCTCTTCTCTTTGTCAACTTTTGGCATAAAGTTGTTGTTGAATGGAGGTGGAACTGTTTTATATTTGTCTTGGTCTTTCACTTGATTCAGTATTCCACAAATGTTGCCAGTTGAGACTAAATTCTTAAGAAATTCAGTTTCAACCTTTAGTCTTGTGTTTTGCACCTTTTCTTCAACCAACAGTTTTTTTAAACCATCGATCTCAGTGATGTATCTTGTTTGAGATCTATAAATGATCATGCAATCATCTTCAAGGCTCTTAATCTTTTCATCACTTATCATCTCACTTGCCTCATACTCATTTATGATACTTTGTTTTCTGAAACACTCACCTTCCAGCTTGCCTACTTTTGTTTTTAGTTCACTAATAAGTTCATTTAAATCAACTGTAGGAGCAGAGTATACCTGAGAGGAGGTTCCCTTATCTTTCTCAATTATGGCCATGAACGCCACATTTGCTTTCCTGATATCATCAGCAATATCCTCTTCATGACTGCTCCAATCAAAACTTCCTTCATGTTGTGTAGTCATTGCCACATTTCCTTGATTTTTGATCTGATTTTGATTTGCTGGAACAGTGTTGTTTTGACTATTTTAAGTTCCTTGAAGGTTTTGATTGTGATTCATTTGAGGCTGAAATCCTTGAGTCTGTTGCATACTCTGTTGTTGATTGTTCATATGAGGCTGAAAGTTGTTGAAGTTTGGATTGAAGTTTGGATTGTAACTGTTGTTGTTATTGAAATTGTTCATCTGATTGCTATTGTTGTTGAATCTTGGCTGATTTTGCTGATAATGCTGTTGACCTCTAGATTGATTGTGTTGATATTGAGGTTGACCTCCTGGTTGTTGATTCTGAGATTGATTCATCTGAAAATTTCTTGGTTGATTGCATTCTCTTGCAAAATGACCAGGTTGCTGACAATTGTAGCATATTGCTTTTGACTTGTCAAACCCAATCCTGTCATTTGGACCAGAAACCAGAGATCTACCAGTTCTGTTGTACAACCTTCTACTTCTCAATCCCAACATGGCAGCTTGCCATTTCAAATCCATATCTTCTAAGTCATCTGCATCAATCTGTTCTAAATCATCTTGAACCACACTTGTGTGAATCATGTTCTTTGCAACAAATGCATTATATGACTCAATGAACATAGATAACAAAGCTTGTGTCTCATTGCTTTGAACATGTCCTGTTCCAAGATTAGGAACATTTCCACTAGACACAGAGGCAGAGTCAGAATCATCAATCAGTTGCACATTGAATCTTTGCTGATTTCCTTGAGTGCTTGTGCTACCCCCAATGAAAGATTTTGGAGTCACAACATTATGTTCAGCTGGTTCTTCTATTATGGGAATTTGCTGTTGGTTCTTGATGGACAGATTTCCCATTGGTGCAATCAAAGCATTTGAAACATGGAAACTTGGTCTATCTTCCTTGATCATCTCATTCTCAATCATTTCAAGTTCAGCAGCTTGAAGAAAACATACCACATCATCCAATTTCAATTCATTGAAATTTTGCTTTTGAATGATGAATTTGCAGGCAGTATACCATTCTTTTGGCATTGAGTTGAGCAACTTTGTATTCAAATCAAAGTCAGTCATTACATAATCAGTTGTTCTCAACTCATTCACAATACTCAAAAAACGTTCTAGTATTGACTTCAACCTTTCTCCATCTCTATACTTGAACCTTTCCAACTGTTGCTTCAGTCTTTGCTTCTTAATGTTCTTCAATTCAGTGTTCCCTTCATACATCTCAAGGATGGCATCATACATTTGTTTAGCAGTTGTGTGATGAGCCACCTTGGTCAGAATTTCCCAAGACAAACCTAGCTTAGTCAAAGCCAAGGCTTTGTCATCCACCTTTCTCAGCTTTTCTCTTATAGCAGCAGTTGCAGTAGCATTTGCACATTCTTCAACAGTAGTTTGTGGACCATTCTTGATGGAGTTCCACATGTCAATGTCATTGTAGCATACGGCTGCTTCAAAGAGTACCTTCCATTTGATAAAGTTTTCCTGTCCATACAACCTAGGTATCTTGTTAGTAGACACCTCTTGTTCCTCATATCCAGACATTTTAAAAAGACAAAAATCAGTTTCTTATAAAAAAGTTTTCAAAATAATCAGATCTGAAACCAGAATGCTCAGATCTGATGTGTCTGGTGTGATTAGAACAAGATTTAGATATAAAGACTAAAACTTTCAATGAAACAAGGAAGAGAAAACACCGAAAATTGTAGATCTGGAAGAAAAATGAAAAAAAAACAGGGCTGCTGACGTCACAAATCAATCGAACAGTGCTCTACTTACGTCATTCTTCTTCAAATCTTCAATCAGCAACAATCTTTCTAAAAATAGCAGTAATGCGCTCTGATACCACTTGTCAGGTCCCACTCGTGAGGGTCGATTCGGCTCGGATCTTTAATCAATCATGTCATAACTCACACAAAATTAATCGTGTTGACAAGAGAGTTAATGACGGGTTACTATATTTAGAAAGATGACCGTTTGTTAAAGGCGGAATCAATAACAAACATACGGTTGCAATGAATATTCAAGGACAAAAGGCACACACCGGATTCACTCAAAAGATTTCCATTTATATAATGTTAATCATACAAATGATAATCGATTTAGGGTTTTCTAGTGTCTCTCTCTCGTCCCTTTGGCGGCGTACCCTAAATATTCTATTTATAGGCCTGCCAACCTAAGACAGCTGTCATTCCTTCTAGAAACCCTATCCGATAATACATATTCAAATTACATATTCAAAAATAAAACTAAGTGTAAAACAAGTCTTCCGGGTAGGCTTTTTCATTAAACTTCAGTCTCCGAGTACGCAGTGTACTCGGCCTTCTTTCAGACTTGGTAAACATAGAAGTGTACTCGGAATCAGTTTCCGGGTAGACTTTACTTAAAGAATATTTTACCAAGTAAAATATTCACCGAGTAGACTTCAATCTTCTTGGACTTATCAAAATTTGCCCGACTGATCCTTACGAGCAACCTTGTTCTTCTATGGTCCTGTTCAGCTCATTGTCAGTTGAACAACTTATTGATAAGGCGTACTCGGGAGTACATACCTTACTTGAGCAGAACCTTACTCGAAATAACTTAGAGATATTCTATTAACTCATCAAGTATACGCGGACCATAATTATTAAAGAATACCTTGCACGGTCGTCCAATTACTTGGCTTCTTGGACTTGGTTGACCATACCTTACTCGGAAGAGTAAAATACTTGGTCTTGAAGAACAACCCTGCTTGACAAAGTGAACCTTGCTAGGATATGCCAAATCAATGATCCTTACTCGGGAAATCACTAAAAAGCATAACTTGCTCGGATATCCACTTAAGAAGACTATTTGAAGTAAACCTTGCCCGGAAGGCAAAATCTCGTACTCGGCTAAGTAAAAGCTTACTCGAAGGTCCAAGGTGTGCTCGGATTCAATACTTAGCAGTTTCTGAGGAGGTTGAGAAGATTCCAATCTTCCATATTCTTTGTTTAGGTCAAATCTCCTCATTTGGGTCAAATTCTTGACCCAACACAAATCCTTAAATACCTTAACTTATTTCATGTTTTAGAACCTCAAATCGATATCATTTTCTTCGCAATGGGTTTCCAAGGCTTGTATAGTTGTTTGTTTGGCTACCCATCGATAATTATGGAGTAATTGATTTTGGATTTGCAAGTTTTACTCTCTGTGTTCTTGTCAATTTTGACCTTGACCAAGATAGTCAAAGATTAAGTCAATTTTTGACCATTCGTTATACTTAGCGAATTGGAACTTATTTGTGTCCAATTCGTTAAGAAAAGCACACGAACTAGATTAGCGAATCATTTATTTAACGAATCAGATGTGTATTCGTCAATTCATAACTAACTAGGGGTTAGTTCGTTATTTTTTAATAGTAATTCGCTAGTTCTTCTTCGTTAACTTATTTCCTTGATAGCGAATCAGTTGGTTCGTTACAATCTTATAACGAATCAGACTGTGTTCTTAACGAATGACATTTCAAATTTAATTATTTTAATAATGTAAATTATGATAAAAACATTCCAATGACCTAACTGCGTCAACACATCGGTTACACACACGTAATCTAAAATTTATTAGAGAGTTTATTGATAGATTCATAAATATTCAAATTATATAAAATAAATAGTTTTTATAAATTTTCATATTACTAATCGTTTCTTTTTGCAGTAGTCTTGGATGAGTTGTTAAAGTCGATTCAGGGGACGCTCCCGTGGTGTATGATGTTCGCAGACGATATTGTGTTACTTGCTGAGAGAAAACAAGATCTAAACATGAGGCTTGAGAAGTGGCGAACAACCTTAGAGACAAAAGGTTTAAGGATTAGTCGTTCTAAGACGGAGTACCTCCACTGTGATTTTAGTGGGGTAAATGACAATGAGGACGTACAGATCACCATTGAAGGGTAGGTGGTTCCGCAGGTAAAGAAGTTCAAGTATCTAGGATCATTTGTTCAGAGTGATGGGGAAATAGACACTGATGTGACCCATCGAGTCCAGGTAGTTTGCAGTAGTCTTGGATGAGTTTTTAAAGTCGATTCAGGGGACGCTCCCGTGGTGTATGATGTTCGCAGAAGATATTGTGTTACTTTCTGAGAGAAAACAAGATCTAAACATGAGGCTTGAGGAGTGGCGAACAACCTTAGAGACAAAAGGTTTAAGGATTAGTCGCTCTAAGACGGAGTACCTCCACTGTGATTTTAGTGGGGTAAATAACAATGAGGACGTACAGATTACCATTGAAGGCAGGTGGTTCTTCATGTAAAGAAGTTCAAGTATCTAGGATCATTTGTTCAGAGTGATGGGGAAATAGACACTGATGTGACCCATCGAGTCCAGGTAGGATGGTGTAGATGGAAAGCAGCCACAGGTATATTGTGCGACAAAAGTTTCCCAACTAAACTAAAGGGAAAATTTTATAGGGTTGTAGTTAGACCAGCAATGCTATATGGAACAGATTATTGGGCTATCAAGAAGGCACAAGTGCGGAAGATGGAGGTGGCGGAAATGAGAATGTTACGTTGGATGTGTGGGCACACAAGGTTAGACCGAATTACAAATGTTGTGTTTCGGGAGAGATTAGGGGTGGCGAACATAGCAGACAAGATAAGAGAGTGGAGATTGAGATGGTTTGGACATGTGAAAAGAAGACAGATGACGAATCCTGTTAGATCCGTAGAAAACATTACTATAGAGGGGGGGAGGGGTAGAGGAAGACCTAAATTGACTTGGGACGAGAGAATTAGACATGATTTGATAGACTTAAACCTCCCCGAGGACATGGTAGAGGATAGGAATTCTTGGAGAAGTAAAATTAAAGTTAAGGATTTTAGTAACAAAAGAATACGTTAGGGCTTCTATTTCCTTTTTTTGGTCACACACCATAATAGTATTTTCTTTACATATATATAGTATTAGAATTATTATTGCTAAGGGTACTATTAGTATTATTAATATTTTTATATTATTGTTGCACTTTGATTTCATTTATATTGCTTCATTCATATGCACTTTAGAGCTGAGGGTCTCTCTGGAAGCCACCTCTCTATCCCTTGGATAGAGGTGCGGTGCGCCTACATCCCACCCTCCCCAGACCCTACTTATAGCTTTGCTGTTGGTGGGACTTCACTGGGTATGATTGATTGACATATAACTGATCGTTGACATTATTTATTTAGTATTATGGCTGATCAAATGGATCAAGATCCACCTGTTACTCAACAAGAACAGCAACAACAACAAGAACAAGAAGAAGTGTCACTGCTGCCTTTTGAAAAGAAACACAACATTTGTGCTTATGTTGATCCAAATGTTGCTGACGAAGCGTTATTTGGGACTATGCTCGCATTCTTACGACATTCGGTGGTACACTTTGCTATAACTGCTCGGCCCAAAGTCTATCTGAGCATTATTAGACAATTCTGGAATACGGCTGAGTATGTTGAAGTAGAGAATCACATTCGAGCCTCAATCAATAAAACTCCCATCACAGTGGATACTGAAGTGATTAGACGTGTGCTTCGTTTTGGAGACAATGATGATAATCCATGTGAGTTCGACAAGAAATTGATCAAGGGTTTGTTTCGGCGTGTATTTTATGGTGGTGACATCAGTGACTCACAGTACAACAAGAATGGCTTGTGCCTGACCTACAAATATCTACTACATGTGTTGATTCATTGTTTGGCAGGTCGTAAGGGTGGATTTGATGAGTGTCGTATTATGTTGCAATCGGCGTTTGTAGCACTTTTTCTTAACAAACCGTTTAATTTCTCGGAGATGATCTTATACCACTTTAAAGAACAGTGTCTGCAAATGGTCCAGAAGAAGAAGTTCATGATGTATCCAAGGTTTCTAATGCTAATTATTCAAGACCTGATTCCAAATTTGGTCATCGATCAAACTTTGGTAGATGATGTGTTGGATTTAGAGCACATGAAAGCCGATACTGTACGCCGAATGAAGATCTATCGTATGGAGAGACCATGGACCAAGCGCTTGATTGGTCATATTGTGAATCTTGATAATGTATGTCCTCCCGAGGATCAATGGATCCATGATGACTCTGATTCCGAGCGTGAGGGAGGAGAAGGTGGGAACGATAATGGTGATGATGGAGGTAATGGTGGTAATGGTGATGCAGCTCTTCGAGAACAACAAGCTGCAGTTGAAGCTGCGTTAGCTGCTACTATTGCAGCTCAACGAGAACGTAAACGAAAGGGTAAATAGCTAGAAACTGAAAGTTCATCAAAGTGTCGAGTGTCGGCTGGGGCTGGCATCTCGTTTGGAGTTCAACCTCCAAGGTCGTCCACTCCTCAACGCCCGGCGGTGCCGCTTACTACTAGCACCCCGGAGCTTACTTTGACGACTACGCTTACGTCGGATCCACGGCTTGGTATGATTCCTCACTCTGTTTTATCTCCTATACCAAGGCCGACGACTGCTACTTCGGTGATTCCTCCTACACCAATGATGATGCCTCCACCAGATATTTCATTTTTGAGGCTCAGTCGACCAATGGGTCCACTTCAGCCAGTTCCTCCTTCTTTTGCTGCTTCACCACACAATCAGCAGATGAGTATGGTATTGAGTCTCTTACATTTGTATGAAAATCAAATGTTTGCTGATCGTATGAATCAAGAACGTATGATGGAGAATCAGAAGAAGCTGCTCAGCTATGTTTCTTACTGTCAGAAAGAAACAAAGGACCTTCGTGAGATTGTTGAGTCTCAGGGGGTGAAAATCAAGGAACAAGAGGAGCTTATTCTGCAACTTACATGCAAAGATGACGCGCTGAAAAAGCATAAGAATGATGATGAGGATCCGGATAAGTCTGGTGCTAGTGGTGAGACTAAACAAACTCAAGACCCAGCTTGTGGTGTGGGTACGAGTTATGTTGATGAGTCAGGCAAGCAGATTATCGTTTATCATGATTATTCGGCTGCAAAACCGATTGAGATGATCGAGGCCAATACGGTTATTTTTATTGATGGTGAGGGGGTGATCAGAAGTATGGTTAATGCTGATGAGATAGCTGTGGGGCAATTTGTTGAGAAGCCGCTGACACGAGAGCAGATTGCTATCATGTTTGGTCTGAATGAAGACGAATTGTCCGTGTTAGAGGGCGAGTAGGATGTTGAAGTAATTAATGATGATGAGATCTTAAATGATCCTAATGTTGAAATGTGTTCGGGTTTTATTTATGAGAATGAGGAGGTTGTGGTTGAGGACGTGACTGCTGAGGAATACCCTGATCTGTTTCAACACACCAATGTTGATCAGGGTGCTCCTATATTTAATGAAGAAACCATCAAAGAGGCAGAAGATCATCTTGAGAAGACGTCCAAAGGAAAGAAGGTCGTTGATACAAGATTTGACTCGCTTGAGAGCCCAACTGCTGATGACATTCTTAGATGGTTCAGTCATAAGAAAGTTTGTAAGATTATTGATGCATTTTGGTACGTGGATCAGGAACAGAAAGAAGAAGCTGCTGCACGTGCCAATGCCAACCAGAAGACTACATTCAAGGTCGTGTCGAAAGTACAAGGTGATATTGTTTCTTGGCTTTTTGATTCTGATCTTAAAGTGTGTATTGTCAAATGGAAGAAGGGCGTCCAGTACTACGAAAGGATGTCTGATGTTCTCTCATTACCGAGATGGGACGTACGTACTCTGGCGTATCGTCCATTTATTAATCGTGGCGGGAATCATCATGCAAGTTGGTTTCACCAACATTTATTGTTTGAGGTAAACCACGGTTTTAAATTTTTTAAGCCACAGATTCCAATCCGCAAGCGTCTCGATGAGATCGACCCAAGGACAGGTTGGAAAAAGCTGGTACTCAAAGTAAAGCCACCGAAGACGATGAAGTGTGTGCCGGTGAAGCCGTTGAATCAACATATTTATCTATCCTTCAACCACTGGTATTACGACAATCGTACTGGAGAGGTCGTCATTGTCCAGGGTAAAGGGTTGAAGACCGAGCTGATCAAGATCATCGATCCGATGTGGCTGGTTAATTTAACTGAGACCGACAACGACGTGCTACACAAGAATAAGATATTGATAGAGCGCAATGAAGACTATGATCTGGCTATGCAGTTCCAACGCGTTGTGCGTGTGTGTTATGAGAACGGAATTCATAGTTGCAGAGACTGGCGGTCCAAGCGCTTCAAGTAAAGTAAAGACAAAGACAAAGAACTCAAGACGAGGGGGTGTCTGTTAGTACACGGTTTAGCGTCTCAAGTCTTTGTATTTATCAGTAACGTAATTGTCGTTTGGTTTATGTAATAAACAATTATTTTATCTTGTAGTTCGTTAATGTAATTTCTAGTTCGCTAAGGATGTTTAGCGAACTAGATCTAAGTTATTATCCATCCTGATTCGTTAAGGATGTTTAACGAATCAGAGGGTGATTTGCTAAGTTTATTCCATTTAATATATGTAACGAAGTGACCCCTAGTTCGCTATGGAATGTTAACGAACTAGGTCCATCTTCTATATATAGTGAACACTGTTCACTATTAATTTAAGTTTTGAGTTTTAATTATTGAACCTCTGCCCAATTCACTCTCAAGCTTCATACTAATATTATACACATACATACAACTGATAATATACACATATAACATACAATCAAACGTAATAACGAACTAGATCCGTATTTAGGTTAATTGTGTTCATACATGTATCAGATCTGAGATCTGTTTACTGTTTGAGGATTGGCCGATGTTCAAACATCAACAAAATCGGAATGACTTGTTGAAAAACCCCAATCAACAACTAAGGTTAAAACACAGGTTTATGTTGATTTATAGTTCATTACATCTACCCGGTTAATAAAATGATTAATTAACCTATCAATCATGAATGAAATTCGACGAAAATCATTGCGTTTGACTCGTCTATACCTTAGGATTCTTAACTGATCAACAGAAATTGATATAGTAATGGTTAAAAAATTTGGAAAAAAATTAGCCAGAGGTTTGCTAGGAAATACGTATGTTTGATGTGAATGAAGTGGATACCGTTGTTTGCTTCTTACACTGCCAGGAAACAAGCCGGTTTCCTAGAAACTGACAACCCGCTGTAGTTGACTTGAAGTTGATTTGCAACCCCCATAGTTCGAATCGGAAAATGCAGTGAGATCGAAGCTATCATCCTTGGGATACCATAACCCGATATCAGGATTCCCCCTTAGACAGTGAAGTATGCGTTTAACCACCGCCTAAAGAGTCACTCGGGGACTCGATTTTTACCTGGCACATAAACAAACAAAAAACATTATATCAGGATGAGAAGCATTTATATACATTAAAGAACCTATCATAGCTCGATATAGGGTAGGATCAACGGTATCCTCCAATTCGTACGGTGACAAATTATGACCGACGAGTAGAGGTGTCGAAGGGATTTTTCCAGCAGTTATCTTGAATCGGCTCAAGACATCGTTCACATATTTCGCCTGATGAATGAAAATTCCAGCGTCAGACTGATGAACCTGCAACCCTAAGAAGAAATTCATCTCCCCCATCGAGCTCATTTCAAATGTCGGCTGCATTAACTTCTCAAAATCCTTACACAGCTTGTCGTTTGTAAAACCAAATATAATGTCATCGACATATATCAGGATGAGGAGAAAATCTTCTCCGACAGTTTTGTAAAAGAGAGTAAATTCCACAGTTCCTCGTTTAAAGCCACTATCCATCAGATGGTCAGCAAGCGTGTCGTACCAAGCTCTCGAGGCTTGGTGTAGACCATAAATTGCCTCGTTTAAACGATAAACAGGATCTAGATAGTCCGTATCTTCAAAACCAAGAGAATGTTTCATGAACACCTCTTCATGAAGTTCCCCATTGAGAAACGCATTCTTGACGTCCATTTGATAAACTTTAATATTCTTGAAAGCTGCATAGGCCAAAAATATTCGTATTGCCTCCAATTTTGCAACATGAGCATATACTTCCGTGTAATCTACGCGTTCTTGATGATGAAACCCTTGCATAACCAAACGTGCTTTATTTCTGACGATGAACCCACGATCATCCTTCTTACATTTAAAGACCCATTTGGTCGGAATAGGCTTCTTAACTCTGTCAAGCTTATCAATAAGATCCCAAACACCCAGTCGATTAAACTGTTTCAACTCTTCTTGCATTGCTTCTACCCAAGATGAATCTTCAAGCGCCTTACGGACGCTCATCGGTTACAACTGAGAAAGAAAGCAAGTTTATTTTGCAAGATTCATGATTCCCGATGCATCCATATCAGAATAAGCACATAATGCATTAGAATCATTGGAACAAGCATTCTGATGACGTGTCTGTTGGGTATTATATTTTAGAACGACGCATCGAATCGTTACTCGTTTATAATAAGAAATTAAAGAAATATGACAAGATATTATAACGAGTAATTGGAGCATTTGATGGGTGAAATATTATATTATATTTTATTCCTTTGCCCTTATCCAAGTGACGGTGGAGTGAAGACCAAGGCACAAGACTAGTATAAATAGATGATTAAGGTCATTTGTTTAGGTCATGTGTGCATTGTGAGATTTATTATTGTATTAGGAGAGTTTGCCCCCGGGGAAGAGATCTCCCTGGGTGGTCGTTCCTTTGTATGTACGAGTGTTCTTCATGACAATCATTCGGTTAATGAAATCATACTACTACATCTATCTATTGTGTTTCGATTACATAAAATTGTTCATCCTACTTTATTGATTATTGTTAATCGAAACGAACTCTCCACATATGTCCATTATTATCATTCAAGAGTGAATACGTGTTACGATCCTAACCCGGATCCGAGCTCCACCATTAATACCTATTATTCATGCTTCCGCACCGGGGCTCGGTTCTCACAATTGGTATCAGAGCGGGTTACCGAATCGTTTAGACTAACCACTGAACTAGATTCAATTTGCTCTTAAATCCGCCATGGACGTTAAACTTGAAGTTCGTTGAAGTTTTTGTGGGTGTTTACATGGATTTGGATGAACTTTGACGATTGAAGGATTATAGATGTGGATTGATGTTTGGGTCGATGATTAGTTCGGAGATTCAACATCAATTTCATGTTTATGTATTCGGTTTCATCCAAATCTATGGATTTCGGTTCATTTTTGGTCGAACTCGTTTATATTTGATGTTCTAGATTGAATTATTGATGAAATGGATGAATGATTGGTTATGGAATGTTGATTTCGTGATAGTTTGATGAGATTTCAATGATTAATTTCATGTTTGAAGTGTTTAATTTCGGATCTGAAAGTTAGGATTCATTTGTTCAAAATTTGGGGAAAACTGAAATCACGTGTTTAGGGTAAATTGGTGACTGATTCTGGTTCATCCGATGATTATGATGTTATTGTTGAATTTTTTTTGAGTCCCGAGCAGATGTTGTTGCTGATTATTCTCAAGCAGGTTGCTGATATGGGCGTTCAATCACGAGTATATGGATGCTTGATGTGCTATTCACGAATAATTGACATGGCAGCCAATAAAGTTTCTGCAGAATGTACAGCTGTTGTTGCAGATAACTTATGTGAATCTTAGTGAGTTGTTACCAGGTTTAATTCACGAACAGACCTAGTCATGGCAACTTGTGTTAGTTTCAAGGACTGGTTATGTTTCTTTTTCGTGCATATGATGTTGCTGCTGCACTTACTGATTATAATTTTTAGTCAAGAACAACAATTGTATCAGTTAAGGGCTAATGTAGTTTCTTATTCACGATAAGAGGCTGATAGTATGCGCTGATGTTGCAGGGGCGTTTTTGTGTTTGTATAGCTGATATGAACGGATAGCTAAAACGAATCAAATCAGTACAGTAATTACAGTTGCAGCTTGGGTATTATGGTCATTTTGAAGCTTAAACGATTATTATGTGTTTGAGACGTTGCTGAAAGTTTATCTTTGAGCAGAAAGGTCTGGGCAAAAATGAAAATGCAGGTGGCGGTCACTTAGAAGAGGTGGTGATGTATTAATAAGTTGATGCGTAATCTTGTTATCGAACAGTTAATGGCTATTGGTCAGATTAGTTTCAAGCAGTTTTTTGATTCATATCAGATAATACAGTAGTAGTTAAGTAGGTTGTTTGCATGGGTATATCAGTAATTAGCTGCTTTTTGGTTTCTTGTTGTTGATTCACAACAAATCTGTTGCGGCAATGGGAATTTCGAGGCAATATGTTATGGTGCAGCTGCTGGTATTTTGCTGGTGATTCAAAATATATATGCAGAAATTACTAGGGTATCTTACTTCGAACAATTTATTTTTCCTTGAGTATTTGCAGCCAAATTCAACGAGCAAGTGCAGTTTCACAATCAATTGTTGCATGAACAAAATGATTGTTGATGGGTATTCTTTTATTTGCTGATGTACCAGTTGCATGTGAAGACAAATACATTAAACCTGCTGATGCACAATGAACACGTGCTAATTTTTGTCATTCAGATGCTGAAATCTGAATACGATCTGTTATGTTGCAGATCTGTTTATTTTCGAACAATATATCTGCTACTGATATAATGTTGTCGCACAATTAACGAAATGATACGAGGGCTGAACGTGGTTGCTGGTCATGAACACTTATATCAAAATCAGCTGCTGATACAAGCTTCTACGCGAACATATGAAACACTTTGCTGCTGATTTTGCTGCTGTTTCTGCTGATTTTATTGATAAACGAGCTGAATTAGCTGAAAAACTGCTGAAATGAACTGAAATCTGATTAAACGTGCTGATTTTGCTTCTGAAACGTGCTAAAACGCGCTGAAACGCGATGATTTGTGCTTAAACGAGCTGTTTAAAGTGCTGAACAGCTGTTAAATGAGCTGAAACGCACTGTTTAAGTGCTGAAATGATCGAAAAATGTGCTGAAACGCACTGTTTAATTGCTGAAACGAACAAAAATGTGCTGAAACGAACAAAAAACGTGCTGAAACGAACGAAAAACGTGCTGAAACGCACTGTTTAAGTGTTGAATATTGCTTATGCGTTGCTGTTTTTTGCAGATATACGAGCTGAACGTGCTGATTTTGCGGCTGAAATGGGACAAAAATGCACTGAAATGTTGCTGAAAATGCTGTTAAAAGGTGCTGTTAACGGGCTGATTATTTGCAAGGGTATTTCAGTCTTTTTATAGCTGGTACATGTTCTAATACCAAAGATACGAGGATTATATGCTCGAAATGTTAAGTGATTCAAGCTCAAGCACAAAAAGATTAGTTCTTAAGGCTTCGAGCACATAACTTTGACCACAAGCACTTAATTTTTGTTTCGAGTACATAAGTGTGTGTTCGAGCAAGTGATGTTTTAAGTCTCGAGCACATCGTGTTTTATTGAGCATATTCATCTCGAGAACAAATTATCTCGAGTACATCTTGTGTGCACGAGCATATCATGAGTTTTGATGGAAAATCTTCTAAGTGTGGAGGCTCGAGCACACTTTTTGCTCACTAGCATGCTTTGTGCTAGCTAGTAATAAAATCCTTCATGACATTTCTGCATCTTTTTACTCTCAAGCACACTGTGTGCTAGTGAACAGAAAGTTTGTGTTTGTGAAATATTTCAAGTTTTTGGAAGATATTTTGGATATTGATGCAGTTGACTTTCAAAGTCAAACGGACCAAGATGAAGAAAGGAATGTATACTCGCTTATCCGTTGACTTTTTGACCATGTGTTCATAATGAAAAATGTTTGCCCAAGTATGAGTGACCGTTTGGAAGTGACTCTTCTGGTCAACTCATTCGTTGATTGTGTCGGGTCAACGAGGGGTATTTTGGTCATTTTTGAAGATTTTTGCGCAAAAATTTGGCAAACATCACAAAATTTTCACAACTTCAACAAGGTACTTTCAAGATAAAGATGGTTGATTTATCCAGATCATTACGAGAGTTGACCATGTCAAATGTCAATTTTCAACCACAAAAGGTATCATTTAATGCGTTTATTTTGAATATTTATCAACAATTCTTGATAGAGATGGTCAAGATTGTTTGAAATGAAGATGTTCACCCGCACTTGATTTAAAGACACATTCGTTTATGACATTGCAACGAAATTAGGGGAGAAAAATTATATGGAATTTCATTGCAAATTTTGGTCAAATCAAGTGAAAGACTCACTTTAAGGAAAATTTTGAGTTTATTTCCTTTTGCGGTTTCGGATTAACTCGTAGTTGATCATTGAAGTTTGAATTCTCGATCTTATTCCTATACAACTAAAGAGAAGATGATTTGTATTGAAAAATGGGAGACGCTTATTGTGGGGGGGAGAATTTCTATGAAAGGCATCGGGTTTTGAGGTGATCGTGAAAGTGATTCGATGGCATCGGTCTAAGGGGGAGATTGGTGGGTATTATATTTTAGACCGACGCATCGAATCATTACTCGTTTATTATAAGAAATTAAAGAAATATGACAAGATATTATAACGAGTAACTGGAGCATTTGATGGGTGAAATATTATATTATATTATATTTTATTCCTTTGCCCTTATCCAAGTGGCGGTGGAGTGAAGACCAAGGCACAAGACTAGTATAAATAGATGATTTAGGTCATTTGTTTAAGTCATGTGTGCATTGTGAGATTTATTATTGTATTAGGAGAGTTTGCCCCCGGGGAAGAGATCTCCCCGGGTGGTCGTTCCTTTGTATGTATGAATGTATGTATGAGTGTTCTTCATGACAATCATTCGGTTAATGAAATCATACTACTACATCTATCTATTGTGTTTCGATTACATAAAATTGTTCATCCTACTTTATTGGTTATTGTTAATCGAAACGAACTCTCCACGTCCGTCCATTATTATCGTTCAAGAGTGAATACGTGTTACGATCCTAACCCAGATCCGAGCTCCACCGTTAATACCTATTATTCACGCTTCCGCACCAGGGCTCGGTTCTCACAGTGTCTGAACACCAACATCAAATCACCAGTGATGTTGTCCTGAGGATGATACGTGTGAATCCGAAGTGTCAGATTCTCAAGCACAACAACATTATTTGTTAAATTGATGAGATTCTCTTCAGCATCATGAGATGATACACCAACCTCATGAATTTCTGAAAACGGTATCGAAGACGAATCAACAAAATGACCATCATCCGATGAAATATAAATAACATCAGATGTATCATGATAATCATCTTGTGGAACATTACTATAATTAGAAGTTGAAGTTCTTGGTGTGGAAAACAATTGATCTTCCAAATACGCACGCAGCAAGTCTTCATCAGGAAGGTCAACTATGGGAGTGAATGAGTTAAATAAACTCTCATAGTCAAACATCCAATCGGGGCCTTTTCCGGCATGAGGTGTTGTGTATCGTTTGCAATTAACATGGTACCACTCTTCAACACAACTCGAAGTGAAGTTGAAGACACGTTTCTTAGGCGAATAACCCAAGAAATAACCTTCAATAGCCTTTTCTTTGAGTTTTCCCGCATCTCTTTTCAACATTGTGCAAGGACACCCAAAAGGTTCCAAAAACTTTAAATTAGGCTTACGTTTATTTAGAAGCTCGTAACTCGTCTTAGCCAGCTTCTTAACTGTCAGAACACGATTTATCGTATAACAAGCAACATTCACCGCCTCATTCCAAAATTGGACAGAAAGCTATGAATTTGCAAGCATCGTTCTAGCTGCTTCAATCAATGTTTGGTTCTCCCGTTCAACCACACCATTTTGTTGTGGTACATAAGGAGCACTATGTTCTCGGTGGATTCCATTATGAATACAAAAGAAGTCCAATACAGTAATTTTAAACTCCGTACCGTTATCACTTCGAATACGTCTCACCTTATGTTTGTAAAGTGATTTGATCTATTTGATTAGATTTTGAACAAGAACAGGTGTCTGATCTTTAGAACTCATAAATAACACCCATGAGTACCTCGAAAAGTCATCGATAACAACTAGACACTACCAATCTCCAGCAATACTCTCATGATTCACAGGACCAAACAAATCCATATGAAGTCGTTCCACAGGAGTATTAATGGAATTAATTAACTTAGATGAGTGTGAATTCTTTTTTTGCTTGCCCTTCTTGCATGCAACACAGTGATCGGTCAGCTTGAAGTTCTTCAGGGAAACCCCATTCACCAAGTCATTTTCCATCAGATAGTTAATCTTTCTGACATGAATGTGACCCATACGCCTATGCCACAGAATTGAGTCCTTCTCAGTTGCTTTTGAGACAAAACATGTTTCAACAGAAATCGTAGTCAATACCTTAGTACTCATATTAAGTACATAAATATCATTTGACCGAGGAGACCGCATAACAACCATGTCTTCTGAAATGACATATCCTGGTTTGAGTATTATGCACTCCTTGTCAAAAAATAAAGTTGTCTACTTCTAATCACAAATTTGCGACACGCTCAGCAAATTGTGATCCACTTTATCACAATAATTTACTTTCTCGAATGTAATACGACCATTCAAAATATGTCTTTTTTTAATCAATCCCCCAGAATTACCCAAAAAAGCTAAATTACCCCCCTTGAATATTCTTGACATTGGTTAGTAGGTCAATGTTACCAGTATTATGACGAGAGCATCCACTATTCATAATCCAGTTTTCACAAGATATAGTCTTGGATAAACTTTGCACTTAAAAGTAGAATGATTAGTTCAAAAAGGCAGTCCAGGCCTCGGTCTTGGGCACCTCTTTAATGTCACTTGAAGAGTTAATTTTGATTGAATCCAAATGCGGTTTAGCTGCTTGTGAATAAGTCACAGGCATTTTTGACTTTCTTCTCAAGTATGCAGCTTAAACTACATTTAACAAATTTGGGTTTTAAATTATCATTGCTTTCATCAACATGAATCACCTTGCGTGGATTCACATTAGAAAACATGATGTGAGTCTCATCATCACAAGACATAGGTCTTTTCAGAATTTCTTTAACCAAAGTAACTGGTTTGGATTGTTCCTTGATAAACGGATGAATATTCTGTGATTTCTTCATTCCACGGTTGCTTACAACGTGACCACGTTCGTCACATAAGAAGTATGTTCTCATATCAACAAACGTACATTGTGGTTTGATAGAAACTGGTGCGACAGAAGGTTGATGAGAAACACCAGGAACATGCACTTTGTTCAAGTCATCAAATGTAACAGATTTCTTTTTCATATAAAAATCAAGGTTTAAACATATAGAAAAACTCTGTAAAGTGTCAGTTCCAGTTAAATTAACAAATTTAACTTTCTTAACAGATTCAACAATTGTTTTGCTTTAACAAGTAGATCTGTTGTGTTTGGTACTTTAGATTTAGCAAAAGCATGTTCAAGATCTTGTATCTTTGAAGTTTCATTGTTAAAGATACTTTCAACCAACTCTGGCTTGATCAAATTAAGTGGAATTTCTTTGTCACACCCCAACCTATGGCGGAAATACTGGGGCGTGAGCTGATTACTCACAGCTCTCAAGATACTATCATGCAATAATTAAAGTTATAATATCTATTATTTCAAATTAAATAATCCAACAATTTACAAATATCACGATGCATAGACAATCAATAAAATAAGTAAAGACAAAGTAAATTGAAGTTCTTTTTTGTTCTCTCTAGCATGCAATCTTAAGTGTCTTCATACAAACTTGATAATCATATCACATGATGACTTGCACATGCATTGAAAATACAAATAAGTTTTGTCAACACGAGGTTGAGTGAGTAAAACACCAGATTTTGTAAATATATATAATAAAAAAATAAAAGTGCAATGTGATAAAATTATTATGAGAAAATTCAGTTCAATAATGAGGATGAAAAAAATTGTTTAAATTGCCTCGATAATATTAATAATTGAGTTTTGATGAATGAATGATTTGTGTCCAATCATAAGAATAAGGATGAAAGGTCATAGGATAAGAGGTATATGCGTAAATACGTATAAGTTGATGTAGTCAATTCGATGAATGCGTGATAGTAGGAAGTAAAATTAAAAGGTTAAATCTTTTTATATTATTAAGTTAACTTTACAACAACGAACGAAACAAAAAGTTCAAGTGTTGGCCTCCCATGAGCTTTCCATGGCAATTTAAATAGCCCAACAAAATGACATATCACAAGTTGATGAGTTTGGCCTCCCATGAGCAGTCCATGGTATTTTAATTGCCCAAACTAACTAACGTAACAAAATTAATGAGTTCGGTCCTCCATGAGCGTTCATGGTAATTTGGTGACCCAAACTAATATCGTAAAACGGTCCTCCATGAGTGTTCCATGGTAGTTTAAGGACCCAAACTAATTAACGAATTATCTATACAATAGAGTTGGATGGACCATGAGCGTTTCATGGCCTTTGATCATCCCAACTAAATAACGGAAACATCGAGATAAAAATATGAATAGTTGAAGTATCCTGTGAATCACCACGTATTATTACTTCAACGAAACATAATATTAGAAAGTTAAGGAATGGGTGGTCGGCGTGTCCATGGGTTGCATGTATTTTACACCCGACTAGCCATTAAAACAATAAAACACAATAAAGAGTGTAACCACTTAGCCGATTACGTTAAACGCTTAAAGTGTCATTCGTATGACAATTTCCACTATGGCGGAGAATCTTGTCACACTCCCTAGTTTTAAGTGAAAAAAAAACAAAAACAAAACTAAGGAATTTCCAAAAAATAAAAGGCAATCTACTTGATTTAAATTATTTAAGAAAAGTTTTCGTTGAAAGTTGAGGCATAGCCTCAGAATTGTGTGTGCCTAACAATAATATAATAATAAGAAATAATATAAGAAGAAATAATAATAAACAATATAATAATAGCAGTCAGCCTTACTAAGAAAGCAGTAAACAAATAATTTGAACACATAAGGTAAACATATAAGCACGTAAATAGAAAATCATGTATGGGGTTCCTAAGCATATTTCTAGGACTTATCTAACGAACTATCTTAAACCTTCGTCTCTGATACCAATCTGTCACACCCCAACCTAAGGTGGAAATGCCAGGGCGTGAGCTGATTGTTCACAGCTCTCAAGGAACTAAATGTAATATTATTATAATGTCATCTTTCTATTAATTTCAGTTAAAGATTAAAATATTACAAACAGGATACAAGTACAGATAAATCATCTCGTTCCAATATAACTAAGTCTTGATTTAGTCTTCTCCTATAAGTCATCTCTAATCTTCGTAAGTCCTGATACAATTCGATCTATAACTTGCATATGCGTATAAATAATGGTTTGTCAACAACACATGTTGAGTGAGAAAATCACCATGGTTTAAATTCAATAGTGTGTGTGTATATATATATATATATATATATAAGAAAACGCAAATTGTTCCTGTGAGATAAGCAGTTAAGCCATAACACATAAACAGTCAATCAAACCATAAAGAAAAGTCTCAACCAATTCTATATAAATAGACATTGGTTATCAAGCAAGAACTAAATAGTTGCCATAAAATGGACATCGGTTACCAAAGATAGTCATATGATCATACTATAAATGATGAACTTCTCCAAAATGCGTTCAAATAAAGCAAGTAAGCAAATAGAAGGTTAGGCAAATTGATATACACACAAGGATAAACAATTGTGGTTTAATACCATCAATCAATCAATCATACCCAGTGGGATCCCACCAATAGCAAAGCTATAAGTAGGGTCTGGGGAGGGTGGGATGTAGGCACACCGTACCTCTATCCGACGGGATAGCGAGGTGGCTTCCAGGGAGACCCTCAGCTTAGAGTAACATTGTATGAGAGAAAATAAGTAGCATCAAATTTTAATAGTAATAAATTGATAATAGCACGTAGTAAAATTAATAATACCAATACATGTATAGATAACAATATAGAAAATATATGAAAAGAGGAAAACATAATGGTGTGTGACCAAAAACAGGTAAAGAAAAACCCCTACGGTATTCCTTTCTCCCTAAAAATCCTTAGCCTTAATTCTAAGTCTCCAAGAATTCATATCCTCAACCATGTCCTCTGAGAGGTTTAGATCTAGCAAATCATGTCTAATCCTCTCTTCCCAAGTCAATTTAGGTCGTCCTCTACCCCTCCTCCCCCCTATAGTAATGCTTTCTACGGAACTAACATGATTCGTCATTTGTCTTCTCTCCACATGTCCAAACCATCTCAATCTCCACTCTCTTATCTTGTCGGATATGTTAGCTACCCCTAATCTCTCCCGAAACACCCTGTTTCTTATACGATCTAACCTTGTATGCCCGCACATCCAGCGTAACATTCTCATCGCTGCTACCTTCATTTTCCGCTCTTGTGTCTTCTTGATGGCCCAGCATTCTGTTCCATATAACATTGCAGGTCTAACCGCGACCCTATAAAATTTCCCTTTAGTTTAGTTGGGAATCTCTTGTCGCACAATATACCTGTTGCTGCTCTCCATCTACACCATCCTACCTGAACTCGATGGGCCACATCGGTGTCTAATTCCCCATCGCTCTAGACAAATGATCCTAGATACTTGAACTTCGTTACCTGCGTAACCACATGCCCTTCAATGGTGATCTGTACGTCCTCATTGTCATTTACGTCCTCATTGTCATTTACCTACGGTTTAATACCATATAATATAAAAATAGCTAGTTACGCATATGTACCCAAAAGATAAAATAAGAAAAAGAGGGGAGTGAAATACTCACCTTGGTGGATGAACGAAGATTAAATATATAATATAAGAAAGCGAACTGTGGAACTCTCCGGAATACACCGACAAAATTCCTTAGTTGATTACGAATCGAATAAGAACTCGAGAACACGTACCCCTCGATCACCTCCTTACGAACAGTAGGTTTAGAACGAATTTTAGTGTAATTAGGGTTAGGGCTAAGCTACGCCATGACGATAGGAAGGTGCAGTAGAGATTAGTTAGGTTATAACGATTGTTATATAGGATTTAAGAATTAGGTTGAAGTCGTTTCATGATAAACAGGTTCATATCGCGATTTGATTTGGTTTCCTAATTCAATACGTCGGTTAGGCCAAATATGATTAGGGGAATAATATCCTTGATCCAATTACCAAGTATACAACGAGATTTGAGGTCCAAGTTATCAGACTGGGTATACGGGTTCGCAAATCGGGTCTTGGGTTTTGTATCTTGGGTTTGGGTAAAAGGGTTAAAGATAATAATAAAATGGAAATTACAAATTGGTCCTTAATTATTGATGAAGATACGAAATAGGGTTAAAACTTTAGTTTAGGGTCAAAATTGAGTATAACTGATAGTTATAATTGGTTAATAAAAATAATAATAATAATAATAATAATAATAATAGTTATAGAATTTTAATAAATTTAATATTATATTAGTTAAGGTATCCGAATATCAAGAACGGGTCGGGTTATGGTTCATGAATCAATAACGAAAATCCGAATTGTTACAATATATATATATATATATATATATATATCTCACACACAACAATAAAATACTAATATTTTCTCAAACCTCGCCGGCGACAAAAATCTGTCGCCCCTCCTATCGCCCAGGGGACGATGTTCTCTCCCTCGTTGTCACTCCCTAACCTAAGGCGGAAATGTCGGGGCGTGAGCTGATTGCTCACAGCTCTCAAGGTACTATCATGCAATAATTTAAAGGTGACAATATTTACTTAATTTAATTAAATATCCAAATAAATTCAAATACAAAGTATAACTCATTTACACAAACAATGTATACAAATATAAGTCTTGATTATGTTATTCTAACTTAATTCTTCACTAAGTCTTCACTAAATTTTGCAACTAGTTCAAACAAATTCCTGCATATACGTATAAAATAGAAAGGCCTGTTGAGTGAGTAAAACACCAGTTTAAGACACTACAATAATAATATATAATAAATAAAGAAAAATGCAAACTATTCCTGTGAGATAAACAATTTAACTATAGCATATAAACAAAACACACAAATATAAAGATAGGGCTAAACAGTTGCCATGCGTCGGGCATTGGTTACCAAAGATGAGTTGTCGGTAAGCTAGATGCCAGATGAACTGGGTGATGGCTACTACGACGGTCGTATGATCATACTATAATGAGAATATGTTGGACCTCTCCGAAATGTATTCAAATAAAGCAAGTAAGCAAATAGCAAGTTAGGCATAAATTGATATACACACACGGATTAAACAACTGTGGTTTTGAATACTAGATAATAGATAAATACTGTAAATGCGCATATGTCCCCAAAAAGGTTTAAAATAAGTAAAAAGGGGAGTGATTACTCACCTTAGTAAATAAGAGAGGAGATCAAGATTTAATAAGATAACGAGGTAGATCAAGCTCTTCGGGAAATACAGACGAGATATCCTAATTACAATAGTTGAGAAAATAAATACGAATCTAAAACTAGATAGAGACTCGAGAATTGATGTTCGAGTATGTTCTTGCTACAATTTACTTTAATTTATTATAAATTTTACTAACAAAGTTTATCAGAAATAATATGATTTAATTATATAACATAAATAAAAATACGTAAATAAATATTTATAAAGGTTTTATAATCTATATAAAGAGATTTCTTTTAAATTAAAAATACATTTAATATATTAATATACTTTTATATTTGTTAAAAATCTTTATTGAATCTTCATATATATATGTATGCATATAATTATAAATACATATATATATATATATGTAGTTTTATGAAAAGAATAGAAAGCGACAACTAAACGATGTCGATTTAATAAAATAAAAGTAAAATTTATTTATCATTTATATAAAAAATATTGATTATGTATTAAACAAAACCAAACCTTTTTAAATAAAAACCTTTATCGATTTTAATAACTAATATATATATACACATATATATGGTTTTATCCATGATTCGGAAAGAAACTAATTAAAAAGTATGTTTAGTAGAAACTATTGATTATTTATGATTTTATGACATTTATAATATAATTTAAATTATTAAATATATTAATATATAAGCTTAGTTGAATTAATAAGAAAAAAAAGACCCAAAAACGGGTTGCGGGTACCTGGAACCCGCGCCCCCAGCCACAATAGTCATAACACGCGCACCCCTAGCCAACTGGGCTGGGGGGTTAGATGATATAATCTTGATAAGGAAAATAATATAAACATGACAGACGCAACATTGAATCTACATATGAATCCTAGAATTATAATTGGCTAAAACGTACAACGTTTGGCCGATTAACTATAGGGTTAATCAAATTAGGACAAAAACGAATCAAACTGTATGATCAATTACCGATAATGATGTTTAAAAGATGATCAATTTGAACGATGAAGGGCCGGCTGGAACTCGATTATAAACACAATTCAAACAGCAGCGATTACAAAATTGATTATGAGGCTTTAGCAGGCGCTAGTATAAGGATGATGCAGGAGGGTTTAATTGGATTATCTTGATCTCTAGGTGATTAATATCAATATATCTATGACGGGTTAAAGATGGCTTCGTTATAATAGTTAATACGCATAACATTTGATATCGTTTCCTAATTTCTAGTGTCGGTTAGTCCGATTTGGTATGTATAACGAATATCACAAAATAATTTCTTAAATTAAACGAGTTTTAAGGGCCAAGTTAACAATACGGGTCACGTGTTTGGTTCATGGGTTATGGATACAGGTTGGAGATGGGTTAAAGAGTTATAATATAAAATCTTTTAAATAATTTGCAGTTTGGTCCCTCAACTATAAGTGTGGATTCAAAAATGGTTAAAACTTAATTTTAAGGTAAATTTTGAATATAATCCAATGATATAATAAAATAAATAAATAAATAAATATGATAAACATTATAAAAATTCGATAAATACGGTATTTTATTGAATATATTTCCCGAAAACGAAAGCGGGTCTGGTAACAGTTACTAATATAATAATTTAAAATCCGGATTATATTCAAAAGAGGGTCTGGCAAATTTTCGGATTTTTAAAATTATATTTCGCATTTTTACTAATTTTCGCAACCTTTAAAAGTTATTATGCAAAGTAAAAACATTGAAAAACTAAAAAAAAACTTAGACTACCTGCTATCAAGGTAAAATATCTAGGATTGGAACAAAAATGAAAGTTCAATGACCTGATTGGAACAAAAAGTTTTATCAATGACCTGATTGAAACAAAAAGTTTTATCAATGACCTGAATGACCTGATTGGAACAACTTTCAAAGTTGGTTACTATTTTATGGATTAATCCCTAAATAAAATGATCCAATTATAATAGAGAGATGGATAAAACCATAAGAAAATGGATCTCTATTGTATTTTTAAAAGATAAAATATATAAATACAAATAACAAATAACAAAATAAGCTTAAATAATTTTAAAATATGTATAAAAAGAAAGCTGATGTCAATTATAGTATAGTATTTATGGCTTTAACAATTAAATAATCTGAGATTGGGAGGTAAATAAAATAGTAATATTGTGAGGAAAAGAAGATCTTCTTTTTAATCCTACTCTTCTAATAAAAGAAAATAACTGTGGCACGTGTCGTTTTATGATTAAACCTTGTATCTCTTTACCCTCCAAAACTAAAATAATAATTAACAATAATATATGTCTTAAATCAATAATTATTCACTTTCCTTTAACACCCTTTTTATATTATGTTCATTTTTTATAAAAATAAATATTAACATATTATGTATGTTACTATATATTTCAAAATACTTGGTGAAACCAAAAAAATCTACAAGCCATGTTTGTTAAAGATTGAAAAAAATATAATTTCAAATGTTATCATTAACATGACATTTGTTTTCACTGAAAGGGGATATTATGGTCTCGTGGGATGATTAAGGGGTTGAGTTCCCCATTCAAGTCTTCATTTACTCCCCGTGGTATCATTTGTTCATTAGAGCATTCATTTGTTCGTTTGAAAAGAGTTACCTTTGTTTTCACTGAACGGGGCCCGCAACGACTCATGGGCCTTTGTTTTCACTGAACGGGGATATTATGGTCTCGTGAGATGAGTAAGGGGTTGATTTCCCCATTCAAGTCTCCATTTACTCGTCGTGGGCATCATATGTTCGTTAGGGCATTCATTTGTTCATTTGAAAAGTGTCGCTTCTGTTTTCACTGAACGGGGCGCAACGACTCGTGGGCCTTTGTTTTCACTAAACAGGGATATTATGGTCCCATGGGATGATTAAGGGGTTGAGTTACCCATTCAAGTCTTCATTTACTCATCGTGGTCATCATTTGTTCGTTAGGGCATTCATTTGTTCGTGTGAAAAGTGTCGCTTCTGTTTTCATTAAACGGGGCTCGCAACGACTCATGGGCCTTGTTTTCACTGAAAGGGGATATTATGGTCTCATGGAATGACTAAGAGGTTGAATTCTCCATTCAAGTCTTCATTTACTCGTCGTGGTCATCATTTGTTTGTTAGGATATTCATTTGTTCGTTTGACAAGTGTCGCTTTTGTTTTCATTGAACGTGGCTTGCAACGACTCGTGGGCCTTTATTTTCACTTAAAGGGTATGTTATGGTCTCGTAGGATGATTAAGGGGTTGATTTCCCCATTCAAGTCTCCATTTACTCGTTGTGGTCATCATTTATTCGCTAGGGCATTCATTTGTTTGTTTAAAAAATGTCGCTTCTGTTTTCACTGAACGGGGCTCGCAACGACTCGTGGGTCTTTGTTTTCACTAAACAGGGATATTATGGTCCCGTGAGATGATTAAGGGGTTGAATTCCTCATTCAAGTCTTCATTCGCTCGCTGTGGTCATCATTTGTTCGTTAGGGCATTCATTTGTCCGTGTGAAAAGTGTTGCTTCTGTTTTCACTGAACGAGGCATTTTTGAAAATAATAAAATGTTCGGGATTTGACAAATTGACTATTTTTCCCTCTAATATTAAATTTTAAGAAAAGATAGCGAACACTTCTGACATGCCACTCCCAGGCCTATCAATGATTTAAAATTTTATCAAATTTGAAACCTCTGTGTCAGCGTTAACTTTCCTTCAATGGTGATCAGAACGTTGTATGGGAAGCATGTCATGCAAAACTATGCTCATCTGAAGCAAAATATTCACAAAATTGAAAGGGTTAACATGTTATTTTTTATTTTATTATTATGGCAAAGTCTATAAGTCCCTTGACACATAACAAAATCTTTTTCATGGTGTAGCTCATATAAACATAGTTCTTGAAGAACATCCGTCATTACAATTTAATGTTCTCTTTTCCTTCTATTGGTGGTAAGTTTATAAATATATTAGTAAGGGTAGCACATCATCTGTATTTAGGCTGAGCGGTTAGAACTACCATTGTATGAGAAATTTTCCTTCCAAAATTGGTTCGTAACGAAAATTCTTTCAATTATACATATATGATATTGGGAATGAAATTTTCAATAGAAGGAGCGTTCTCGGGTACGTTTCGCACGTGCATTTTTTTTATTAAATTCATTTAAAAAAAATTCATTTTGTGATATAAATAGAGTCAGTTTATGTACACATAATATAGATGTAATATATTTTTCCATATATGTTATGTAATTTTATAATTTGGATCATTCCGTGTGTTACACGAGCTTTAAACCTAGTAAATATATATAATAATACTAAAAACCATCTTACATATACTTATTAGCATGTTTAATATATTATATATTTTATTAGAGAGAAAGAGCATGAGAAATAGGTAGAAAGTTGGCCGAATCAGACCCATTTTAAAAGGAGATGTATATACTTCAAACTCAATGGAATCGGAGTTAATTGGGTATTAGACTAAGTTTGAGTAATCTCAATATCATGCATGATTATAAAATGGTATCTCATACCACACGTGTACCCATTTCTCGTCAGGGCCTATATATATAACTTAAGAACGGCCACTCATTGAATGTCTCCTATCCAGGGCGTCAACACCACAAACATCTCCCGACACCCCCTCCGGTGGTGGTTCATAGAAACCTTAGACTCTCCATGCCATAAGGAATCCACCTCACCCTAAGGATGCCTGTAGCTAGCTACAAGTCCCGAATCTGGATCACTACAATATGATATCAACCCGAACACGATGTTAGTGCGGAAACCTAACACAGTAGTGATTCAAGAACAATGATACGAAGTAATATAAATATGATTAACACGATGTAATACTCCAAATGCACACGATTATATTATTAAACCGTCTGGTACATGAGATTACACAATCTGTATTGCTCTCTAGATGGTGGCTATGATTTACGTTTCTGCTCACCACAAAACTGAACTGGCAACCTAGAACTCTATACAATGCATTCTATATATAGGGTACTCAATACACAAGCCCAACCATAGCCCAAAGCCCACCGAGATCCATAAGGATCTCGGTTTACATTCATAGCCCAATACAAAACTCAATAAACATATAACTAAGTATGAACCACCAAATATGGACCCAACAATCTCCCCATTGGTTTGTAGCTTTGTTCTTGTTTATTTCACTTCAGACAAGCCTAACCGAAATCCATAGGGATTTCGGTATTACACCAATGCAATTCTTCAACTCGTCTTTGTTTATGTCACTTTAGACTTGATCATGTCATGGTCTTTTGATATGCGTCAGTGTAACCAAATTATGGCCCAATAATGTCCCCCTTAGACTGACGCTTTCAAAACCTTCAGACTCTTTACTTGAACATGAACAACAACATCAGCATCTGCATCCAATACTCTACCATCTCCCCCTTTTTGACAACATCATCCAATTTGAATCTCAGATACTTCATATGCTTCCGTTACAAGAAATCAGTCTTCAAAGAACAGTCAACTTTGATAGAAAGATCAACCAAAATATTTTGAAAATAATTAAATAAAACAAAATAAGACAGACATATTTCTTAATTTTTTTTATTTTTGTAATTTTTATGATTTTCTTGAAAATACTTGAAATGAGATCATACCAGCTGAACCAACTATAAGACAATAACCGAAATCATATTTCATTAGCAGAAGACAAATTTTAAAATAATTTCTTAACACATTTGTTTCGACAAGAGTAATCAAGAAGTAAAAATAAAATAAATGAAATAAAATAAGACCAAAAACAACAAATAAAACAAATTTAATCACTCGGTCTTCTTGTAATTTGGCAAAAATTTGGGATCAAATTTCAGTTTTTGATAAAACTGCCGCCTTTATGAAAAGATCCGAACACGGAATCATATTGTTTAAGGTGCTTTCACAAAGATTCATGTTCAGCGTTATTATGACATAAAGAAATAGGTTGATAGCAGGTATAACGAACTTAGCATGATTTTCATTGCATCAGTGATATGAATTAGGTTCAGTTCGGCATAAAGCTTAGATGGACATCACTCATGGACCTCTAATGCCTCCTATCTCTTCTCAAAGCGTATTTGGCTTTCCCCAGATCACCCCAATTTGACTCCAACCCCCTAGTGCTTGATCAAAAGATTTTTATAGATAAACAAACAATAATTTAAGTTTTAAGGTTGAACGTTTGACTTACAAGCCATCCGGACTTACAGGCTTTTCATTCGAGATATGACAGGACTTACTTTTATGCCCCCATCTCTATAGTTCTACTTTGACCCTTTAAGCTTTTGAAATACGAAGATTTTTTTATTTTTTATTTTTTGCTTCACAATAATCCTTTTTTTTATTATATGTTTTTCTCTCCTTTTTTTTTCTCTTTTTCAGCAAAAACTTATAAACATAATATTTTTGGTGATCAAGACACTAATGGGCTCGTGTATGACTGGGTAATTGCTTTTCTGCGTATCCTTCGGAGAGATGTATATGGAGACATGCACATTTCTTCAAAATGACTCTCCACAGTAAGTTTATCAAATTTAGTTTATATCACTTCAACTTTTACGCATCATGAAAAGCTACCATACAAATTAATGACTGTTCTAGAGCCTTTTAAGCTTAATAACTTCACCCTTTAGGCACACAAAATCAATTTATCTATCACTTTCCAAAGGTTGGATCAATTTTCATTTGAAAATATTTTGAAGCTTCAAATAGCTGTTAACTGAAAAATCATATCACTTCCCAGAAGGTTACAGAAGACACATATGTTAAGAACTCAGTCACCCCGGTCACTATTCAGTTTTCAGGTAAATGGTTGTCCCGTATGACCACTGGTGGTTAACAGGACCAAACATATGAGAATACATGTCCCTCCAACTTGAAATTACCGACATAATTTTAAGTGAAAGAATTCAAAACACGAAAACAAAACACATCACAATCGCCCCGGATGCTTTTAGTCTTTAGATAAATGGCTATTCTGTCAATCTACAAGTAGATCACCGGACCAAACATATACAAGTATATGTTCTTCAAACTTGAGCAACCAACATATTTTAAGCGAAAGTAATAAAATAATTTTTTTTAATTAAACGCACACACACTCTTTTTGAATTTTTTAATTTTCTCCCCCTTAAATTTGTGCAAAAACTTTTATGTACAAATTTAACCTCAAAAAGACTCAATCGTCGAAACGAAGTATTTAATAAAAAAATGTGATAGTCAGCCAACTGATGTACTATCATTTCTCATGTACGTTCAAGTCGTTTTCTCATTTTTAAATAAAAAATAAAAAACTATACTTGAAAAACTATACGTGAACATATTTTTGTATATTTTCCTTTTTTTTAAAAAAATTAAAATCTTTTTGATTGATCAATATTTCATACCAAAGTGATACGATTACCTTTTATCTTCAAGACATCATTTTTGTATTTGTGAGAATCTCCCCCTAAGAATAAGCTTGTTATAAGATTCTGCATCCTTGCGAGTTGAATGTCTGGAATAAACCTTTTAATATGCAATGTATTCTCTGATTTGTTCCTACACACTTAGAGAGCAGATTAAAAACGTTCTATCACCCTAAAATCCCGTCCGGGCAACAAATAATCCATTTCATGGTTTAAAGATTAAAAACAATGGAATTTTGCCCTGTCATGTGCCTGGAACAACCCATTTAATAAACAATGAATTTGTGGTTGTTCCTACACGCATAGCGGGATTAGTTGGACATAGGAACCCAAGTCATAAATGTCTTGGGGTTTCCTTGAGCATCACCATATGTGACCTCTTGCCAACTCATATCATTCCCATATTTAACAATATCATTTGTTGTGACAGATTCTGGTTGCTGAGTTTTAAGTTTCCAAGTCTGTCTTGGTTTAGTGAAATTTGATGGAACAGACTTTGGTGGGGAGCAATTCGAATTCGAATTCTTAGGACTCTCAACACTCTTTGACTTCTGAAAATTTATTTTTCTTTTAACAGTTTCTAAATCATTTGAGTGCAAACTTGTCATATTAACTTTGAATCCTTGAGTATCTATGACCCGTTGTACAGATACACGTGGTTTTGTAAAATAAGCATTTTGTTTAACCACTGGATTCGGTTGAAACTTGTTACCTTTCACCTGAGGAGCTTCTCTATTAACAGCACGGTAGTGACACTCCTTTGCCAAATGCCCGCCATTCCCGCTGACGAAACACGCCTTCATCCTTCTTCTAATGTCAACGAAAGCACTTGCCTCATGTTGAAATTCCTCTTAGGAAAGGATTTTCCTTTCTTCTTGCCCCTTGGTGCAGCCTTCTGATCTTGCCTGTAATTGAGAACATATAGACGATGAACACAATTTCTGGCTATATGTCCTGGCGTGCCACAGTGGTAACATGTTTTCCTCTTAATATAAGTAGCACCCGATGATTTATCAACACATGGAGATCCGTTGGATCTATGAGGACGAGACTGTCCTTGTTGTGCTGATTTCTTACGTGCCTTCCCTTTGTTGCCACAACTCTGTGTATTATTATTATAAGTAACATCCTACTTTCAATTATTATAATAAAAATAAATTTCGTTATTTCATAGTGGGTCGTTATCGGTTTAGATAAATAGAATACGAGTTGGGCCAGTGCTGGGTAAATGAATATGGGTTATGGACTTGGGTTAGGAAAGAAAGAAGGAAAGACCATGGGCTTAAGCCCATGATCCATAAATATATAAACCCTTAATATCCATTTAATCCTCATTCACACATATTCCATACACCACCCAAAACACACACTTAAGATTTCTCTCTAGTTCTTCCTTATCTCTATCCGAAATCAAGAAGGAAACCGAGCACCGATCCGAGGTAACGATAGTTTAATATAGTATGAGCTTAACCCGTTAGATAAAGTTGCGAAACAACGAGCCGACACCGTTAAACCGTTTAAATCACGAGATCCGGGTGGAATCGGGTATAAACCGAACCTATGATGAGCTTAGGGATCACCCTAGCTCAGATCTGGATCGAACGGGGCGAAAAACGGTGAAAAACGAGTTAAGAATCGTTTTTCCGGTGAGTTCGCGTTTTTCCGGCGGCTTTCCGGCAATGACGGCGCCGGAAAAGTAATACGAGGTTAAGGGTATGTCAGGGAATGTTCTGACATTCCCTGACCTAACCCTAGTTCGCTAACGGGAATTTAGCGAATTAAGGGTGATTCGTTAAGTAGATTCGCTGAGGAAAGATAACGAACTAGCCTTAGTTCGTGTCCTGATTCGATAAGTAGATTCGCTGAGGAAAGATAACGAACTAGCCTTAGTTCGTGTCCTGATTCGTTAAGGAAAAGATAACGAATTAACCCCCCCCCCCATTTCGTTATAGCCATTCGTTAAAGGAGATAACGAATTAGAAGGTCCAATTCGTTACTTGAACTGATTCGCTATGTGGACTGGTTCGTACAAGGACGGATTCGTCAGAGGTCCAGTTCGTTAGAGGGTTCAGTTCGTTACAAATGACCAGTTCGCTAAGATAAGTCAATTCGTTAAAGACTGAATAACGAACTAGAAAGTTTAATAAAATGACAGAACAGTCCCTGGACTTAGAAAAAGAATGAATTAATTACAATTCATCCCTTGAACTTTTAAGTAACATATTATTCAATGATTCAAAATGCTAATGGAAAATGTGTTAAGACAGTTAATGGAAATAATGCTAATAGCTCGACCCCAGCCAGGGGCTCTGCCCCTTGAACCCTGCTAGGGGCTGCCGCCCCTAGACCCCGCTGCCAGGGGCGCTGCCCCCGGACCCCCGTTCGTTGTGGGTTATATAAAGATAGATATACAACATGAGTAGTAGTAGTTAATTGATACATGTAAATATTATACAGTTAGCCGTGCACAGCTCAAGAAGGGAATAACGATTAACGGAGAGCGTAACAGGATTCAGGTGAGTTTCTAGCCCCATTTATGTGTTATGTTTTCGGGGCTGTGTGCATACTCAATATGTTTGTTCATACGCTTATCCTAAGAGATAAGTGTATGTCTTATGTGAATAATGTGAAATGTATGAATGATTGCTTGATGGTACGTGAACGATCTTCGGATATTGCACGTACTGTCGGGTTGTATCTGTATGGTTGTATGGTTACGAAAAGGGTACCGAGCCCTAACAATGCTCGAGGTATGATGTGTGGTTGTATGGTAACGAAGAGGGAATCGAACCCTACTAATATTCGAGAACTAGGGAACCGAACCCTACTAATATTCGAGGAAAGAGGGTACCGAGCCCTAATAATACTCGAGGAAAGAGGGTACCGAGCCCTAATAATACTCGAGGAAGGAGGGTACCGAGCCCTAATAATACTCGAGGAAGGAGGGTACCGAGCCCTAATAATACTCGAGGAATGTAGGGCGTAATGCTCTTTATAACGTAAGATTTGAAAGTAAGTTAATACAAAAGAAAGTATGAAAGTATGAATGAAAGAATATAAGTTTATGTGTATTGTATAATGTATGATTAACTAGAACTCACTCAGCGTAGCTGACTTTTAGTATGCACGCAGGTGAGTAGAATGAGGCAGCTCGCTTGAGGAGACACGTGGCATTGAATAAGAGGCTGGCATCGGAAGACTCATGACGTTTAAGTTTAATGTTTTGTTTATTTTGAAAGACAAGATGACGTTTTAAGACAAGATGTGTTTTGTTATGAAATGTTTTATGAAAGCTTTTATATTCCGTGAATGTTTTAATTAACTCTGATATTTAGAACTGCGTTTATGAGTAATTCCAACAGGAAAGTAGGGCTACCGGTAACGGGGCCTTACATGTCATCTAAGTTTGATGACACGTTAGAATGATATTCATTTTCACTAGCCTGAACCCCTTTGCTATCAGAAGCAACATCGGTTACTATATCTGCACATGAAGTAGAAGCATCAAAATTGTTCACACACTTAAAATCAGGCTTGATTTTCTCTAGGGATCCTAATCCAACAGTTTCAGATTAAACTTGTTTACCATACTTCATGTCTTTTATATTTTCCTCTTGTTCTTTGGTAACAGGGGTAGGGACATAATTGTGGTTGTAGGGTGGGGGAACATGACTGAATCCTATTCCCTCACCTTCATTCTCTTTCCATCACAATTGATTTTCAATCATTGAGTTGTCAACTTTACTGGAGCCATCGAATTTTTTAAAATCTAGTTCAGCCCTTTCAAATTTACTAGTTAGATTTAAAATTTCTAACTTGGAGGCTTCCAGTTTAGCAATCAATTCAACGATTTTTTTTTTTTTACCGAGAACTCCTTCGACCGAGAACCAGTTGCGTTGACCGAGAACTAGAACAGTTGACCGAGAACCCACAACTTTGACCGAGAATAGATAGCTTTGACCGAGAACGTGTGAAATTTGGCCGAAAACACTAGTCTTAAACCGAAAATGAGCTGACTTGGCCGAAAACTGTGAAAGACAGCCGAGAACACCAGAAAACTTGTTTGACCAGTTGATTTTGGTAACAACTAAATCCCTATTTTAGTGGGATTTAAATTATTTCCAAAGATAAAGCAATCTTTGGTCAAAATATCCTCTGATCTTCTTCTCCGATCATATACTCGCCGGAAAAACGCAAAGAACCACCCAACCTTGATATCTTGAATCTGTTGATATCACAATAACGAGCCTAAAAGGTCTAAGGCTCTGATACCAATTGTAAGTCCCGAATCTGGATCACTACAATATTATATCAACCCGAACACGATGTTAGTGCGGAATCCTAACACAGTGGTGATTCAAGAACAATGATACGAAGTAATATAAATATGATGAACACGATGTAATACTCCCAATGCACACGATTATATTATTAAACCGTCTGGTACATGAGATTACACAATCTGTATTGCTCTATAGATGGTGGCTATGATTTGCGTTTCTACTCACCACAAAACTAAACTAGCAACCTAGAACTCTATACAATGCATTCTATATATATGGTACTCAATACACAAGCCCAACCATAGCCCAAAGCCCACCAAGATCCATAAGGATCTCGGTTTACATTCATAGCCCAATACAAAACCCAATAAACATATAACTAAGTACGAACCACCAAATATGGACCCAACAATCTCCCCATTGGTTTGTAGCTTTGTTCTTGTTTATTTCACTTCAGACTAGCCTAACCGAAATCCATAGGGATTTCGGTATTACACCAATGCAATTCTTCAACTCGTCTTTGTTTATGTCACTTTAGTCTTGATCATGTCATGGCCTTTTGATATGCGTCAGTCTAACCAAATTATGGCCCAACACTAGCCCCTTACAATCTTACATGGATAAACTTTATCCATTAGAAACCTTGATCCTACCTCACCCTCTTATTAAAACTTGACTTGAAATATATCAAACTGCTCAACTATACTTCTCAATGTTTTTAAAACCAGTATTTTACTTGTACTAGGTTAGTCTAAAAAATAGTACAACCGGTTGAACCGGGTTATACCGGGAGGTTCAACCGGTTGAATAGTTTACCTTATAATTTCATATAAATGTAACTTCAATCCAAAAATAACCCAAAACTAAATGCTTACATAACAAAAAATAATTAAAAAGTTAATCCATATTAAAAAATAATTCAAAAGCACTCAATTTTAAAAAAATTGTCCTAAAGTTTACACGTTTGAATGTTAATTGTTATGTTAAAAGTAATTTTGAAAAAATATGGGCTGCAAAAATCAAAAATTTCTCGGACTTAACACTTGTTTTCCGGTAAAAACTGGTATTTTAGACAAAAATCGCCGGTTTGATGTTCTAAAAAACCAGTGAAAAAAATCAGACTCAAAATACCGGCCTGCTGTGCGAAATCCGGTTTAACTGGTTCAACCGGCCAGTGTGAACCGGTTTTTAGAACATTGATACTTCTAATAATATTATCATTACTACTATTTAATAAATAAGAGGTTTGGTGCCGCAAGTGCCCTGTTGGGCCACTTGGAGACAACAAACTAGTCCGTAAATTTTGTTTTTTTAGTTCAGTCACCATAATGAATGTAAAGAAAATCGACCGAACGTCGGGTTTTTAAATTTTTGTTAGTTCCAATATCATAAAAAACGTGATAGAAACCAACTGAATTCTCGTAGACTCGCCGACTTAACGCTCGGGATCTATAACAGTCGGGTTTTACCAACGCTCAAGTTTTACTGAAAGACGCCACCACATTGGTCCACTTCAATCTTTATAGTTTTTGTTGTTTATTTGGTTTTAATTCCGATACATTAATTAACGTCACCGAAACAGACCGAATTCGCGTCGGCTTACCGACGTTTGAGATTTACCGACCTGTCTGTCGCAACGTGCTAGGTAAAAAACTAGTTCTTAACAATTAAAAGTTTCTAACAATTCCAATATCACACCCCCGTCTCAGGCCTAGGCGTGCGACCAACAGTTTGTAATGTTTTGTAAGTAAATCAGAGTTACGGGTTAAGTGCGGAAATATTTGTGTGGATTAAAATATTAATATTTACATAACATAATACAGGATTTAAAAATACCCGCTAATGTTTACAAAATGATTACTTGTTTATCAAACCACTATCTACGTATTCTAAAGTTTAACAAAATGATCTGAGCCATCAGATCATGTATTGAGGACTTTGATTCTTCAAGCGCGTCTATCCTTCGTTACCTGTAAATAGTCAACACATGCTGGTGAATAAGCTGACGAAAAAATATTTTATTTACTTAATTACCCCTCGAGAAATAACTTAGATCTCAGCCCATCGTGGCTTATAAATAATCAAGTTAAAACATAAACACAATTATAAACTTAAGCTCTACTACAAACCGCTCAGCAAACACCGCGGCGTTCGAGATTACTTAGCTACCATCAATATACACACAATTACCCTCTCTCGGACATAACTTAGGTCCGACCCATCGTGGCGGAGGCATATAACCAGGTGTGGCGCGGTGTGCCCACCGTCTACCACATATGTAAGGATCCAAAACAAACGTGCACGACAGCCTGAGGGCCAGCGATTACTTTTGTTCATAATGTTATGGAGATACGTAATCTCATGCAATCAATTTATTTGACTCGATAACACAAGTTATAAAAGTTGGGCGTATTCACCTTTTCAAATGACCAGCTTCACTGCACTAATCGATTAGTCTTTCTTTAGCTATCTCGGACCTATAGTACGAGTATAACCTTTTGTTATTGTTAGATCTTTAATCTAGTTTAAGACCTTTAGTATCTTTTTGTATAATCTTTATCACAATTATATTTTCTTTATGAACATTTAGTTCAAAACAATTTTTTCTTTATTTTAAAGATATTTAAACCATTAGCTTAAATTATCGTTTATATTTCTAACACTACGTTTCTTCTTCTCGAAGAAACGTATACTTTATTTCTTTATTATTATTATTTAAAAAATAATTAATATTTTATTTTTCACAAAGAATTATATTCATATCTTTATCTATTTATATTTTCTTTTTTTATATTTTCTTTTGTTTTATTCTCGAGGTATTGAGTATACCCTCGACTAGGGTCTAAGCCTTCTTAATATTATATTAATATATTAGTCGTGCATTACCCCTACCTTGGTTGGCATATAATCCCTAGACTCTCGAGCAGTACTTCGACGCTTTTACGTTTATTGAGAAACTCTTGATCAACATTTCATGCACACCAATCGAGACATCTTGGTCATCATTCTTTATTGGCACGCACTTTGAGGTGGGTGTCGGCTCGTTTCTTGATGGCACGCACTTTGAGGCGATATATTCGGTGTGTGTCACGAACTTCAAGGTAACGTCGGTTTTGAGCACGGGTTACGAGGTTGGAACGTCAGGTCGGTGACACGTAAAACGAGGTAGAGAGTGTGGGTTTTAGAGAGAGAGAGAGAGATGTAAACTGAATTGTGTGAGTGAGAATGAGGGCTGGTTGCCCATATTTATAGGCTGAGTTCGGGTTGGCATCACCATACGCGATGGGCCAAGGGAAGGTCGTCGCGTATCGCGACTTGGCTTGATGAATCGCCATATAGCTTTGCCACGTGGGGACATGTGGCAGGGCACGTGTCTGTTGTCAGACCACGTCATCGCGATACACGAAGAAGTTGGGTCTTGGAGTATTGCGTATCGTGATCAGACAGAAAAACAGATTTTCAAGTTTAGTCCTTGGACTTTGAAATTGGGCATTTTTGATATGTTATCTTCGTGATGTTACATCCTCCTCATCTTGAAATGAATCTCGTCCACGAGATTCGCTTCTTAGAACAAGTGAGGATATTTTTTCTTCATGTCGGATTCTAATTCCCAAGTGTACTCAGGGCCTCTTCGGGAGTCCCATTTAACTTTGACTAGTTTCAAATTATGTCTCTTAAGTTAACTTGTTTTAGAATCTACAATTTGTAAAGGTCGTTCTACGAACTAAAGGTTTTATTTATTTCGAAATCTTTCAAGGGAATTGATAAAGATTAATCGGCTAGACATTTATGCATATTAGAAACGTGGAATACATCGTTTATCCCTTTCATTTCTTCGGATAGTCGCAGACGGTAAGTAACAGTACCGGTTGGCTCGAGTACTTCGAATGGTCCAACGAAATTAGGACTTCACTTTCCTTTCTTGCCGAAGCGAACAACACCTTTCCAAGGCGAAACTTTTAACAAGACTCTATCACCTACGTTGAATTTTAACGGCTTACGACGACATCGGTGTAACTCTTTTGTCGGTCTCGCGCCGTCTTAAGTCGTTCTCGAATTTGCAGCACCTTTTCGGTGGTTTCTTGGACTATCTTGGGTCCAGACAATTGATTATATCCGGTTTCAGACCAGCATACCAGCGTTCTACATTTTCGGCCAGATAACGCTTCGAACGGTGCGACTTGAATACTCGTTTGATAGCTGTTGTTATATGAAAAATCCATTAGGGGAAGATGGCCATCTCAACTTCCACCTAAGTCAATCACACAAGCACAGAGCATGTCTTCAAGCATTTGAATTGTCCTTTCGCTTTGACCATCGGTTTGAGTTTGATAGGCAGTGCTAAGGTTTAATTGGGTTCCTACCGCTTGTTGGAAACTTTTCTAGAAATGAGACGTGAATCAGCTGTCTCGATTGGAAATGATAGACAGAGGCACTCCATGCAAAGCAATAATATTGTTCACATAGATTCGTGCTAATCTATCCATTGAATATGTATCATTAATAGGTATAAAATGTGCGAATTTTGTTAACCTACCAATTATAACCCAGATCACATTGTGTTGACGAGTGGGTTTTGGAAGTTTCGTGATGAAGTCCATGGTTATCATCTCCCACTTCCAAACGGAAAGTTCGGGTTTCTGAAGCAATCCCGAGGGCTTTTAATGTTCAGCCTTAACTTTTAAACACGTCAAACATTTTGCAACATGCAAAGCAATGTCCTTTTTCATTCCGTTCCACCAGTAGTTTGGCTTAAGGTTTTGATACATCTTGTCACTACCGGGGTGCATCATGTACTTGGACTTGTGAGCTTCACTCAAAATATTTACACGCAAGTCTCCAACGATCGGCACCCAAATCCTATTTCCAAGTCTAAGTATACCATCGTCACCTTTGACTAGCGAATCAATTGTGTCATTACGTTTTTCGTCGGAGATCTTGTTTTCAATGATTGCTTGGAGTTGGGCGGATTTGATTTGCTCGACTAGATCTAATTGGAATTCTAGTCGTAGAGCTCGAACTCTTTTTGGTTTCTCGTGTTCCTTACGACTCAAGGCGTCAGCCACTACGTTGGCTTTACCTTCGTGATAAATGATTCACAGTCGTAGTCTTTTAATGTTTCCATCCAGCGTGTTTGACGCATGTTGAGTTCTAATTGTTCAAAGATGTGTTTCAAACTTTTATGATCGGTATACACGATGAATTTGACTTCATAGAGATAGTGCCTCCATAACTTTAATGCAAAGATTATGGCGCCTAACTCTAGAACATGAGTTGTGTAGTTCTTTCGTGTACCTTGATTTGTCGATAGGCGTAAGCGATCACTTTCTTTTGTTGCATTAATACGCATCCTAAACCGGAGTGAGACGCGTCACTAAATACAACAAAATCTTCAATACCAACTGGCAAGTCCAGTATAGGTGCATTGGTGAGTTTTTGTTTAAGCATATCGAACGCCTCTTGTTGTTTGGTTCCCCATTCATATTTGACATTTTTATGAGTTAGCGAAGTTAGAGGAACGGCTATACGAGAGAAAATTTCAATGAACCTATGATAATAGCTCGCCAAACCTAAGAAACTTCGAATCTCGGTTGGCCACTTTGGAATATCCCCTTTGAGATCACTTCAATTTTTGCGGGATCTACTTGAATTCCTTTCACGTTTAGGATGTGACCAAGAAATAGCACTTCGTGAAGCCAAAATTCACATTTCGAGAATTTGGCCTATAACTTCTTGTTTCTAAGTAATTCAAGCAGGATTCTGAGATGCATTTCATGATCTCCCTTCGACTTAGAAAAAATAATTATGTCGTCGATGAATACGATAACAAATTTATCCAAGTAAGGTTTCCAAATACGATTCATCATGTCCATGAATGCGGCAGGGGCATTAGTGAGACCAAAAGGCATGACCGTGAACTCATAATGTCCATACCTTGTTTGGAATGCAGTTTTCGGGATATCTTTGAATTGAACTTTGAGTTGATGATAACCAGAACGAAGATCTATCTTAGAGAAGTAGCTGGCCTTGCAGTTGGTCAAACAGATCGTCAATTCGGGGGAGAGGGTATCGATTCTCAATGGTTACTTTGTTTAAGACTCGGTAGTCGATACACATTCGCATTGATCCATTCTTCTTCTTGACAAAGAGAATCGGCGCTCCCCACGGTGATGAACTTGGATGGATGAATCCTTTCTCGAGCAGTTCGTCTAATTGTTTCTTCAGTTCGTTCATTTCGGTTGGAGAAAAATGATACGGGTCTTTTGCGATTGGTTCGGTTCCAGACAAGAGATCAATTCTAAATTCGACTTCTTGATCGGGAGGGATTCTTGGCAGCTCATCAGGAAAGACATCAGAGAATTCGGAGACAATAGGCATGTCCTTTATCTCCTTTGGTTTGGATTCTTCAGTGACATAGGCCATGAATGCTAAGCATCCTTGATTTAAACATTTATTAGCCTTAATTATGGAGATTATGCTAACTTGGCTAGCGTCTTTTTCCCCTTCAATTCGAATGGTTCGTTTATCAGGGGCTCGAAGTTCAATGGTTTTGCTATTGCAAATGATACAGTCATGATTGTTGGATAACCAGTCCATACCAAGTATTATATCAAAACCGGAAAGAGTCATGGGTAAAGGCTGAATAGGTAAGACGTAACCAGCTAACAAGATTTTTCCGTTTTCTAAGGCTTCAGAGATCTTAACGATTTCACCAGTAGCGGTCTCTACGCTTAAAGTTTTATCTAATTTTTTAGAGGTTCGTTTAATAGACTACAAAAGTTATAATCTATAAAACTTAAATTGGCACCTGAATCGAATAATACTCTAGCATACGTGTAGTTAACTAAGAACATACCGGTGATGGTTTCCGGCATGTCAACCGCTTTCTTGGTGTCTAAGACAAAGACTCTTGCATTCCCCTTCTTCGGCTCATTCTTTTGACCACTTCCACCCGCACCTCCAGCAGCGGGTTTATTCTTGGGGCACTCGAAGCTAAGGTGACCCATTTCCTTGCAGTTGTAGCAAGTCATCGTCTTTTTCCAACAATCGGCCGTTGCGTGGTCGGGTTTGTGAAACGAGTCAAAAACAGTTGTAGATTGAGCAAAGTGGCATCTACCTTTGTGGTATTTCTTGCATATTTTACATTGGGTGTAGTTGGAATTGTATCCAGATTTTCGTTGATCTACACCTTTGTCCTTGAATCAGGCACCTCTAGTCTTCTTGTGGTCACTTGATGGCACCACCATCTTGTCATCTTCCTTGTTACAGGTTAAACCGTTCATCAGATAACCAGCCAATTCCATGGCGAAATCAGCGGTTTGAGGCAAGTGAGACCTCACCATGTCACGAATTTCTTGCAGGAGTCCCCATATATATCGAGTTACTTTGCTGGATTCAGGCGTTACCAGCCGGGGCACGAGTCTATAGTTTTGTGAAATTTGGTGTTGTACTCACGAAGATTGGTTCCAAAACTTTATGATTGAGGAACTTGGATTGGATTTGATCGGTTGCATGCATCAGATAGAATTTTGCCAGCACCACCTCCTTGAACTCTTCCCACATCAGATTGTACAATGTTTGTCTTCCTTTGCTCATGATGAGAGTGTTCCACCACTCTAAAGCTTCACCCTTGAACATTTGCGTCGTTTATTGAATCTTTTCTTGCTTTGTGCCCTTGCTGATGATCACAATCGACTCCATCTCTTCCAGCCACCTTAATGTTGCAATGGCACCTTTATCACCATAGAATTTTTTAGGGCCAAAGTTTTTGAAGTCCTAGAATGAACAGCTTTCAATTTTAAGCTTCTTAAACTTTCGATTAAATTTTCCTCCAACATTCGATTCTTGTATACTTTCTTCGGGATGAGGCGGGTTAGGACGAGATTTGGATTTTATAGATTTTGAGAATGTTCGGTACAGGTTTGCCTAGATTCGGTTCTAATGTGTGACTCAGCTCTCACGTCTTTAGTTATCATTTCTTGAATTTGTTTCATATATTGTTTGGGTATTCTTTGATCTTGTTCGTTTTGAGCGCGGTCATCTTCCCCTTTTCGAGGAGCTTCCGCATTATGAGGATTTTCTTGTTTTGACATTTCTGTAATAATTATATTCTTTTCTTAAAATAAATTTTTATTCATATATATATATATATATATATATATATGTATGTATGTATGTATCTTAAAAGATATATATCATTATATTACGTACATACATACATACATATATATATATATATATATATATATATATATATTCCTATCCTTACTTAGAATGATTCAATGTTCTTATTTTCTCACATTTATTTATAATTACAACCACAGATAAATTTTCTTAACAACATTGTAGGAGTTCCTAGTCTTTCATAAATTTCTTGACCATCTTTGTTATCTTATTGCACTTATGGAGAAGTTTGTCTCCCGTTTTTTTCTTCTTTCTTCAATCTTCAACAATCTTTTTCCTCAACTCGTTAGTCTCGTGCAGTGCTCGATCGAGATTTTCTTCTTGAGATTGTGGAATGATATTTGGATATCCGTATTGTGGCGGCGGATCACGATATCCTATCATCACGATGTCATAGTGATTCTTTGGGTACAACGATGAGGGTGCTTCAAATGGTTGGTTGAAAAACGCTTCCGTGGCTGTCTCTTGTAGACGGATTTCATTAGCTTGTTCTGAAATCAAAGGAATTCTTCCTTGAAAAGGTGGGAAATCTGGCGGAAAATTGATCTTGGTTCCTTGAATGTATTTCTCATAAGGGTCTTCAGAATCATAGCATGGACTCATGTTGAAGAATGGGTGCATACATCATTTATCTGGTGGGCAGTCACACTTGGAATTTGTTGATGGTTACTCTCTTGGAGTGGTTACTGCTTCAGCGATTTCCTCATCTGGATCTTCTTCTTATTCTTCAGGATCTTCCTCTTATTTAGGGTCTTCATCTTCTTCCATGGCCTTTGTTGTATCAGTCACTAAAGGGTCTAGGTGGTACCTTTCGTACGGTTTTATGACTCTCATCTTTGGTCTTTGAGAAGGTCCATTATAAGTGTTGGGGTGAGAATCAATAGAGTTGTAAGCAGAGGTTCCAGTGTGCCATCGTCTTTGATCAGAGTAACATTGCATCCAGTCGGATTCAGGTTCCACTTTGATTTGTTTATTGGCTAGCAATTCATTGGACGGATGGTACGTCGGGATGTTAGATGGATGATACACTGGGATATCGGATGGGTAATACATCGGAATGGTGGACGGATGATACTTCGGGATGCTTGATGGATGGTAACTTGAGGTTCTTGGGGGTTCATATTCTTGTATCGGTGGATCCTGTGATAGGTTGATTGGTAGTTGTTGTGTTCCAGGAAAATATACAGGTGTGTGTCGGTCAATTGGATGATCCTGGTTAAAGAAAGATTCATAATAGTCTTCACTCATGTTATATTTTGGAATTGGTTCGGGGCATCCAGCTCTCCTTGCGTTGCGCATAAAGCCTTCCATCATTTTCTTGAATGACATCTATGGGTGGTTTAGATTGAGGAGAGATAGAAAAGGTTTACCAGCCTATCTTATCTTTAACTATTTAAAACATATAATAATAATAATGATAATAATAATAATTCTTATTCACTTGGATCGAAGCTTAGGTATTATTAATTAATACATAGTTCGCTAAGATTGATGGCTCTGATACCAACCTGTCACACCCTCGTCTCAGGCCTGGGCGTACGACCAACAGTGGATACCGTTTTTGTAAGTAAATCAGAGTTACGGGTTAAGTGCGGAAATATTTGTGTTGACTAAAGTATTAATATTTACATAACAAAATACGGGATTTGAAAATACCCGCTAATGTTTACAAAATGATTACTTGTTTATCAAACCGCCATTTACATATTTTAAAGTTTAACAAAATGATTTGAGCCATCAGGTCGCCTATTGGGGACTTTGATTCTACAATCACGTCTATCCTTCGTTACCTGTAAAATAGTTTGAAAATACTTCAGTAGTGTCACACCCCGACCAAAGGCGGAACATGCCGGGGCGTAACGTATTGATTGGACAGTAGCTCAAAAGACACTAATTAAAGTGACAATAATTATTTAATTCATTAATATCAAAACAAGTACACAATTATAATAATCAAAACAATTACATCATATTTATTGTTTGGATAAATATCCTAAGGTAAAAACTAATATCTTCAATCTTGATCAATGTAAATTACTTGTACTTGTAGCATGTATAAAAATAGAGTTTGTCAACACGAATGTTGGTGAGAATACATAAGTTTTAGTTGAGATACATATATAGATCCACAATTCATATGTTAATGTTGAGCATCACAATTCCCATGAAAAATGTAAAACTAAATAGATGTGGACCCGTTCCTATTGATACGAAATAAAAGTACTTGGGTAAGTGTATGATCATACTAGATGAGGATAGATGAGGATGAGATACCAACCACCAAACATAAAATAAACAATTAAGCACATAGAGCATTATCATAGAGCATGCAATAATCACACATAAACATATATTGAATTGTGTTATGAATAGATGAATAAATAAAAATGAGTAATTTAAATAGGGTATACATGCCACCCCCAAAATTTTAAAGATGAAAAAGGGGGATATGTAAACTCACCTCAAGGATGAACAAGGATGATTAAGGTAGTGAGAATGAGAGATGGAATTACACACGAACGTTAAAGCCTATGAGAAAACGAGAGTAACGAATACGCTTAAGTAGAGATTAATATTGATTACAACAACTCGATAATATAAACTAAATTAATATACTATTATACTTAAAGATTTATTATAAAAATAATTAATTAAATTTATAAAAATCTATCTTAATAAAATTTACTTGTATTTTTATTTACTTGATATATATATATATTAAAACATTTGTTTCTACGTATACTTTATATATATATATATCCACACACACGTATAAACCTTTAAGCATATACGAGAACGAAAACGAGAGTAAAACGGTATTTACAAGGTCAGTTTTTATTAAAATACTCTTTATTACTTATTATTATCGTTAATATAAAGATTAAATAGTTTAAAAAGATATAAAACAAAGAAAAATCAAAAAAATGGGGAGCAGTGGGATCAAACCCGCGACCCCTGCCCCTAAACCTTTACCAATTAACCAACTGACCAAAAGGTATTATGCAATAAAGGACCAGTTCATTTATTAATAAACACACACAGGTTCTGAACCCAATTGATCAAGAACCCTAGGAAAAACAAATTGATAAACCCGTTTACAAATAATCAAAACTAGTTTAGGGCTTTAGATCCTTGCGTAAACGCAATACAAATGACATATCTAATTACCTCAGACGATGATCAGTGATACGGTAACGCGGCTCAACAGGGGACGGCTGAGGATGATGATGAACAGGATATCAATAGGTCACGATAATCCAATTAATTATGGGGTGAAGGTTAGCGATGGTTGAATGATGTTGTGGACGAGTTTAATTGAAATATAAACGAGTTTATATAGTGTTTAGGAATCAATTGGTCCGCGGTTTGTTTCTTGCCATTGAGGTGTCAACTAGTTGTCGATTAACACAATTAAGGTATGATTTGGACACGTTTTGATCACTTAACATTTATACAAGGTCAATTCCGTGATTTCCGGCAGATTATATGGATCAAAATCACAATGGTAGGGGGGTCGGATGGTGACGACGGGAAAGAGAGAAGGGAGGGAAAATGGGTTTGGATATTTTGCAATCTAGTCCCTGCTCTATAGGTGTGGATTCAAAGGTGGTAATAAGTTAGTTAGGGGGTATTATAGTATATTGTTCATAGTTATTATTAAAAAATAAATAAACGAAATATATATCCTTAAACGAGGGTAGAATTTATTTAGTAATAATCGTTCGAATAATAAATGAGGCAAAAGAAAATAAACGGGTTGGGTTTCGGATTTGAAAAGTAACGAATGTTACAGGTTTCACAACTTTTGGAAATTTCGTCCCGAAATTAAAGAAAAACATAACATAAAGAAAGAAGATAATTGCTAAGAGATCTTATATATATATATATATATATAACACAGATCTTCAGGTGACCCAAATAATGCTACAAACGGAAGACATGATAAGGACACTTATATATAGGATGTACCAGCGGTGTATCCACCATGCCCTTATCACATCGACATTTGTATCGTTACCCAAAATCACCCTCGGTTCTGAGTTATGACACACAACCGTATTCACTACGAGTTCCATGCGAGGACTTTGATAATTATGTGTGCACTCGTAATTATTTAGGTCATAGCATGATGCACATAGTTCGTCCCATTGTGTGGGTTCGAAAAACAAGGTAAATGAAAAAATTTTTAAGTCGATAAATAAATGGAACTATCTGAGCAAGAGCAATAAAATAAAAAAAGATAAATAAATGAGTGAAATTTGATTAGCATAAATAGCTAGTAACAACTTTTCAAAATAAAGCAAAATTACTAAGTTAATCGTCAAAAGTAATAATAACTAAATTAAATAAATAGATAGAGAGAATTTTGAATAGAAATACTTAGGTTGACAACAAAATTCATGAATGAGTATTCACATAGATAGTTCACATAACAAACGAAGAGAAATATAATAACATATGAGGCTCGAAATCAAGATTATAAAATCGAATGAGAAATGAGTGATGTGGGAATGAGGTGAGTTTGGAGGGGTTTGGATTGTCATGCATTAAAATATCAAAATAAAATTTGTACATGTGACTCCTATTAGATAACTATGTACAACACATATTCATAGTCCCAATTTCCAAAACGCTTATAGGAAATCGGTCATAGGTAGTTTATGATACAAATACGGTACTATTAGATAACTATGCACATCACCATGCACATAGTCCCGGTAAATAACCTGTCATAGACCACTTAAATTAAGGTAATAAATTGTGTAATATTAAATAGTGCACTAACACATAATAGGAATAATTGAGAGATTGAATACCATTATAAATAACCAAAATTCTCATTCATAATAAAACTAGAGATTTAATGAAGTTAATACATTAGATTTAAATGAAAAGAACTAAATAAAAGAAACGTCTTTTGCGTAGCATGCTTCATAAAGGGTTAGGCTTAAACTTGGGAACCGTTGATGTAACACACTTGTCCTTGAGTAGCTTGGTCACTTGAGGTTGATTGGTTGATCGGGGTTTGGTTGACTTGAATTGGTTGAATGCATTGAACTTGAATTGCTTGGATGGGTTGAGCTTGGATTGGATGAAGTTGATTTACTTGGGCTTGGTAAGCTTGATATTGAGCGGTTTGGGTTGGGTAGGATTGAATTTGGTTCATGTGTGAGAGTCTTGGGCATGCATTGCGATAATTGTTAGGGTCTCCGCAATTGTAGCAAGCTCTCACAGTTAAGGGTGATTGAGTAAACGGTCGAGCATAAGGTAAGGGTTGGGTAAGACGTGAGGTAAATGGTTGCATCATGAGTTGGTTGCGTTCGTGGCATGTGGTAAAGAGGTGACCAAATCGATTGCAATGTGTGCATTGTCGACACTTGAGGTTAGGCGAATGGTGAAAGTTACACGTATCACATAATGGGTGGGGTCCTGTGTAGGGCTTCTTGATGGGTTGGGTTTGCGATTGGGTCAAGACATAGTTTTGGGAATTGGACTTTCTTTTATTGTTGCGGTAGTGGGTAGAGTTGTTGTTGTGCTTGAAATATTCGGGCTTAGAAGACTCGGGTTTGGGAGATTCGGGCTTAGGTTCTTTAGTGGGCTCAGATGCAGGCTTATCATTGGTCTTCTTGGAATTTTTCCGCGTCAAGGTCCCGGCCTTAACGTGGTTTTCGGTGAGGGTACCGGCTAAGGTGATGGCATCATGGAGGGTTTGAGGGTCACAACTTAGGACGGAATCTTGGATTTGCATAGGCAAACCCGAGATGTACTTGTCGATTGAACGTTCAAGGGGAGTGACCATGTGAGGGATGAGAAGGCTCAGTTCATGGAAACGATCGTTGTAGATGGCGTCATTTCCACTTTCTTGTTTCAAATTCCAAAACTCCTCTTCCAACTTCCGAAGCTCATGTTTCGGGCAAAACTTCTTGAGCATGAGTTTCTTGAGGTCATCCCATCGCAAGGCTATGGAAACCTCAGCGCCAAGCGTGCGCTTCTCACCGTTCCGCCAATTGAGAGCATTCTTCTTGAGCATGCTCGAGGCGTAAGTGGTTTTCTTGTCCTCAGGACATTCACAATGGAGGAATATGCTCTCCAGTTCTTCGAACCATTGGAGGAGAATGGTAGCACCGTCGATACCGAAGTATTTGGGCGGGTTGGCACTTTTGAATTGTTCAAGGGGATAAGCAATTGTGTTCGGAGTTGTGGATGATGAAGAAGCATTCACAGTTTGAAATTGAGAGATGATCGTTGGGAGGGCTTCCACGATTCCCTTGATGATGCGGGATGACATGCTACGGCCCGAGTTGCTGGTGCGATGGTTACGGTTGATAAGGCGGGAAGAAGACATGCTACAATGACGACACGTGAAAAAATTTATTATGTTTTGGGGAAAAAAATTTGTATGTCTATGTGAAATTTTGAGTTTTGTGAAAATTCATGAGAATACAAAATAAAATTTTAATAACCTTAACTTAGAGTATTGATAAAATTGATAATTTGAGAAAATATTCATTCTTAACAAAATAGAAAAATTTAAACAAAAATCTCATCATTGATATAAGAGTGTGATCGTCACATGACCATGTTTGATACAATGAGGGTAGCAGATTCGGGTACGTTTGGTGTGATATGCTTTGGCCTAATAAGTTACAAACCCTTACCGAACACTCCATGAAGGCAACCAGGTCTCGCGGTTGATTGAGATTTATGCGCATTGCACTTCCTTAGGCTTGCAAGCCTTGGTGTCAAGGGTTCGGTAAACAAGTGCGTCCCTCTTATAGATACTACATATCCGTCCCACGAATCATCCTCAAGGAGGGAGGTGAAAAAAGCGGGATTTCTTAAGGAAATTCCCTTTTTTTTTAAAAAAATCGTCCTAAAGTTTTGAAAACAATTTTGAGAGTGAGGCATAGCCTCGGATTAAGTGTGTGATTTTGTGTACAAGAATAATATTAAATCATTAAATAGTATTTAAGCTACTGCAATCAATAATATAATTCAGGGTGCAAACACGTAAAGGCATATCACGTATAGGGACCCTAAACATGCTACTAGGTCGTTATATCTACCCACCTATCTTATAGCCTTCGGCTCTGATACCAATCTGTCACACCCCGACCAAATGCGGAATATGCCGGGGCATAACGTATTGATTGGACAGTAGCTCAAAAGACACTAATTAAAGTGACAATAATTATTTAATTCATTAATATCAAAACAAGTACACAATTATAATAATCAAAACAATTATATCATATTTATTGTTTGGATAAATATCCTAAGGTAAAAACTAATATCTTCAATCTTAATCAATGTAAATTATTTGTACCTGTAGCATGTATAAAAATAGAGTTTGTCAACACGAATGTTGGAGAGAATACATAAGTTTTAGTTGAGATACATATATAGATAAAAACCACAATTCATATGTTAATGTTGAGCATCACAATTCCCATGAAAAATGTAAACAACTAAATAGATGTGGACCCGTTCCTATTGATACGAAATCAAAGTACTTGAGTAAGTGTATGATCATACTAGATGAGGATAGATGAGGATGAGATACCAACTACCAAACATAAAATAAACAATTAAGCACATAGAGCATTATCATAGAGCATGCAATAATCACACATAAACATATATTGAATTGTGTTATGAATAGATGAATAAATAAAAATGAGTAATTTAAATAGGGTATACATGTCACCCCCAAAAATTAAAAGATGAAAAGGGGGGATATGTAAACTCACCTCAATGATGAACGAGGATGATTAAGGTAGTGAAAATGAGAGAAGGAATTACACACGAACGTTAAAGCCTATGAGAAAACGAGAGTAACGAATACGCTTAAGTAGAGATTAATATTGATTACAACAACTCGATAATATAAAATAACATAATATACTATTATACATAAAGATTTATTACAAAAATAATTAATGAAATTTATAAAAATCTATCATAATAAAATTTACTTGTATTTTTATTTACTCGATATATATATCCTTAAACGAAATATATATCCTTAACGAGGGCGGGAATTTATTTAGTAAGGACCGTTCGAATAATAAATGAGGCAAAAGAAAATAAACGGGTCAGGTTTCGGATTTAAAAAGTAGCGAATGTTACAAGTAGCACATGCTGGTGAATAAGCTGACGCAGAAATATTTTATTTACTTAATTACCCCTCGAGACATAAGTTAGGTCTCGCCCCATCGTGGCTTACAAGTAATCAAGTTAAAACATAAAAACAATTATAAACTTAAGCTCTACTCAAAACCGCTCAGAAAACACCGCAGCGTTTGAGATTACTTAGCTACTATCAGTATACACATGATTACACTATCTAGGGCATAACTTAGGTCCGGCCCATCGTGGCGGAGGCATATAACCAGGTGTGGCACAGTGTGCCCACTGTCTACTACATTTGTAAGGATCCAAACAAATGTACATGACAGCCTGAGGGCCAGCAATTACTTTTGTTCATAATGTTTCAGAGATACGTAATCTCATGTAATCAATTTATTTGACTCGATAATACAGGTTATAAAAGTTGGGCGTATTCACCTTTTCAAATGATCAGCTTCACTACACTGATCGATTAGTCTTTCTTTAGCTATCTCAAAACTATAGTACGAGTATAACCTTTTGTTATTACTAGATCTTTAATCTAGCTTAAAACCTTTAGTCTCTTTTTATATAATCTTTACCTTGATTATATTTTCTTTATGAACCTTTAGTTCAAAACAACTTTTTCTTTATTTTAAAGATATTTAAACCTTTAGTTTAAATTATCGTTTATATTTTCTAACACTACATTTCTTCTTCTCGAAGAAACGTATACTTTATTTCTTTATTATTATTATTTAAAATTATTTAAATAATAATTAATATTTTATTAATAGCAAAGAATTATATTCATATCTTTATCTATTTATATTTTCTTTCGTTTTATTATCGAGGTATTGAGTATACCCTCGACTAGGGTCTAAGTCTTTTTAATATTATGCTAATATATTATTCGGGCATTACTCCTACCTTGGTTGGCTTATAATCCCTAGACTCTCGGTCAGTACTTCGGCTTGCACGTTTATTGAGAAACTCTTGATCAACATTTCATGCACACTAATCGAGACATCTTGGTCGTCATTCTTTGTTGGAACCCACTTCGAGATGGACGTCGGCTCGTCTCCTGATGGCACGCACTTCGAGGCAATGCTGTTAGTGTGAGGCACGAACTTCGAGGTAACGTCGGTTTGGGGCGCGAATTACGAGGTTGGAACTTTGGGGTCGGTGACACGTAAAACGAGGTAGAGAGTGTGGGTTTTCTAGAGAGAGTGATATGTAAACTGAATTGTGTGAGTGAGAATGAGGGTTGGTTGCCCATATTTATAGGCTAAGTTCTGGTCGGCATCACGATGGGCCAAGGGAAGGCCATCGCGTATCGCGACTAGGCTTGATGAATCGCCATATAGCTTTGCCACGTGTGCCACGTGGCTGTCTACACAGTGCCACGTGGGTACACGTGGCGGGGCACGTGTCTGTTGTCAGACCACGTCATCGCGATACGCGATGACGTTGGGTCTTAAGGTCTCGCGTATCGCGATCAGACAGGAAAACAGATTTTCAAGTTTAGTCCTTGGACTTTGAAATTGGACATTTTTGATCCGTTATTTTCGTGATGTTACATCCAAAACACTAAATTATTTTATTTTTATAGTCTCATAATATCTATCTATTCTAATAAAAGACTACAACTTTTGCCACTTGTCAAGCTCATAGCCCTCCTCACTATTTTTCAACAAATTTCCATATATGGTCCTTATTTTTAAGTCATTTCAATATATCAATCTAAGTTTATGTTTATTAAATGTAAATACTAACTGATTCATTCATTAACATTAATGGTGAAATAAGGAAATATCAAAATCGAAGTTGCAGATCTGTTAGAATAAAATTTAAAAGTCACAAGTATTTGCAAGTTAAAAAAAATAAAGGTGCATTATTGTCGAATAATTTAGATTTTATGGTAAACTACAAATTGTTTTTAAGCAGGGATTCAAACAACAGTGCATAACTTTTTATATAAGATTAGTTTCAAATTTGGATTTAAAATTTTCTGATATGCATTTAAACTCATGAAATGTGTATATTCTTAATTTTCTACAAATATTTTGTATAAATATTACAAACATGGAGAATACCTATTATACACATATATCTTGGTGTTTAACATTAAATCATTGAAGTTGAATATATAATTATAATCTATATGTGTAACGAATTACTCTATGAACCATCTGTCATCTATTTATATGACTTTTTGTGTAGTATAGAGGGTTTTAGCAATAAGATCAATATTTAGTTTTCAATATTTTATTCAATAACTCAGAGCAAAATACTTCAGAAACATATGTTTTATGACTTGATTTTTATTTTTTCTATACATTCTAATATATTTAATTTAATATGTCTTATAAGATAAAGTACTTAATTAAAAGCATTTGATATTTTAAACCAAAAAATCTGGTTCAGTCCCATTCCTTATTTTCATTTTCCGAAAATCATTTAGCATTTTGAAACCTAGAATATCGTTTTCATCAGTTATTTACATAATTCCTATATTATATTACTTTATTAATTTTATTTTTATACAAATACAACGAATTGATGTTATGTTAGTGTTACATGTTGGTTAGTACATAATTAAAGTGTTAATTATGGTTTATATTCAAAATAATAAAAAAAAATAAACAATCGATTCATTATATGTGGAATGAGAACAATCGACTTGGATTAAATCCTGATACCCCAGCGACTAAGGCTTAGCCTTTAATACCTAAAAATATATATGATTTAAAAACTAAAAGTCTATTTTTGTTGACTCGAAACCTAGAACTCTGACCCAAGAACCAACCCGAATTACTTTGGTTCAAGTTTGGGTTAGTATTTTCTTGGGTTCGAGTTTCTCGGGCCGGGTTAGTTTGGGTTCGGGTACGGGTTTTCTTGGGTTGGGTTTCAGGTTACGGGTAAAAGTGACAGTCTTACTTCCAACTATATATATAAGAATCACTACATTGACTTTATGCAACTTTAAATCTTCTAAAATTCTTCTAACAAATAATAATCACTATTATTTAAACATAGTTATAAGATTAGTATGTATTTGTCATTTTCCTGGCAATTACATTCATATGAATGAAACAAATCATTTTGTTATAGTTTAATTTTTGGTTTTTATGTTGCTTGATTATACAATTTTTAATTGTAAAATATAAAATTAATTAAAATTTTTTCATACACATAATATTAATGACAACAAATTTATCATGATAAATCAATTTCAAATTCTAAAGATTCTAAGGATGATTATAACATCAAAGTGTAGGTAATATGATTTATGGGATAATCGTGTTTTTTTTAAACATGAGCATATGTTCTCAAATGATATCATATTAATTGATTAAAAACTATGATATTTTATATGTATGAATATATTTTTTTAATAATTTCATAGATATATTATTATTTATCTATAGTTGATATGTATTTGGGGAACCTTTTTTGTCACACGGACAGCTATACGTGGCTATATCAAGAGTTATAAACAAACATATATGTCACCTTATTAAAAATTACAAACAGACATGGACTAAATATTTTGATTTTTGATAAACAATGTATACCTATTAACACAATCACAAATGTAGTGTAAAATGAAGTTTTTACTTATTTGTAACATATTTGTGTAATCTTAGTTATCTAATTTATGTAATTTCAATGTTAATTGTAATTTTATTAACAATATATGATCAATTTGTTGAATGTATTTCACTTAATGGTTAAAGTTTAAATTTTTCATTAATTATTCGTGTAATACACGGGCCTCAAACTAGTATACATATAAACTGTTTGAGCAATCAATCACGTATCATCTAATACAACGCCCGTCCTGACCCATAACCCATAACGCTTTCACCCATAACATATTTAAAGTTTAAATTTTGATTTTTGTTTTCTTATAAATTGAGAAAGTTGGAACCGTCCAAACCTCGTGTGCAACCTTAGCTTAATTAGACTCACTCCGTATGCAACACTCACCTACTCCTTATTCATTTCTTTCGCCACCCTTCCCTTCCTCTTTATAAACACACTCTTCTTCACTTTCCAACAATTGTAACCACCCCTATTTTTCAATGTTCCCACATTACACCCTTTTAATTTCTAAAAACTTACAAAAATACCCCACATTAACTTTTCTTTAGCTGTTTAGTCGTTATATTGAGTTCCAGTTTCAATCTTTAGGCCAAAATCTAAATGAAGAAAAATTTGTTGTTTGGAGTTCTCCTTTCTCTACTTCTTGCCACTTCTTTCCTTCAGCTGTCCTCGGCAAATATGCAAGGTATCTATCTCTACATGTAATTTTCATTTCTAGTATGTTTTATATACAATCAAAAATTATTGTGTTAACTTAATACAACTTATCATATGTAATTTTTAGATTGTTTTAAATATGTGGTTTCGAGACGTTGTTGATCAACTGACATATTAAAATGTCTTAAATATGATTACATTATGTCCATTGTTAAAGTAACAATACAGATTTTTGAAAAAAAATGATATCAAAATGGAATTTGAATAGTTAATTGTATGACAAGTGATAATTCCCTCATTGTATTATAACTTATATATAATAACTTAAACCAGGAGTGAAGGTTTTGAACCTGGCATGGGAAGTGATGTACTTTTCACATAATGCTATGATAACCATAACCTAAATTAGATTAATCATGCACTTTAACCGTTTTTAACATTGGTTACTTTTCTGATGGGGAATTTATGTTTTTACGAATTGAAAAAGTGTATTGTACAAACAAGTGCAAGGGACGGTGCGTGAAATCACGATTTCCAGACAAATGCATCAAGTACTGCCAGATATGTTGTGAAGAGTGCAAGTGTGTCCCTATGAATATGTACGAGGATAAGCACGAATGTCCATGCTATAAAGACAAGAAGAACAACAAAAACAAATACAAATGCCCTTAGACTTCAATTTTCATCGCTCCCCTATCACGTGTGGTCTTAATTATGTGATGGCCTTTAATGTCTCTTTGGTTGGTAGGAATAAATGGGAACCGTATTCTAGTTGTAATCAGAATATGTTATATTTGTCATTCCATACGGAATGTGTGGTCTATTGAGGAACAAGTAATGTTATGGAGGTTCTTTTTTATTATTTTCATTTTAGAATGTTACGGAGAAACATAGTCTATCAACTTACACATGGAGTAACCAGCAAGAAAACAAAATAATGTAGTTACAAAATTTCAATCTAAGTTGAAGATATCGAATAAAAAAGATAAAAATAAAAAAATAGGTCGACAAAAAAGTTAATCTAAACATAATTAGACTTGAGTATTTGCGTATATTTTTATTTCATATAATTATTAAACGGCTAAATTTACACTACGTATAAAAAATTTCGGACGAAAACGGATAAATTTACACAACTACGCAAAAAACCGGGGAAGGGGGGGCTACCCGGCCATAAATAACCTTCGCCACTGCTTCAAATCAATATATAACACTCAGGGCGCGTTCGTTTCACAGAATGGAATTGAATTGGAATTGGAATTTGCATATGATTTGGAATTTGAAGGAATTGGATTGGAATTGGAATTGAGAGGAATTGAAATCCAAATACATTCTTAATAAATAAATAAAAACCAAGAAGTTTTATTTATTTATTTTTTTACAATGATAACGACGAAAACATTTTAGTTTTTTAGACTTTTGTTTTTTATTTATATTTTGCGTTATGATTTTTTTTATTATTTTTTTTTAATTTTTTTTATGAGTTTTCTATTAAGATAAAAAACCTCTCAAAAAAATATTCAAAATAATAATAAAAAAATCATATCTCAAAATATAAATTAAAAACAAAAAAAATAAAACAAGTAAAATGTTTTATTTATTCGTCGTTCTCGTTAAAAAAAAATACTCGAGATAAGATTCCAATGAATATCCTTGAATTCCTCCACATTTTGGAAGGATTTGAAATCCTTCTATTTAAAGGAATTTGAAGGAATTGAATTCTAATTCCAATTCCAATTCCAATTCTTTGAACCGAACACACCAAATTGAAATTAAGATTCCAATTCCAAAGAAACGAACACGCCATTTTATGGGATTCTAATTCCAATTCTTTTGAATTCTCACGAATTATGTGAAACGAACACGCCCTTAAAACCTTTTAGAATCTTATCCCAACCGGGTTGGGGTTGTTATAGTAGGTATTTGGGTTGCAAGTTTTTCCTAGAGTAAACGATGGTGAATTTGAGCTATCCAGTATTGTGATCGTGGATGTATGAAATTACCTTTTATCGTTGAATTACCCTGAGTAGTCAGGCTTTATTCATTAGTTAAAAAAAAACTTGGGACCCAAATCAAAGTTCACGGTTCTTTTCTAAGGCAGTCTCTAATCTAAAGCAATTCCCGTACTAATAAATCATTGAAATCATAAACAAGTTTTTCAACAAAGCAGTCTATTAAAAATCATATTAGCACAAATACATTTTGTTTAGAGAAAGTACAATCATACTAAAAAGAAAACTAAACAAGTCTTTCAACATATCATTCTAATAAAGTCTAATTAAACGAGATAATATTATTTTTTATAAATATTTGATATAGAAGCTCTTGTGTATCCATGTATTGATAATATTTGATATAGAAGCTCTTATGTACAATCATATAGCTTTTTTCTTATTTATCACGGTATCAATGTATTATTATTATTATTATTATTATTATTATTATTATTATAGAAAATTCCAGTTTGTCTCCCTGAAATATATCGTCGGGAGATGGAATAACCACTGAAAAAGAATTTGCGCATGTTGTGCCCCTGTATTTCTCGGGCGGGTTTTTCTGACTCCTACCGTCAGTTGACTTATCGTTGACTTAGTGAAGTTACCATTATGCCCTTTTATAATAATAATTTGCCTAGATCTTCAAGGTGTGCTAAGTGTAACAACAAATCTTCATCATCTACCCAGATCTTCAACCTAGATCTTCACCATCATCATACTCACTCAAAACCCAGATCTTCGTCATCATCATCATACAACACCAAACCTAGATCTTCATCATCATCTTACCCACACCGCCACCAACGTACTCCCTTCACCAAACCCGAAAACCCTAAACCCATAAACCCCAAACCCTAAAACATAATTCCGACGGAGGTGACGGCCAGAAAATCAAGAATACGTTGTCAGAAGTTCAAGAAAGATGTCCAGATTTGATATTGGACGGAGGTGACCTGGAAACCCTAGCCGCCGCCGCCGCCACCACCGTCTTCCTGTTGCCGGAACCCTAACCGCTGCCACCACCACCATCTTCATCCGGTAACAGTTCATGCTGGCGGTAACCCTAGCCCGCGCCACCACCGACGTCTTCTTGTTGCCGGAAAAACAAACCGGTCTCCCACACCACCATGGAGCATCGCCGCCACACACACACTCTCTCTAGCCGCCACCACCACCGTCTTCCTAATTTCTTCAATTTACAATCTTGATTTCAGAATCTTGAAACCCTAAACTCACTAGTTGGAAAGGGTTGAAAGTTTGATTAGTTTCAAAATGGTTTATGCTATGGATATGAGGATGATAATGAGATTCAGATGAAAAAGGAATTGTTATGGATGGATATGGAATTTATGGTGCTGTTAGTATGATTAAGATGAGGGTGATATGGATATAAGGACATGAGGATGATTATGAATGATGATGATGATGATTAGATTATGATGGTTATAATTATCGTTTATTATTATTATGAGATGATTACCAAAATGCCTTTGCATCCGTCAGTCTACGACGGTCAACTAACAGAAAGAAGTCAGAAAAACCCGCCGGAGAAATACAGGGGCACAACATGCGCAAATTATTTTTCAGTGGCTATTCCATCTCCCGATGATATATTTCAGGGAGGCAAATTGGGAATTTTCTATTATTATTATTATACTCAATTAATAAGAGAATATTATTATGCGGAATTATCTCTCTCTATATGGTATAGCCAGAATATTGATCCTCGTCTTCAAAACCCAATATCAATCCTTTTTTAATCAAATCAACAAATGGAATAATTCCAAAGTCTATCAAACGGAATTATACACAAGTCTCCCAAATAAGGTTAGCAGCCAAATACGGAGTAACGTATTAGCAATAAAATAAGAAATCAGAAATGAGTCAATTAATGACCAAATTAAACCATAAATAAGATTAGCATAAATCACCAAATAAAAATTGAATATTAACATGTCAAAAATGACTAATAAAAGATTAACATATCAGAAATCGACAACCGATGCATCATTATAAATCAGAACTGGCAATAATAATAATATTAACAACAACGTGGTCAAGTTATTTTGCCTCCTTTAAAAATGAGAAATCGGTTGTATATACCTAGAACTGCAATTGGTCTTATGATCCAATGGCATAAGTGTGACCTGACCCAAAGCCGTTTTTCTATAGTGGTAGGCTTTCTCTTTGATGATGTTCCTAAATGTGTCAAGCATGAAACATCAAAATCGGTATAGACAATTGACATCCCGTCTCAGGAAGATTCACTTAGACACTGTGAATGATTGTAAGCGTTGTTAAAAGAAAAACTTACCTTGAACTCATATATCATGGTTATCTAGTGAGAAATTGATTGTCTTAAACTAAGTTCTAATTAATTAGAAGCTATAATAATTAATAAATTAATTTCATTAGCAACTATGCACCTCGATCAACCATCAAAAGAACGATTAACAACATTATTAGCAACTATAAGAATCAATCTACTATCATGAACGTCTAAGCTTGTTGTATCTAGGAGGTACGTCGCAACTATCAACTTTGCTTTCTGAAAAAAATAAAAGAATGAATTAGTACGTACTAATAATTCAATCAAATGGTTTCCATTAACAGATACGATAATCAAAATGGGGTTCTACTTTTATATATAGTCAAGCGAGTATCATGCGTACTTCTAGGTCCTAATAAATATAAGTCATCCTTTTCTGATCAGAAACGTGGAATTAGAACAATCAAAGAATGTTAACATCGAGAAGCATGTACTGATTGTTTTAGCTCGGCTTTACTCTCTCCTTTCTGAATAAGGATCAACAAATCAGAGTTTGATGCCTAATGTCTTCAAAAGACATCCAGTGGTAATGTGTCTACCCTCTATATAAAAAGTGGAGAGTATTATCATGCAGGTTTAGGCGGTTAATTAATAGTAGATTAATTAGACCCATCGCTATGGGCGCTATAGGGGTGTTGGCGGGGCGCCATTGGGCGCGGAACACCACCAAGGGGCGCCCTTGGTGGTGGGGCGCAATCAGGGCTAGCTCAACCGTAGTGAATCATAAAGCGAAACTTAAAATCAAGGCATTTTTTAAAATTTTAATATTGTAATCCTTCTTTGTTTATTTGAATCTAGAACTGATAACAATCAACTAAAATCCTTAGTTAGCAGAAAAATGTGACTTAATATTGGCTTGTTTAATGATTATATACAGTGGGCAAGAAGGTAAACACTTAAACTCTATGAATTTCGACTATATAGTGTAAAGTAAAGAAATTAGGGGGGCTCAATTTAACATATACATGTATAGAATCTTTAATAAAAATGAGGCCTTTAGAAATGAGAGGCCTAAAGCAATTGCCTTAGTTGGCTTACACATGAGCCGGGCCTGGGCGCAATGGGTGAGGATGGTCAGAAAGACGGGCGCGGTAGAGGAAAAGGGGTGGGCCCCGGTGACGGTGGATTGTTGCTTTTTCTTTGTATCTTCAAAAAGATGACACACCGGACCCGACCCCGGATGGATTTCATGACTCATCTATCTAATTCTTTATATTTTGACACCTAGCTCTTTGTGGGTGTTGTATTTTCAATCAAGAATCTTGAAACTAAACATAGATCTTTTTTGATAATTAATCATGGCTCCTGCTAGGAAAGCTTTAGGTTTCATCAAGAAGCCAAGTAATATAACTGTTATCATTGATGGAGTTAAGTTCAATCTACATAAGGTATGTTTTGTTCATATTGACTGTAATTATATATCTCCACATTTTGATATTTTTTTTTATTTATATGTTTTTAAATTTAATTTAGTTTGATTTTTATTATTTTGTATTTAATAAATTTTTTGTTTTATTTGTTTTATAAACCAAAAAAAAAAGTTTAAAGGGGCATCGATGCCCCCTCACCATAGAGAGACATCATTGGGTGGGGCTACGATGGTCCAGTGTCCACATGGCGCTGACGTGATACTGTGGAGAAGCATCAATGTCCCTCAGTCCCTCACCAAAAAATGATCGTTTTAGAAGCTAGTTAAAAGTAGAATCCTAGTAATTTTCCCAATCAATCTAAATCTCATTTTTTTTCCTCTTCCTTACCTTTTTTAAGGTCATCATCTCATTTTTTTTAAACAAATAATAAAATTATACTTTGCAACTTTTTAAAAAGGTAGCGGAGCATACATTTTTCTTTATTTCTTTAAAATGTATAAATGTTTTAGAAGTTTACAACTTTAAACATGTTTATAAAAGACTAAAAGTTCACGAATATGTAACACAACTTAATTCAATAAAAAATAAAAACAGAAAATTTGTTTTATTTTCTTACTCACAAAATATCTTGAGGCTAGCATTAGAAAGACAAATTCTAATGGTTTCAGATTGAATAAACATAAAGAGATCATATCTCCTGGGTGCAGTCTTCGATCAGTGGCTAACAACAATGCCAACATGTTCAGCATGTAACATAACTAGATAATAATCAGCAGGTGCCTAAAAGGGGCCAAACAAAAACAAACCACGTGCAGAAAGCCATAGATCAACACAAATATTATATTCCACTCCATCAGTACGAGAATCCTAAAACACAAAACATCAAAATCACCACTAATTGCAACACAAGACAAGACCTAGATAGATAGTTACTATAGTACGACACATATCATATAACAAACACATAATCATCCAGTTTAGCTTAGCTTAGCTTCATTCCTACAACCACAACACAATCAAACAATTAGTGGTGATTAACAATCAGTGGCACAACACAACAGCTTATTCATGCAGATTAAGCGACCCGCGCGGCTTGCTGTTTCTAGCCAATGCTAGAACCCTCTTCCCATGTGGATGACTATGCAAGTATGCATACTCTTTCTGAACTTTGTTAATCATCATCTCCTTAAGAGTCCCCTAAATAATATTAAAATATATGTTACAAATTAGTTATTAGTAATGTTATGATCAAGGTTCAAGCTTTATGACTTATGACCGAACCTTTGCGATCTGTAGCACGGATTGAGCAACATAGTTTCCAAAAGGATGCTGAATAAGCCCCAAAAAGTTGGGGCTGTTGATAATCTCGCGTATGATAGGGGTAGATTGGTCATCTGGAGCATCCTTCAAGCACTTCTCTACAACATTACTAGCATACTTATTCATAGCAAGGTTGACAAAATTACCAGCAAGCTTTCTCATTATATGAGCAGTGACTTCTGGTATCTGCATTCCTAATATGTGTTGCACAACATAGTTCCTGGAAATTGAAGTGATAAAAAGATGTTACGACTTACAACCTATTTGTATCTGACAACACTATAATTAGTAAAAGTAGAGGGGAAATTTAACAAACCCATAAGGGTGTTCAGATAAATCAAGTGCGTTCTCTATGATTTCAGTCATTAGGCGCTCTTTAGACACTTCATCTGCGTGTAGCACGCACAATTGCAGCACGCAACATCCACTTTTATCGGTAGCAATGTCTAGACAGTTGTCAGCTACTACATCGAGAATTGGCTGCAAGTGGTTTCAAATCAAAGTTAAGAGCATATCAAATATTCAAAACTACCAATGAACACTAATCGCGTAAATCCGTATAAACCAAGTGGATTTTTTTACCCACCGACTTTTGTTATTGAATTTACGGATTATAAAATAATGTATTAGTTAAAATAAAAATGGCTTATCCCAAAAAAATTTAGGTCCAACTTTTTTGGATAAAAAATTTCAAACACCCATGGCAAAACCAAAAGCATTGTGAACACCAAAAAACAAAAACATAATGCTTTTCAAAACCCCAAAAACCAATTTTTCTTTTTTGGTTCTATTTGACCCTAAACCTTAATCAACCCATGCACTCCCTAAATCAAACAGCCTTTTAACTTTAGGAACATGTAAAAGAAATAAATTATAAGCATCAAAACCAATAAACTTGATAGAAATAACACCATGAGTCATTAATTACTAATATACCTGAACTTCATCAACATGGAAGGATTTCAAGCAATGTTGAATGACATGATGACCATTGGTGTTTTTTGTTAATGTAAGTGTGATCCTTCTAAGTGCTGACACCATCAGTGACCTATCTTCTGCTGTTTTGAGAAGCTCAATCAGTTTCTGCATTGCTCTAGTCCTGAAACAATAATCCATTAACAATTAATTAGTACTCTTCTATATTCATAAAATTATGCAAGAATCAAAACTACTAAATTAATCCTCATACCCATGAGAATTGAGGCAGATGTTAGTGAGATTACTATCATCACTAATCACAGAAACAACAATATGCGTCATTTGTCTCTCATTGCACACTTTGAAGAGCTTCTGAGCAAGATAATTCATCGATGCATCGGTCATAAGTTCAAAGATATGATCTTTAATCTCATTAAAGATCATCTCAATGTCTTCCGGCTTTCCTCCTTCGCACTTGGTCTGCAAGAATTGACAGCCTTCTTGATCTTTAGCCACCATACATATCTTCCCTCTTATATCTTTCATAGAAGCCGGAAACTTTGCTCTTTTCGGTTGCGCCCTCGGCTGAAGAAGACTGTTGCTAGGGTTTGGAGGGTTTGGAATATCAAGAACGTTGTTAAAAGTTCTAGGAGTCACAAATCCACCACAGCTATCCCTCCGGATATTATGTGGATTGCAGCACATATCTTGGCATCTTGTGTTGCGGTTAACCGGGACGGGAGGTGGAACAGGGTTGGGTAAAAAGGGTTGTGGATTGTGGGTTGGTGATGAGAGATTAAGCCGGCTGAAATTGAATTCAAGATTCCGGTCATTTAGGGTTTCAAGAAAACCATTCAAAGATGACTGGTGATTAAAACATGAAACTCCAGGATGGATATAAGAGTTGCAGGGTGAAGAGTAGGGGTCAAACTCCGGTGACATGACCGGAAACCGGTTGGGATAATCAAGAATGGACCGGACCGGATTAGCCGGCAGCCGCCTTTGGTCCTTGTTCAAGAAAGGAGAATAGCCATTGGCATTGATGTTCAATGGCGGCTGCTGGTGGCCGTAGAAGTGGTCTTGAACTAGGGATCCGGCGTTCACGGTGGAAGAGGACGGTGCAAAGAGGTCATGATGACTAGGGTTTTGACCGGTAAACATGCGGTCAAACTGTTCTCTGATGGATCTTGGATTGTTCTCCATGGAACTTGATTTGTAACGGAAATCCGCAGAGAATCAAGAAGGGTTGGGTTTTGTAGGGGAAGATATTAAAGGAGATTAATTTCAATTTCAATAAATAAGGAAGAAAGAGAGAGAGAGAATATATATATATGTGTGTGTTATATATAGAGAGAAATACCATGCATGCAGGATATTCAAAAGTATAAATATTGAAATTAATTCGTAATTAGTGTAACTTTTTAAACATATTTTGCATTTAATGTATATCTTTTAAGTTAAATAGAGATATGTACCATATATTTTACCGAAAATAATGCTCATTTGAGATATGCATATGTATATCTTTTTAAACATAGAAATATGCGTACACCCGAATATTTCTATCTTATAAATTATTAGAATATGGAGATAATCACATTACTTGAATATTAAGTTAAGATTTATATGCTAAAGATATAATCATCAAAACCATAAAACGTATTCTGTTAAATTTTATTTTTTTAAACTTTCATATATACTCTCAACTATGTATGGTAATTAAACATATTTAATTAAATACATCAAAAACTTTAGTTACTAACCCGCACACCCTGTAAAGTCGCCTCTAAATTTATGTTAATGTTCATGATGGGAATAGAATCCTTGACCACTAAGGTTATGGGTAATGGTTAATTTAAGAGGCGTTTGACTACATCAATATTATTCTTTTTAGTCAAAAACATATACTATGGATAAAATGGGAAGGGACACTCATGGGTACTACACATTTATCGACCGATCATACACCGTTATTTCATTTTCTATTATCAACTACCCATAAACCATAAAATAGCTGAAAATACCTACCCAAAAGTCCCCTAAAACTTTTTGTTTTTTTGTTAAAACTAAAAAATAAATAAAACAATTAAATGTAATTAAAATTAAAAATATTACATAATTGAAACCGGAAATATAAAATATGATGATCAAAACAAAAAAAATTAGAACACAAACATCTAAATTAGATGATCATTCGGCCAATTATATTTTTTGTTACCTTTTTCTCGATCACATCGAATGATTTTTTAGAAATGCGCGATGAAGTTGTTGTGTCTTCTTCTTTGGCCTGCTCCATGAGATATTTAAAAAAGTGTATGCTTTATCATTTGAAAAAAATATCGTTATCAGAACCGTTCCGTGGTATGAATATCCTAAGATATAGTTTGAGAAATTAGCCATTGGGGGTTTGAGTGAACGGAATTGGTGAAGGTTGAGTGAATAAAATTGTTGAAATGTTTGAGTGAATAAAAATTGTGAAAAATTAGTGGTATTTATATGTAATAAATTGATTATTAATGGATTTTTTTATTTCTTCAAAAGTCTCCAATAGTCATATAAACACACGGTAAACCTTTGTTACAAATTGTAATTTGGCAAACTACCCATATAGTTAGGAGTGAGTTTGCCATATGGTAAAGTACCAATGGACCTTACCCACACTAGTGTCTCGGCCCCTCTAATGCTTTTTAATTAATGCCCCTTCAATTATTATCGTTTAAGACACATACACATTTTATACTATAAAGTATGGATACCATTTTGCTTCTCATTTTACAATGTCATGTCAGCGATACGTCATACCATATTCCACTCTACTCTCTTTCACAATATTAAAAAATTGGTCACTATTTTACCAACTCACAACGTTCCTCCTTTACAAGTAAAATAATAATATTATATAACTTAAATTAATTTAATTTTTTTTAGTTATTAACATGACTAAAAAACAAACTATTTAATATTAAACGTTATATTATATTACATCTAATAAACAAAACAAAACAAAATACATTTAAAGTATTAAATAAAAACATAATATCTTACTGTACCAACAAACAATAATAATAACAATGGCGTGTCAAAACCATATAAAATCTTAATTTTTAATCTTTATTCTCCTTAATACATGCTAACCATAGTTCATGTGTTGAAATTATTTTGTCAATTAGATTATATAATAGTCAATTTTTCACTCTAATATTCTAATATTTCATCTATTTCATACTGAATACAATGGGTTATGGGCTAAAATTATTTTGGCAACTGGGTTATTAAAGAATCACTTAAAAGTAAAATATTGATTAAAGATCAAATAAGTATATATATGAATAACAAGTAGAAAAAATTAAAGAACAATATTTTTCTAAGATTGTTTTGTTCCTTTGATTTCCAGTTTTCTCATGAGCATTATATGTTGCATTATTCAGGGTAACTAGCAAACATGGTCTAAATTTGTTTATATTGGATGATGATTTGAATACTTGTGATAAAACATCATATGTTGTATATAAAGAGATTTGATTACATTTATAAATTTAAGATTTCAGACTTCTTATTGTTTGTATAACATATTTCATTTAATTTTGTTTATTTATTTTAAATAACAAACCTTATTCTTTATAATTTAACAAATCTCGTGTAATACACGGGTTCAAAAGCTAGTTACTACTATATTAAATTTCAAAGTAATAGATTAATAACAAGTAGCATTAATATATATATATATATATATATATGTATATATATATATATAATATCTCCATTCTCCAACCCATCTTTTCAACCCTATTTTATTTCTTTCTCAGCAACTCTTCCCTGCCGCTCCCCCTTCTTCTTCTTCAATCTATCTCTTCCTCTTTGGCTTTGCAACTCAAGAAAACCCACAATTTTGTAATTTGGAATATATTTAAAAAAAAGTTTAATGGTTTCCCCGGGGTATTTTAATCGGGAAAAATCCACCGATTTCTTTACCGTTGGCGGCACTAAGAAGGGAGGGGCGGTGTTCACCGCCTGCCACCTGTACTCTTTCAGCGAAAAATCGTGTTCCACACCTGATAGTCTTATTATAAAAACATCCATGTATAGTGATCACCCTTAATGACGCCCCCAACCTCACTCTCATTGTATAGCACAGAAAACTTTGAAAATGGTGGGTTAAAGGTGTTATTATACACATTGCACCCTAGCTCAAAAATACACCCAGTTCCCCGGGGGCGGTATTCTGGGCGCCATGGGGGCACTATAGTGGGTGATGGCCCACTCTACATCCGGCCTTATAACGCCATAATGCCTGGGAATGACGCAGGATATTTATCCACCCATTACATATGATCTAAGAAAGAAATATATTCATTTTACACCATAATACAGTTACAATCCCTTGATATGAATTTCATCAAGCGAGAGATTAAAAAAACTTTGGGTTTTCATATATAATTAGTGATCACTAACCTTTTGTTTTATTTAATTCAAAACTTGTACTTGTATGGTTCACTGGGTCCATCGAATGGTTAGAAAATAGAGAAAATTCTCAAAATAAGCGTTTATGAAAACGTTTTTCATGTTTTAAGTGTCATTTACAGGAAATTCTCAAAATAAGTATTATAAACTAGTCGTGACGAGTAGTTTATATAACCAATTACAACTTGATACATGTCTTTAAACTAACCGTAACAAGCAGGATTACTAATCATTTACCCGTCACGACTAAATACGTTTTATGCCTCGTAATCAACGCCAATGAGTAATAAGAAGTCCTTTAGTCGCGACGAGTAGATTTTAAAACTTTTCGAGACACGAGTAATTTATAAAACTAACCACGACGAGGTGTTTGTTTACCAAATATATCGAGTCGGTTAATTTTACAAAATACTAACTGGAATGGTTAGTTTGAAAGGTAAAATAGTCGTTACGAGTAGATCTTGGTCCAACGACTAGTTTACATTCTCGATACGAGTATTTTATTAGTAATTAACTCGTCGCGATTATTTTACCTTGTTTACATTACCAATATGAGCACTTTGTTAGTAGTTAACTCGACGAGACTAGTTTACCTTGTTTACATTCCCAATACGAGTAGTTAATTAGTAATTAACTCGTCGGGATTAGTTAACCTGATTTACATTACCTATACGAGTAGTTTATATGTAGTTAACACTTCACAACTAGTTTACCTGGTTTACATTACCAATACGAATAGGTTATTAGTAGTTAACTCGTCGTAACAAGTTTAACGTTACAATCTATTCGTTGCGACTCGTTTTAACGGTATTCCGATTTATTTTATAAATAAATAAAAATATATAAAAATATTATTTAATCCCTTATTTTTATGAATTTTTTTTAAAATTCTATGCAGTGTCTTTATTTTTCGTGATCCCTTATTTTTAAGTCATGTAACATGCGATTGAATTCTATATCTAAGATTATTGAATCTCTTCAAATCTTTTAAAAGTTGTATCATTTTTTAATTATTTTAGTCTAGTAAATGGTATATATTATATTCACAAATAAAATAGTATAAGAAAGTTTATAAAATTAAACTAATTATTTAATTAAGAATAAAATTTTAAATTATTACATTTATCTAATATTTGGAAACAAAGTTGACTTCTCTAAATTACATGATATTTACACTTGGTATTAAACATTGGGTGACTATGTTGGTAATGTAAATCAGGTTAACTAACCACGACGAGTAATTACTAATTAACTACTCGTATTGGGAATGTAAACAAGGTAAACTAGTCTCAGTGAGTTAACTACTAATAAACTACTCGTAGTGGTAATGTAAATCAGGTAAATTAACTACGACGAGTTAATTACTAATTATACACTCGTATTTGGAATGTAAACTAGTTTTGATGAGTTAACAACTAATAAATTACTCGTATTGGTAATATAGACCATGTAAACTAATTACGACGAGTTAATTACTAATAAAAAACTCGTATTGGGAATGTAAACTAGTCGTTGAACAAGATCTACTCGTAACAACTAGTTGACCTATCGAACTAACCATTCCAGTTAGTATTTTGTAAAACTAATCAGTTCGATGTATTTGGTAAACAAACACATGGTCGTGGTTAGTTTTATAAACTACTCGTGTCTCGAAAAGTTTTAAAATCTAATCGGCGTGACTAAAAGACTTCATATTTACTCATGTGCGTTGATTACGAGGCTTGAAACTTATTTAATCGTCACGAGTAGATTATTAATGGAACTGGTCATTACAGTTAGTTTAAGGACATATGACAAGTTTTAATTTGTTCTACAAACTACTCATGTGTAATCATAAACTACTCGTCACGACTAGTTTATAATAACTATTTTGGGAATTTCTTGCAAATGACACTAAACCTTAAAAACGTTTTCATAAACGCTTATTTTGAGAATTTTCCCATGAAATATGGTACTCCTTTGATAATCATTCGGTCAAATTAAGCGATCGACTGATTTGGATAAATTGTTTGGTTTGGTTATATATGGATCTTGGAATGAAATCCCGATCTTGGTCAACTTAATAGTTTGGTTCCTAGAAAATCAAAATTTAACCATGCTTCATGTAACTCGTGGATCATAAGATGAAGTTCGTTCAGTTTGTGTATTCAACAATGGAACATATCTAGCAACTTTAAATCAAATCATGCAATTTAACAAAACTTTAAGCCTCTAAGTCATGATTATATCATTGACTAGGGTCTTTAGATGATTAGATAAATTTATTTTTTTACAACGACTTTCTTATATTTTGGTTATTGTACCCTTTAAATTTGGAGAGCCTCAATGCCGCACTCTGGTTAGACTATGTTCTCTTAACCGTATGTTGTTTTAACTGGGCCCACATTGGCTTTAAAGTTTGGCTTGGACATTCCCCTGGGAAGCCATACCGCTGACTGCTACTAGGAAATCGTCGTGCCACCACAAGAGCAGAACTCTCTAACATAATACACGGTGGGATGACAACCCGGGTGGGCTCTGGGTTCAAATTCACAACCTTTGCACAATGCCTAGCTCAAATCTTTTATTACTAATATCCACCCAAAAGTGACACAAGTGAGATTCGAACTTAACTCTACATTGAAGAAAACTGAATTGACAAATTTATTAGGAACCCATAGCAGATTTAAAATACTTGATCGTTTCAAATAAGATATCATATTGTAAAATTATTTATTAAAATCATAAAAAAAAACTCAATAACAAACTCATAAAAATCTATGATGTTGATATACAATTACTACTTTTTAATATATACTACACCTTTAACCACCCATCAAAGTTCATAAGTACCTACAAGATAATAACAAGCACCCAAAAGACAACATGGTTAAGTTTAGTTACATAACATCCTACCCAACTACAAATACTACCTACGAGCCCAATCTATTGTAGGCCCATTAAGTAATGCACACACGGCTCAATCGCCCTGTTCTTCGCCTCCAACCCTACAACCCTCGCTTCGGTGTTCAGCCCTTTGTTCTTAATGGCATCGTATGAGTGGTCATCGTTGCCTTTTTCGTGCTCGATAGCAAGAACACGGTTCACGAGAGTATGAATAACATTCTCGTAAGTTGCGACCTTTCCAAGGAGAGTGATGATAAGCTCACGTTCAGTGGGGCCCTCCACAACCACTGGCTCCGGTGAAGGAGGCGGCGGTGGTGGTGTGGTCTCGGTCGTAGGGATCACCACAGCTGAAGTGGTTGCGTCTCAGTTGGCCCGGGTTCGTTTTCGAGAGTACACCTTGAGGGGTGTAGCCCTCGAAGTCGAGCCAGGGTGACTAGAAGCAGCCACCGGGCGGAACTCAAACGGGGATAATGGTGCCCCGTCGCTACTCATCTCAAAATACGTCAAAATCACATGAGGTGGAGCCATCTGAAAAGCATATTAATTCAAGTTAGTAATAATCAATTAAATATGTATCCTTACCTTTTAGTTTCGCGAGGCGGGAAAGGAGCGTGGGTTTGAATATACGGTTATAATTTAGAAAATCTTATAGTTTCTAATTCTCTATAACTATTGGTTCTAATACCAACTTCTGTCACACCCCGAAAATCTTAACTTAAAACAGCGGAAGACTTAACTTAAGTCGTTCGGGTTATGACATATGCCGATAGCCAATAACAATAGAATAATTAATAATAAAAGATTAACTTTTATTACAGAAAATATATTTTACAATATTAGAGTCTTTACACGTGCTACCGCACGTGTTATTTAAAACCTATTTTCAACATTATTCAAACACGAACTGCCCTCCTTTCCATGCCTCCTCGAAACCTTCATTTACCTGAAAAGCATATTAAAATAAACGATTAACACGAATGTTGGTGAGTTCTCTTTATTGAAAATAACACACACACACACACACACACACACACACATATATATATATAATAGTACATATATTATAATAGAATGAAAATAGCGCATACGAAACGTCCATATAATTCATCATTAAAAGACAATATATCAAGTAACATAATAGCAATTCCATATCATATATGTATATAATTTCATACCATGGTTCAACAACCCTTCTTTTATTATCCATAATCTATTAACATAAGAAACTGTGGTGGCCTCTCCTACCGTCCTTTTAACATGATAATAATAATAATTCAATAATCAAACTTACCATCAAAACGAAGCATTTTATCTTTTTAAACAAATCGTGCTGTTGTAGACGAGCAAAGAATACAACATGCGTATGACTATAATAGTTGATAACTCGATACGTACCATACTCAAAATATACCCAATATTAACCAACGCGATTGGAAGTGGGGGGCGTCACCCCGATAGATCTGCCAATATTTATGTGCCCCTTTTAGGGTTAACAGTTATTTAGCCAACTAGACTCATCCCGTATTTGACACGGTTTGTAAAATAAAACACTTTTATAAAACTTCAATATAAATATCAATATAAAGAATATGCCTTTCCTCCAAAACACAATAAAAATCGATTCGAAAACGAGGGGCCGATAAAGAAACCCACGGTTTGTAGCCTTTCGTTCCAAAAACTCGTGTCCTATATAAGTACACGTTTTGTTAATAAAAACTTGGTTTTAGTTTATAAAATCTTTTTAGTTTATTAATCCTAATCTAGTGTCCACAAAAGCACATAAGCAAATAAGTTCCTATTAAGTTAACGAGTACACATAGTTCAGTTTTCCGTTAACTTATTATTTAAATAACTAAGTCAATTAATAAAAAATTAAAATTTATAAATATAATAATATATCTTAAGTTTCAGTTGCTGGAAAGTTTTAAGAAAATAATAATCTTTTATTTTTCATAATTCTTGTCGGTTTTGTGTTTAAAACGAATCGTTTTGGTTTTTCATATAAAATGTAACTTTAAAGCATGAAAAATACTTGTTACATATGTATTAGTCAAATTTAATAAGTTACCTTGTAAAAATATATTATTTTCATTTTCGTTAGTGTTTTCTTAAAATAGCAACTTTTAAACGTTTTCGTGTCGGTTTTCGCGACACGAACCGTTTAGGACTAAATTTTATCATCTTGTTCTTTTGCCATATATATTATCTTATGTTCTATATGAGTATTTTACAACTTTAGGGGTTGTTCTAAAACTAAGAGTTGTGTCAGTTTCGTTTTAAAAGCCGATTTTTCGACCGTTAACGTTACCGACAAATCAAATAAGTTGAACATGTCTACACTAATCATATTATGACCTAATCACAAATATAATAACACATAATTCACCATAAATTCTAGTTTTGATCATACAAATTCACAAGACACATTTAAACAAGTTTTAAGCTTCTAGTTCATATTCTAAGTTTATTAACAATGTTACTAATTAAACTTGTTATTTTTATATGTGCAAATATTATTATATACCCTATGAGTCCAGATCTTTAACTTATTTTGTGAGTTCATAATAAGCCAAAATATTACTTTTCAATAAAGTGTTCTTATTCCTTTTTAGAAGAATCTAATTTTCATGATCCAAGTATGTCTTTTTCAAAGAATCAAGTATGAACTTTTAGATGATTCTATTCTTTATTTATAATCAATCACTTTACATCATTCCTATCATTATCAATCTCTAACAAATCACTCAAATCACAAGATCATGGATTTTTATGAATTTTCTAAGTGTTGCTCTAACAAAGTTTCCTGTTATAGTAACTTTTAATACTTGGTAATCCTAACTAATCATCTTTCCACTTTGATTAAGTAAAAATTTAAGTTTAACTCATTCAATTAGTTTGATAGGGTTTCATGCATCCTAAGTGTTCTATTCCAATTTCATTCTTTCAATTTACAATTCAACAAAGTTTCTATTTCAAGTAAGTTGTTGTCCATTTAACCAATGTGATAACTAATCCATGTTTCTAATCATGCACCCTATCTTAGTTTAAAGTTTTAATTCTTCACATATTGAACACATTCATATTAAGTCTTTACATCAAAATCAAAAATTCAACTTTTCTTAAATTAAAGTTTCATTAATTAGCAACTTTAACCATCTTTGTTAATCTTCATGTATCAACTATTGATTCTAGCATATATCCTATCTTATTTTCAATTAGATTATTCCATACCATTTCTTGATTCAACAATCCTTCCAAAATCACTTGATTAGTCCCATATTCAAAAATCCCGAAATTACAATCATGGGTATGTTTTTATTTTGTTCATCTTTAATATCAATTTTTCAATAATCCAAGTTCTTACTAACAAGCTAATGATCAATAATCAATCCAAATTTCATTCTAACAACAAACCCTGACATTATGTTTATTCAAGTTTATATCAAGTATTCAAGAGATTATCAATACTTAAAATCAATCCTAACTATCAAGGTAGGATCTTTAGGATGAATGTATGCATGTGTAAATGAGCTTGATCTTCTCTCTTACACATATATACATACATACGGTCTATACATACATACATACACACATTATCCATATTTTCATCTTTTAAGCTTCAAACAAACCCAAGAACAACAATCTTATGCATCTACATCTAGTAATTAATCATAATTTAAAACTTGTTCTTGGAGATTTGAAAGATAGAAATGATGATATTAAGAGTGTGTGAGTGGTGTTCTTCCTTAATCTCTTCCTAGTTTTTTTTGTCTACTAATTTCTTGATCTAAACCTTCATGATTTTTTGATTTTGATTATGTGTGTGTGTGTTTAATATTTGAAATTGATGTAAGTGGGGGGGGGGGGGGGGGGTTTGGCCGAGCTTATTAAGGGAGAAGGAGTGGGTGTGGTAGAGTGTTGAGTTGGCTTATAGAGTTATTGGTGGATGCTTCAAGGTTCTTACAACACATCTACATTCTAGAAGCAACAATGATTAGCATGAGGAGTTGTAAGGAGAGGATTGGAGCATTTGGGAGGTGAGAGTGTTGAAGTGCGAGGGGATTGGAGCAGTCGGGGTACCAGTCGTGCCAATGCGTTGGATCGGGAGGTGTATCATCCGATATCGTCACCTTCCATATTTAATTGTCAGAAGTCATATTCGATCTTCTGAAGTTCATTTCGGGGACATTATTCTTTTAGCAACATCTCTTTCAACTCTTCCCAGGTTAGACGGTAAGCGGCATCTTCTCCAAGATTTTGAATTATTGAGTTCCACCACTCGAGTGCCTCATCACGGAATGAACATACTCTGTATTTATCCTTTCCTTTCGGCCCACAACCTTGGAAAGTTTTGTATGAGCACCCGTGTACCGTTCTACCTGAGGGTTTTTCGTTTAGAGTTTCAGTTCTAGGGGTTTCTCTGGTTAAGTTATTAGTTGTATTTCGGATGTTTTGGCTTGAATAACGGTTAGCCTCACATTGCTCGAGTGTCGTGTTCACATGTTGAGTGATTAATTAAGCTAACTCTTCTTGAGAAGATGGTAATCCGGATTCTTGGTTGATCGTAGTTCGTTTTGTTTTAGGCGCTGTGATTTCTTTTAGGAAAAAGAATATAATTTTGTTAGTTTTGAAAAAAATATTTTCTAAACTTGAGAGATTAAATAACATGATCCATAACATCTATATATATATATATATAATCATTCAAAAGGGAGGGGGGTTTATATTTTTACCAAAATCTTCAAAATTAGGTGTAATGCATACTACACCTTTAACCACCCATCATAGTTCATAAGTACCTGCAAGATAATAACAGGCACCCAAAAGAAAATATGTTTAAGTTTAATTACATAACATCCTACCCAACTACAAATATTACTTACGAGCCCAATCTAGTGTAGGCCCATTAAGTAGTGCACACATGGCTCAATCACCCCGTTCTTCGCCTCCAACCCTCGCTTCGGTGTTCAACCCCTTGTTCTCAATGGTGAACACGTAGTGACACAAGGCATTGTATGAGTGGTCATCGTTGCCTTGTTTGTGCTCAACAGCAAGAACACGGTTCACGAGAGTATGAATAATGTTCTCGTAAGCCGCGAGCTTTCCCAGGAGAGTGATGATAAGCTCACGATCGGTGGGGCCCTCCACAACCACTGACTCTGGTGAAGGAGGCGGTGGTGGTGGTGTGGTCTTGGTCATAGGGATCACCACAGCTGAAGTGGTTGCGTCTTGGTTGGCCCTGGTTTGTTTTCAAGAGTACACCTTGAGGGGTGTAGCCCTCGAAGTCGAGCCAGGGTGACCAGAAGCAGCCACCGGGCGGAACTCAACTGGGGATAATGGTGCCCCGTCGCTACTCGTCTCAGAATCCCTCAAAATCACATGAGGTGGAGCCATCTGTAAAGCATATTAATCAAGTTAGTAATAATCATTTATTAATATATATCCTTACCTTTTAGTTTCGTGAGGCGGGAAAGGAGCGTGTGTTTGAATATGCGGTTATAGTTTAAAAAATCTTATATTTTCTAATTATCTATAACTATTGGCTCTAATACCAACTTCTTTCGCACCCCGAAAATCTTAACTTAAAATAGCGGAACACTTAACTTAAGTCGTTCGAGTTATGACAGATGCTATAGCCGGTAACAATAGAATAATTAATAATAAAAGATTAACTTTTATTACAGAAAATATATTTTACAATATTAGAGTCTTTACACGTGCTACCGCACGTGTTATTTACAGAAGAACACGAGCCAACTCCCGAGCGACACCACATTCAACCCGAACCACTACAGCTCTAGTTCGAAGAAGCACGTCAACCAGGTAAGTATTTTACGTAGTGGTAAGAAATATGATAATAAGGTTGGGGGTCCACCACCATTGGTTGATGGGGTGGTGGAAGAAATTGATGAAAATTTCGTCAGTGATGACGAGCCGGAACCGATTAAACTAAATGAATCTAATAAAAGTGAAACTAAAAATAACAAATCGGTTCCGAAGGATGACACCAACAACTCTAAGGATAAGGAAAAGGTGAAAACCTTTCCATATCCCGATGCTCTGTTGGCGCCATCAAAGGCGAAGATGGTATCAAAAAGAGGCCCACAAAAAGAAGAAATGTGGGAAACGTTCAAACAAGTAAAAATTAACATTCCTCTTTTAGATTCCATAAAACAAATGCCCGCCTATGCTAATTACTTGAAAGAGCCGTGCACACAGAAAAGGAGTCATAAGATTCCTAAACAAATTGATTTTACCGATAATGTGGGTGCAATTCTTTCGGGTTAGCTTCCACCGAAGCTACAAGATCCGGGAACGCCCATTATACCCATTCAAGTGGGGGATTTTAAAATGACTCGGGCGTTGCTAGATCTTGGAGCTAGCATCAGTATTCTCCCGGGAAGTCTATACGATCAGTATGACTTTGGACCGCTTCGTGCGGCTGCCACCACAGTTGTCTTGGCTGACTAGACACCGAAACTTCCCCGAGGAATACTGACTGATGTTATTGTTAAGGTGGAAGACTTTTATTTTCCAGTTGAATTTTTGGTCCTCGATTATGTTTCGGATGAACGGACCAAACAGCCTACGGTTATCCTCGGTAGACCATTTTTGGCTACCGCAAATGCCAACATTAATTGTAGAAATGGTACTGTTGACATGGCATTTGGTAACCGTAAGCTGAGGATTAATGTTTTCACACATGGAGATAAATCTCCGGTTGATGACGAGTGCTTCATGGCCGATGTCATTGACAAGTGCATTCCGCTATACGACTCTGTCGTCAGCTTGGATGGCACAGCGGAGACGTGTTTTTTGTTTGACAGGTTACAGGTGGAGACAGAAAAGTTGCTGGAAGAGGAGGAGAAACAAATGGAGATCGCATATATGCGAGGAGACCGTCCACCATGGTCAGTTCAGGTGGAACCACTTCCCGAGAAGATCGATACCGGGTTGAAACCGTCAACGCTGGAAGCACCGAAAGTCGAGTTGAAAGAGCTCCCAAAGCATTTAAAATATGCTTTTCTTGGTAAGAATAATACATTGCCTGTTATTATAGCTTCTAACTTATCTGTTGAATAGGAAAGTGCTTTGATGGCGGTGCTGGTTGAGCATAAGGAAGCAATCGGGTGGACGATAGCGGATTTTAAGGGAATCAGTCCCTCAATTGTGATGCACAAAATTTTAACGGATCCGGCTGTAAAATCCACACACGATGCTCAGCGGAGGTTGAACCCAAACATGAGGGTAGTGGTGAAGAAAGAAGTGCTGAAATGGTTGGATGCTACGATTATTTTTGCTATCTCAGACAGCACGTGGGTGAGCCCGACAAAGACAGTACCGAAAAAGGCAGGCATCCAAGTCGTCAAGGACGACTCAGGTAACGAGGTCGCCACCCGGCCGGTAACCGGGTGGCGCATTTGTATTGATTATCGTAAACTGAACTTGGCAACATCGAAAGATCACTTTCCGCTTCCGTTTATCGATCAAATTGTTGAAAAGCTATCTGGTCAAAAATTTTATTGTTTTCTAGATGGGTATTCCAGGTATAACCAGATAGCTATTCATCCTGAGGATCAAGAGAAGACCACGTTTACATGCCCGTATGGTACATTCGCATTTAGGCGAATGCCATTCGGGTTATGTAACTCCCCCGCCACCTTTCAGAGGTGCTTGATGAGTATCTTTTCAGATATGGTGGGGGAGTCTTTGGAAATTTTCGTGGATGATTTTTCGATTTTCAGTACATCTTTCGAGTCATGTTTAAACCAACTCGAAAGAGTTTTGAAAAGATGTGTCGAAACGAACTTGATTCTTAGTTGGGAAAAGAGCCATTTTATGGTCCAAGAGGGAATTGTATTGGGCCATGTCGTTTCGAGTCGTGGGATCGAGGTATACCGGGCTAAGGTCCAAGTCATTTCTACTCTACCTCATCCCACCAATGTCAAAGGCATTAGATCGTTTCTGGGGCATGTCGGGTTTTATAGACGGTTTATTAAGGGTTTTAGTGATATTACCAGACCCTTATGTAATTTATTGCTTAAGGATACCCCGTTTGATTTTAACGATGAATGTGCTAAGGCCTTTGACATTCTGAAATTGAAATTAGTTGAAGCCCCGATCTTGCAATCACCCGATTGGAGTTTACCTTTTAAAATAATGTGCGATGCAAGTGATTATGCGGTCGGGGCTGTTTTGGGTCAACGGGTTGACAAGAAACCCGTTGCTATATAATATGCAAGTAAAACACTCTCGGATGCTCAATTGAATTATACCACAACCGAGAAGGAGTTACTAGCAGTAGTATATGTTCTAGATAAATTCCGGTCTTATATTTGGGGTAGTAAAGTTATTATATATTCTGACCATTCTGCAGTCAGGCACCTCATGGACAAAAAGGATGCAAAACCAAGGCTTATTAGATGGGTTTTGCTGTTGCAGGAATTTGATCAAGAGATTCGGGACAAGAAAGGGAGTGAAAATGTTGTTGTAGATCACTTGTCCCGAATTATGGTGGAAAATGGGGTCACAGATGGGCCCATTAACGAGTCTTTCCCGGATGAGCATATTCTGGCAGTTTCACAAAATCCCTAGTTTGCTCATATTGTTAATTTTAAATTTGCAGGTGATTTACCAGAGCATTGGCCGAGGAGAAAGAAGAAACAGTTGATGTCCCAAGCTAAACAGTACATTTGGGACGATCCAGATTTGTTTAAAATCGGTGCAGATCAGATGATCAGACGATGCATACCCGAGGAGGATGTCAGAGCGGTGTTGGAACACGCACATTCGTCTGCGTGTGGTGGTCATTTTAGTGGCCAGAAAACTGCTCAAAAAGTTTTAACGAGTGGTTTCTTTTGGCCATCCTTGTTTAAGGATGCTCACGAGTTTGCGACACATTGTTTAAAGTGTCAACAACTCGGGAGCATTTCTAAGAGGGAAGAGATGCCCTTGAACCCGATCCTTGTTGTTGATATTTTTGATGTTTGGGGGATCGATTTCATGGGCCCGTTTCCTAATTCGCACGATAATCTGTATATCCTAATGGTCGTTGATTATGTGTCTAAATGGGTCGAGGCAATAGCCACTAGGACAAATGATCATACAGTCGTTTGAAATTTCTTTCAAAGTAATATTTTCTCGAGATTTGGAGTCCCCCGAACTATCATAAGTGATGGGGGATCTCATTTTAAGAATTTTAAATTCGGGAAATTGCTTAAACGATATGGTGTTAACCATAGAATAGCAACTCCTTACCATCCACAAACGAGTGGACAAGTGGAGGTTTCTAATTGGCAAATTAAACAAATTTTGCAGAAAAACGTTCGGGCGGACCGAAAAGATTGGTCAACTAAGTTGACCGATGCTCTATGGGCCTACCGAACTGCTTATAAAACGCCAATTGGAACCAATCCTTATAGACTTGTGTATGGAAAGGATTGCCATTTACCAGTTGAAATTGCACAAAGAGCGTTTTGGGCTACTAAACAGGTTAATATGGAATATGATGATGCAGGTAAAGCGAGGAAATTAGCTTCGTGCTAGATCGAGGAGTTGAGAGACGAGGCATACGATTGCACATCCGCTTATAAGGAAAAGATGAAGAAATTTCATCATGCTAATATCCAGTTGAAGAATTTTGAAGCTGGTCAACGAGTGTGGTTGTACAACACGAGAATGAAACTCTTCCCAGGCAAGTTAAGAAGTAAGTGGACGGGCTCATACTCGATTGTAAGAGTCGTGAATCATGGTCAGTACGGGATTGAAGATTTTGATGATCATTTGAGACAAGTGGTAAATGGCTATAGACTGAAGCCATATTTGGAGATGAAGGACATACACGATCTGGATGAGGAATCGGTGAATTTCGTTGTGACTTCACCAGTTTATGAAGATAACTGAGTTCGAAGCATTGTCGAGCTGTAGACTTTAAATTCAGCGCTTACGGGAGGCAACCCGGGTTTGTAGAGTTTTTTCCTAAAAGAGTGTTGGTGGGATAAATATTTACCAAAATGGTGTCCATTGAAATATATTTACCAAAATGGTGTTGTTGACAATTTTTTTGTTTCTCACTCTTAATCTTATTGGTTAAACTAAAAAAGACAAATGTTCTCTCTCTCTCTCTCCTTTAAAACAAATAATAAATTAAATTTAATCTTTAATGAAATAATATTTGTACATAGTTTTAAGTTTTCTACCTTTTTTTCCTTTTTCACAATATTATTGTCGTTTTTTTAATTAAAACCTAAAAAATGTATATGATTGAATTGTTTCTATAAAAACTTAATTGTTGTGAAACCACCGACAACCTTGCAAGTTGTATGTCACTTTTGTCAAAAGTTTTGGCCACATGAACACTCCACATATTTCAAATGTCTGAGATTTGTCCCCTGTATATTTTACCTTTTGTGTAGCATAAATACTGCTTCGATGGAAATGAAATACCACCCCAGTACACTTCTCATATATTTACTTATTTCTATCATATCCAATATTCTTACAATTACGGTAATATTATAACACGTTATCAGCACGAGCCGCTTATATCCTAATCAAGAAAGGTAATAGACACAAAGGTATCTACATAATCATCATAAACACTTCTTTAATTATGTACATTGAAAATATATCTATGCATATACATATACTAAGTAATAACAATAATGTGTATAAACATTGTTATTAAAACTTGATAACCATTCTAATTTTATATGCACACTAATATATCATTTAAAAGTTAGATTTATTTACACTAAAAATTTTATTCTTATTATTATGCATAATAATTATATATTTTATAAAATAAACTGTATTTATTATCTTATTTATTATCTTACTTTAAAATAATTAATATTATATATATACACACACACACATACAAACGGTAATGTTACCGTTATAAAACGGTAATATAGCCGTTGTAAAACGGTTATAAATTTTCACTATAAATAACTAATTATTAACCCCATTTCATTTACAACAAACATTCTTCTTATTAAATTTATCCAATATAAAGTTTTCAAAATGATTCACCCGGTTTTGCTGTTGGTCGCTATAATGTTTATACTACTTCTCATTCTAATTTTTAATCTCCCATCTGAAGATTTCAACATTTTCTTTTTCTTTTATATGTTTATAGCTCTACCAATGTATTGTATCTCATTGTTGATTGATATATATGGATTCTAATATTTATCTTATTATTTGCTCTATTATGTTTAGCAACAAAATGTCAAATATAGCAAAACTCGAATTCCATGCACTCAACATTTCTGGAGAAAATTATATGTCTTGGACAGCAAATGTCAAAAGACATTTAAAATCTATGGATGTGTTAGAAACAATCCAAGAATACAATGATTGCTCTGACCAGGATAAAGCAAGAGCTGATGTTTTCATCCATAAACATATTGATGAATTACTACAGCATGAGTATTTTAATTATGATAACCCATATATGATAGGGGAAGATTTGAAAAGCAGATTCGGTCATCTAAGGGAAGTTTTACTTCCTACTTCTAGAGATGAATGGAACAGTCTTAGGTTCCAAGATTTTAAGAGGGTAAATGATTACACCTCTGCTTTATACCGAATTTTCTCAAAGCTAGAATTTTGTGGGTATCCCGTAACAGAGGAAGAAAAGTTAGAGAAAACTTTCTCCACGTTTCATGCATCAAACATAAACTTGCAAACACATTATCGTTTGCAGAATTTTAGGAGATACTATGATCTAAATGCATTGCTCCTTGTAGCAGAGAAAAATAATGAATTATTGATGAAAAATCATCAATCTCGTCCCACGGGTTCATTAGCAATACCAGAAGCACATGTTGCTCACAAAATTTCTCATAAAAATTCTGGTCATAAATGGGAACAAAGTCGAGGACGAGGCCGTGGACGTGGACGTGGCCGTGATCATTTTGACAAAACACATTTTAATGATCGTAAGCTTTCATTCAAATGGAACAATAATTCTTACAGTCGTGGTCGTGGCCGTGGCCGTGGTCGTAACCAGAGAGCCAATAATTATCATGTCCCACACAATACCAATTCCAACCACCAAAATAAATGGAATGAAGCTGGTAGGTCCGAAAACAATGGCACGTCATGTTTTAGATGTGGAAGTACAAACCACTGGGCAAAGGCTTGTCGCACAGCTCCACATCTGTGTGAACTGTACCAAGCCTCTCTAAAAGGAAAAGAGAAAGAAGTGAACCATGTTGATAACTTTAATAATATCAATACTGAGCTGAGCGTTGAAGACTTTGAGGTGGAACTTTGAAACAAAGTCGCTTGACTACTATAATTAGATGCAATTATTAAGTGTGTTCTCATTATCTTTAATTATGCAGTTCCTCTTTCATGTACTACTTGTGTTTCAATTAAATAAAGTTCTTATTAAAATATCATATGTCTTCGTTATACACTTATTATTTTTTCTTAATATTTTTCAAGATTTAAAATGAAAATCACCGGAGCACAAGATCAAACAAATGAAGAAGATATATGTATAGCGGATAGTGGAGCCACGCATACTATACTTAGATCTAAAAAATATTTTTATAAACTGAAACCAACAAAAGGGATCATCAATACAATATCAGGTCCTACAAACTTGATAGAAGGAGTGGGAAAAGCTAATTTAGCATTACCAAATGGTACAAAGCTCAAAATAGAAAATGCTTTATTTTCCTCAAAATCAACAAGAAATTTGTTGAGTTTCAGAAACATATATCATAATGGATATGATACTCAGTCAAGGGCTGTTAGTAATGAAAAATATTTGCATATCATAAGCAAAGATCAAATATTGGAAAAATTGCCAATGCTCCATTCTGGTTGGCATTATACATATATAAATGTGCCTCAAGCACATATGGCAGTCAAAGAAAATTGTTGCGATTCTGGTATCATAAACTTATTGCATGACATATTAGGCCATCCAGGATCCACAATGATGAAAAGGATCATTGAAAATACACATGGGCATCCACTGAAAGGTCAAAAGATCCACAAAATAGATAAAATGTCTCAATGTACATCTTGTTCTCTTGGAAAATTAAATACAAGGCCTTCGCCATTAAAAGTCGATAAAGAAACACCAATGTTTCTTGAAAGAATTCAAGGTGACATATGTGGACCAATTCATCCACCATGTGGACCATTTAGATACTTCATGGTCTTAATAGACGCATCCAGCAGATGGTCTAATATCTCTTTATTATCGACTCGTAATGTTGCTTTTGCAAAATTTCTTGCTCAAATTATCAAATTACGTGCACATTTTCTGGATTATACCATTAAAAGAGTAAGGCTTGATAATGTGGGAGAATTTACATCACATGCTTTTGATGATTATTGCATGTCTGTGGGGATTGTTGTAGAACACCCTGTTGCTCATGTACACACACAAAATGGCTTAGCTGAGTCGTTGATCAAACGCCTACAGCTAATAGCTAGACAATTAATAATGAGGACAAAACTCCCTGTTTCTATTTGGGGTCATGCAATTATGCATGCTGGATCATTAATCCGTGTGAGACCAAGTGCAAATCATAAATACTCTCCCACACAACTTGTTTCTGGAAATGAGCCAAATATCTCTCATCTTAGAATTTTTGGGTGTGCTGTGTATGTTCCTATTGCACCACCACAATGCACAAAAATCAAAAATGGGTCCCCAAAGAAGGTTGGGAATATATGTTGGATATGAAACGTCTTCCATCATAAGATACCTTGAACCTTTAACAGGTGATGTATTTACAGCACGTTTTGCTGATTGGCATTTTTAACGAGACAATATTCCCGGCATTAGGGGGAGAAATGAAAAAGCAAGAAAGAGATATATCATGGTGTGTGCCATCATTGTTACACCTAGACCCAAGATCAAAACAAAGTGAGACAGAGGTTCAAAAAATAATACATCTACAAGAAATTGCAAATCAGTTACCTGATGCATTTACTGATATAAACAGGGTCACTAAATCTCATATACCAGCTGCTAATGCTCCAGCTCGAGTTGAGATTCCAAGCAAGCAAAACCATAATAATGCACCTCATGAATCTCAAAAACGTTTAAAACGTGGAAGGCCAATCGGTTCAAAGGATAAAAATCCTCGAAAAAGAAAGGGTTCTGAGAAGGATACTGACCCTAAGGAAAGAATGATTGACAAAACCTTCCCTCAGGAAAGAATAAATGATATAACATTTCCTTAGGAAGAAATAAATGATTCCAATAAAGAATTGTCAATAAACTATGGTAAATCATACATAATGTGGGATCGAGATGAAATGGAAAATATTGATGATATATTTTCTTATTCTGTGGCAAGTGATATCATGGAAGAAAATGATGACCCTGAACCAAAATCTGTAGATGATTGTAAAAATCGACAAGATTGGAACAAATGGAAAGATGCCATGCAAGCTGAATTAAATTCCCTAAATAATCGAAAGGTTTTTGGACCTATTGTCATTACACCAAAGTCAATGAAACCTGTAGGATATAAATGGGTTTTTGTGAGAAAACGAAATGAGAAAAATGAAGTTACAAGATATAAAGCAAGACTTGTAGCTCAAGGTTTTTCTCAGAGGCCACGAATTGACTATGAAGAAACGTATTCTCCTGTTATGGATGCTATTACTTTTAGATATTTAATCAGCTTAGCAGTCTCTAAAAATTTAGAGATGTGTCTTATGGATGTTGTCACAGCTTACTTGTATGGATCACTAGATAGTGACATCTATATGAAAATTCCCAAAGGATTTAAACTCCCCGAAGCTATAAGCTCAAAGCCTAAGGAAATGTATTCCATTAAGTTACAAAGATCCTTGTATGGACTGAAACAATCTGGAAGGATGTGGTACAATCGTTTGAGTGATTATTTGATAAGCAAAGGATACACAAATAATCTTATTTGTCCATGCGACTTCATCAAGAAGACAACATCAGGATATGTGATCATAGCTGTGTATGTTGATGATCTCAGTTTAATTGGGACACAAAAAGAAATTAATGAAGCGATTACTCTTTTAAAGAAAGAATTTGAAATGAAAGACCTTGGAAAAACCAAATATTGTCTTGGTTTACAAATTGAGCATATGCACAATGGAATACTTGTGCATCAGTCAACTTATACTAAGAAACTCTTAAAATGTTTCAATATAGACAAAGCAAACCCTTTAAGCACACCAATGGTTGTTAGATCACTCAATGTTAACAATGATCCATTTCGTCCTTGCGAAGATAATGAAGAGATTATTGGTCCCGAAGTACCATACCTCAGTGCAATTGGAGCACTTATGTATCTTACTAACTGTACAAGACCTGACATTTCTTTTGCAGTTAACTTTTTGGCAAGATTCAGTTCATCCCCTACTAAAAGGCATTGGAATGGCATTATACATATTTTTCGGTATCTAAAAGGAACTGCTGATTTAGGTTTATTTTATCCTAACGATTCAAAAGAAGGGTTAGTTGGTTATGCTGATGCAGGTTATTTATCTGATCCCCATAAAGCAAAATCTCAAACTGGATACGTATTTAATAATGGAGGAACTGCGATTTCATGGCGTTATCAGAAACAAACACTCATTGCAACATCTTCAAATCATGCTGAAGTCATTGCATTGCATGAAGCTTCAAGAGAATGTGTATGGTTAAGATCTATGTCACGACACATATTGATTTCTTGTGGACTAGAGAAAGATCGAATTCCAACTCCTATCTATGAAGATAATGCAGCTTGTGTCTCGCAAATGAAGGAAGGGTATATCAAAAGTGACAGAACAAAGCATATACCACCAAGATACTTTGAGTATACTCGAGACCTTATTAAAGACAATCAGGTTGAGATGAGATAAGTCCAGTCCAGCAACAACTCAGCTGATCTTTTCACAAAAGCACTTCCCACAGCAACATTCAGGAAACATGTTCATGATATTGGCATGCGCCATGTACGGACAATGTAACGACCTGCAATATGAATGGGAGCTATATACTGCACTCTTTTTCCCTTAGCTAAAGTTTTTCCCATTGGGTTTTTCTTTAACAAGGTTTTTAATGAGGCAGTACTTCAAGACCCCGAAGTTTTGAAAAAGTGTCATCCAAGGGGGAGTGTTGTGAAACCACCGACGACCTTGCAAGTTGTATGTCACTTTTGTCAAAAGTTTTGGCCACATGAACACTCCACATATTTCAAATGTCTGAGATTTGTCCCCTGTATATTTTACCTTTTGTGTAGTATAAATACTGCTTCGATGGAAATGAAATACCACCCCAGTACACTTCTCATATATTTACTTATTTCTATCATATCCAATATTCTTACAATTACGGTAATATTATAACATTAATTTATTTACCAAAAATATATAGCTTTTTGTTTATTTGTTTTAAAAACTTGGTTTTTAAATAGACTTATGAACTGAAACAAATGTTTTAGATAACATGTGCAATTTTATTTCTTTTTTGAAAGGCAAAAACTGTTTACTCTTACTACTAATATGCAACCAATTTGTAAAATAAATACACGTAGAAATGACATTGTCTAATGTTTCTAATATTTTGGAGAAAATGTTTTTCAATTGTAAGGCCCCGTTACCGGTAGCCCTACTTTCCTGTTGGATTTACTCATAAACGCAGTTCTAAATATCAGAGTTAATTAAAACATTCGCGGAATATAAAAGCTTTCATAAAACATTTCATAACAAAACACATCTTGTCTTAAAACGTCATCTTGTCTTTCAAAATAAACAAAACATTAAACTTAAACGTCTTGAGTCTTCCGATGCCAGCCTCTTATTCAATGCCACGTGTCTCCTCAAGCGAGCTGCCTCATCCTACTCACCTGCGTGCATACTAAAAGTCAGCTACGCTGAGTGAGTTCTAGTTAATCATACATTATACAATACACATAAACTTATATTCTTTCATTTCATACTTTCATACTTTCATACCTTCTTTTGTATTAACTTACTTTATTACGCCCTACATTCCTCGAGTATTATTAAGGCTCGGTACCCTCCTTCCTCGAGTATTATTAGGGCTCGGTACCCTCCTTCCTCGAGTATTATTAGGGCTCGGTACCCTCTTTCCTCGAGTATTATTAGGGCTCGGTACCCTCTTTCCTCGAATATTAGTAGGTTTCGGTTCCCTAGTTCTCGAATATTTGTAGGGTTCGATTCCCTCTTCGTTACCATACAACCATACATCATACCTCGAGCATTATTAGGGCTCGGTACCCTTTTCGTAACCATACAACCATACAGCCATCATTTCCTTCTTTTATTAACTTTATCACGTTCATACATATAAGTATACATATCATACTTACCTCATACATAGCGTTACAACCCGACAGTACGTGCAATATCCGAAGATCGTTCACGTACCATCAAGCAATCATTCATACATTTCACATTATTCACATAAGACCTACACTTATCTCTTAGGATAAGCGTATGAACAAACATATTGAGTATGCACACAGCCCCGAAAACATAACACATAAATGGGGCTAGAAACTCACCTGAATCCTGTTACGCTCTCCGTTAATCGTTATTCCCTTCTTGAGCTGTGCACGGCTAACTATATAATATTTATATGTATCAATTAACTACTACTCATGTTGTATATCTATCTTTATATAACCCACAACGAACGGGGGTCCGGGGGCAGCGCCCCTGGCAGCGGGGTCTAGGGGCGGCAGCCCCTAGCAGGGTTCAAGGGGCAGAGCACCTGGCTGGGGTCGAGCTGCCAGGTCAGCTTGGAAAAATTTTTATTTCCATTAACTGTCTTAACACATTTTCCATTAGCATTTTGAATCATTGAATAATATGTTACTTAAAAGTTCAAGGGATGAATTGTAATTAATTCATTCTTTTTCTAAGTCCAGGGACTGTTCTGTCATTTTATTAAACTTTCTAGTTCGTTATTCAGTCTTTAACGAATTGACTTATCTTAGCGAACTGGTCATTTGTAACGAACTGAACCCTCTAATGAACTGAACCTCTGACGAATCCGTCCTTGTACGAACCAGTCCACATAGAGAATCAGTTCAAGTAACGAATTGGACCTTCTAATTCGTTATCTCCTTTAACGAATGGCTATAACGAAATGGGGGGGGGGGGTTAATTCGTTATCTTTTCCTTAACGAATCAGGACACGAACTAAGGCTAGTTTGTTATCTTTCCTCAGCGAATCTACTTAACGAATCAGGACACGAACTAAGGCTAGTTCGTTATCTTTCCTCAGCGAATCTACTTAACGAATCACCCTTAATTCGCTAAATTCCCGTTAGCGAACTAGGGTTAGGTCAGGGAATGTCAGAACATTCCCTGACATTCCTTATCCTCGTACCACTATTCCGGCGCCGCCTTTGCCGGAAAGCCGCCGGAAAACCGTGAACACGTCGGAAAAACGAGTTTTAACTCGTTTTTCACCGTTTTTCGTCCCGTTCAATCCAGATCTGAGCTAGGGTGACCCCTAAGCTCATCATAGGTTCGGTTTATACCCGATTCCACCCGGATCTCGTGACTTAAACGGTTTAACGGTGTCGGCTCGTCGTTTAGTGACCATAACTAACGGATTTAAGCTCATACAACAAAATACTATCATACCTTGGGTCGGGATCCGATTCTTCTTCTATATTTCGGCTAGAGAGGCTAGAGAGAGAGAGAGAGAGAGCTTAAGTGTGTGTGTTTCAGAGGTGTAAGGGATATGTGTAAATGAATTAAATGGAGGATTAAGGGTATATATATTTTTTGATCATGGGCTTAAGCCCATGGTCTTTCCTTCATTCCTCCATAACCCAAGCCCATAACCCATATCCATTTACCCAACATAAGTCCATCTCGTATTCTATTCAACTAAACCGATAACGACCCGCTATAAAATAAACGAACTTTATTTTATTAATATAACCGAAAGTAGGATGTTACATCAATCTTTTTATTAAATAAACATATCTTATTAATATTTTTTGTTTTATATTCTTCAAAAGAAGTTTTTTTCAAATTAGATTTATTCTTCAAAAAATTTCTAACAATACATTTCATTTGAGACTAAATAAACGTCTACTTTTGATAGAAAAAAAACATATTTTGAAAATAAATAAAAAAAAACATTTTAATATTTTCTAAGATTGATAAAAAAACGTAAACGCTATATTGGAAAGAAGAATACAAAAGTGTAATTCTAAACCATATCATGAGTTTTTTTTGTTGTAAGATTAATATTTTTACAACAAATTTTCTTTTAGTTCATCATTGTCACTAAACAAAAATACATATTTTAAAAAGTTATTATTCATGAAAAAACTGTTTTTTAGTAAGCTACTATTTATAAAAAAAATGTTTAAGAGTTGAGAAGAATATTGTGAATTAAATATCTATGTTATTTTATATTTTAAATAAAAAGATTTACATGAACTAAATAAATAAAGAAACGTATAACTAGATTATAAAATATTTATTTTGTAATTAAATTAATCAATAAGATTAAGAGTGAGAAACAAAAAAGTTGTCAACAACACCATTTTGGTAAATATATTTCAAGGGACACCATTTTGGTAAATATTTATCCCACCAACACTCTTTTGGGAAAAAATTCGAAGTAAGTGGACGGGCTCGTACTCGATTGTAAGAGTCGGGAATCATGGTCTGTACGAGATTGAAGATTTTTATGATCATTTGAGACAAGTGGTAAATGGCTATAGACTGAAGCCATATTTGGAGATGAAGGACATACACGAGCTGGATGAGGAATCGGAGAATTTCGTTGTGACTTCACCGGTTTATGAAGATAACTGAGTTCGAAGCATTGTCGAGCTGTAGACTTTAAATTCAGCGCTTACGGGGGGAACCCGGGGTTTGTAAGTGTCTGTCCAATTTGTTTTTAATTTATTGAGTCTTGTACTTAGTGTCGTCTCGAGTTTTGTGCAGTAAACGCCAAGTGTGGGGGAGCTCGTTGAAGAGTGGAAAATTGAGAAGTTTGGTAAGCATTGCTTAAGTACACGTCATTCCAGGTATGTCAAGGTATTTTGAGTTTTGCACGTGTCGAGGGTGATGTCGGGATGCCAAAAGGCTGCATTTTATAAAAAAATTTAATCTGTAACAGAGCCCATCGCGATACGCGATGGGCTGTTACTACCACCTTAGCGCATCGCTATAGAGGTTAAGTATCCCTGACATGTGACGTCATCGCGTATCGCGATGACGTCACAACCTACACTATCGCGATACGCGATAAGATCAAACCCTAAATGAGAATCATTTGGGTGGTGATACGCGATCCGTACCCTTTTTAATCCATCGCGTATCACGATGGGTCACGGGTCGACCCGAATTTTTTTTTATAATGACCGTTCCTTTTCTTCTTTTTCTCTTCTTCTTCTTTTCTTCTTCTTTCGCCCCTCTTCCCCTCCGTTCCTTCCTATCCGGCGACCATAACCTACCACCGTTCACACTCCCTCCTCTCCAGTGACCATAATCTCTCTCTTTGTCACTTCAGACCACCGCCGCCATCACTCACCCCACCATCCAGCGATCTACCCTATCCACCATCGTCCCTGTAACCACCACCGTTTTCCAGTCACGATCTACCACCGCCATAACCCATCTCCGACCACCCTCACCATTTCCAGTCTTTCACAGTCACAAACGCCACCACCATCCACCACTGAACATCCGATCTCACCCTTCCACAGCCACTGTAACAACACTGTAACACCACTGCCATCATCACTGAACACCGTCATTATTTGGTTGGTCGACTTTCATGTATGTTATTGTAATATTATTATTTTATTTAGTCGACTTAGGTTTGCGACATTATCGGGGTCACTGTGGGATGTCGGGTCGGGTTAGTAGTGTTCATTCAGTTTCGGGTTAAGTGGCGATATTTGTTTGTGATTGTCGGGATCGTGGTTTAGAATCTTAGAGACTTTTCGGGTTTAGAGGGAGAATTGTCGGGTTATTATCGGATTGTTCGGGTTGGTTATTGAGTTAATCAATTAAGGTTATTCAATGTGTCGAGTCGGGTTTCGGTTGCTCACACTTAAAAATCAATATTTTCTTATTAAATTAATGATAGTGTTGGTTTGTCATTAAACGATTCTGTGAACATATTTTTAAATATTTTATTAATTCTTCAAAACCCGAATTGACACATCTTTTCGTTTGCTTTGCACGTTTCTCGAGACAGTTAACTTGTGTGTTAGTTAGTCGAGTCAGTTAGTTTGTTTTGTGTGGTTTGGTTGTGTGTGGTTAATCGAGTCGTGTCGAGTCTCGGGAACACCTTGATAGTTTGAATTTGATGCTTTTGAATTACAAACTGATTACCCGTCAGTACTCAAACTGATTTTTCGTCTTTATATATTTTATTTTATTATTTTAATATTATGTTACTAAGTGGGACAACCGCGGCCGAAATGCTATACGGTTGTCGCCACATTGACCGTTTACATATCTAATTTGCATGTTTGATTTTGCAGATATGTCTGATGCACCAGAGTCCTCGCGCACCCGGCGCAAGAGACAGAGGACTGGGCCCCGCACCATACGGTATAATGGTGACGAGGTGCCGATTGTTGCTGGAGTTGAGCATGCAGATATTATGGGTGATGGACGCCGCACGCCGCATCAGGTCCTCCGATTTGGGATTACGTCCGAGGAGTACGCCAGGTACACGCGGATTAAAGGTATGCAGCTTTTGCGTATTAGGACGTTCAATTGGGATTTATTAGGTACTCTGGAGGCAGATACCACACTCCAGGGATTGATGTCGTATCGGTGGCAGAGAGTACTCGAGTCTGATGCGATTTCATATGTCGAGCTCACACGCGAGTTCTACTCGACATTCTCATACACCGCCCCCGATTTCGACGAGCCGCATGTCGTGTTGTTCTCACTTGGACGACATGTGTACGAGATGTCGGTCCCTGATTTTGCTGTTGCGACGAGCTTCTACACCCAGGAGTATGTTCAATCTCCTGAGTTCTTACAGAGCTTTCGCGGTTATACGCTGCATCAGCAGGCGGCTCGACAGTTTTGGCTCACTGAGCCTGATCTAGCTCAGTTTTGGGGGCAGATTGCAGACGGGGCCCACTCGAGTTCTGTGATGGCATCCGCTATCAGGGACCCCATCCACCGTTACTTACACCGCATCGTTGCTTACACTATCACCGGCCGTCATTCGGGCCATGATCACTAGCAGGGAGGCCAACATCGCAATGCTGCTCCTTACATCTTTTGCACGAGCCCAGAGTGTACATGCTGCATCGGCCCAGTTAGCATTGGGGTCGTATATTACCAGGATTGCAAAGAGTTTGGGCGTATTTGATAGATATCCGATAGAGTACTTCACTCCGGGCCCGGCTACAGATCCGCTTGCGTTGGCAGATACTCAAAGGATCGGGATCTGTACTTATGATGATCCATCGGTGCTCTTCCCAGTCCGACAGGGACCATAGGTACCACCACCATAGGGTACTGCAGCTGACGTGGCCATGCAGCGGGGGATTCCGACTCATCGTCAGCACATTCGGGTCCCGCGCATGGAGCGCCCTCAGCAGCAGCATCCGCTGAGAGAGGCATCATCATCATCACAGCCACCACAGCCGCAACCGCCTGTTACACTGGCGATGATCTATCAGAGGCAGCAGCAGATATTGGACGAGGCTCGGGTGGAAATGGAGGAGGCCCGAGCACATATGCTGGAGACGCGGGCCCATCTGGCCCGCCATGATGACTATTTTCGTTTGTTATTTGTCTCTTCGCAGGTACCGCTCCCGCAGTCATTGATTATCACAGCGGAGCAGCCTGTGGATCCGCCAGAGGACATTGCTGACGATCAGCCACAGCAGTAGACTTTTGGGTTACCTTTTTACTTTATTTTGTTTTTATTATTCTCATGGTTTGTATTATATTACTATTATATTTGTGGGAATACTGTATGGGTAACCGGTTGGGTTTATATGTTTATATATCTTTTGATTGCTGTTGTGTTTGATTTATATGTATATTTTGTTGTAACCGAACCTTGTGGGTGTAGTTCACTATAAACCCTCACGAGACCCCACTCGTCCTCCCGGGCAACCGGGAGGTTTACAGGGCTTGTTGCATACGCTAAATGCAATCCTGATTCCTACGAAAGTGAGGTAGGTCTTTTAGTGTTTTAACTAATTTAACAGAATTTATTATGAAACGACTTAATTTGGCTTGGTAATTGTTTTAATAAAATTACAAGAAAATCATTTTCATAACTCTTAAAAGACCTATGTCTTACACTTGTGAGAAGCTTGCTTCTACACATCTTGAGATTTTGCAGGTTCGATTGTCAGTTTGGTAATTGGATGAGACGAGAGTATACGAGTATTTATGAGAGTTCACGAGCCGACTGGTCCTTCTCCAGTCCCGTTGATATCAGGTGATTTCAGTTTTATAATTTATTTTGTTTTTATTACTTTAAACGTTAAAAGTGTAATTGTATAATTGTTAGTTAAACCGCCACATATTAGCCCCGAATTTTAAAATTGCTTATTAGTCAATTTCAACCCCGTCCCTCAATGTTTATTAATCGTTTTATCTATTTTAACATTGAGGACAATGTAAATCTCAAGTGTGGGGATGGCGGATTTGAAAATTTTTAGCCTGATAGTACCTCAAAGAGTGTTCAGAAACCAAAGTTGTTAACTGTTAATTATTGCCATTAATGCCAAGTCATAGGTTTCTGGTCATAGTTGGTTTTTCAGCTTCTCATTAGTCTTACTCACAAATGTTTTTATAAAGAGAAGTTGAAAATGGGGTCGTTTAGGCGGGGATAACGAGTCAAGGGGACGGGTATACATGTTTCATCTCGGCAGCCCATTATTCCAGACATAATGTGAGATGGCCCCCTATACTTAATACACATACTATATAATAGATATAAAACATGTCTTACACCATTGATTGAGGGAAACCGGTATGTTTTATAGAGTTAGAACTTGCTTGTCACATACTTATCGAGATCTTAATACCACCACCTGTATGGAGATTAGGACTTTAGAAAATCCTTTCATACACTATTCCCCCACTAAATAAATTTCCTTACCTGACATTATTCCCCTAGGAGCCCGTTTGGACCATATTCCTTTTCATTTATTAAACTGAACATTACACACCATTTCAGCCTTGGCCTTCACTTTAATTTAACCCTGTGTGATGAAATCCAGTTCGTTATCGAGTTGTATATAGTCAGTTGTTGAGCATAGTACACACTGTACTTATGTCTCGGTTGAGTTGTAAATATGTGTTTATCAGAGTTGTATATTTAGTTGCTTCAGTATATTGTCTATCAGTGGTAAAAAAAATCAGCAAAAAGCCAAAAAGAAAGTCAGTTCTTATTCAGATATGTAATTAACAGTCTGTTTGTTTTAGATTAGTTGTCAGTATATTTGTTTAACAGTGTTTCATCCACCTTAGTCACTAAATATGCCTATTCCGCACCCAACCTAAGCCTCAGCAAAACCTTAGTCCGATTCTTTATGCAACCGATGGGTAATGGGTGGAGATAAGACTGGCCTGCAAGCTTATTAAGTTGTGACTCATATTTGGTATTTGAGGGCAGAGACATATACTGGCACATCTTTTGCTAGTCCAGATATTAAACCGAGAGGAGTGTTGATAGTGTGAGGGGTATGAACATGTATGCCTTAACCAGAAACAAAGTAAACTCGTCGGGGCGGCTCTATTGTTTTTATAGCATCATTTAACCTTATTTGTGATATGTCAATCTAAAAACAGTGTTAGTCTGGGAAACTCGGTATGACCTTAAACCTTACTAGTATTAATGGCGATAATCTACATACCTATGATTGAGGTTGATGTTTGCTTTAGAGTTTTGCTTGAGGGAAAGCAAAAGATAAGTGTGGGGATGTGATGGTCGGTTAATATGTATATGTTTTAGTTCGTTTATTGTTTAGCTTTAACTGTTTATTCTAGAACTATCGATATTCATACGTGTATTATTGGATATCAGGTCACGGGTGTAAAAGTGCTCTATTTGGACCTGTTGTGACACGGAATGAAGACCCGGGATGTCCAGCACGTATAACGAGACAAGATATGAAGTTTGCTGATGACACGTCCCATCGCGATACGCGATGGGCTTGACTGAAGACCCATAGCGTATCGCTATGGTTTTAAATTGATTGTTGACTTTTCTGGTCCATTGCGATACGCGATGGACCATTAAAGACCCCATCGCGATACGCGATGGGGTGTGCAGACGGGAAATTTAGGTTATAAACATATTGTTCGTTCTAAAGAACCCGAACTCCATTTTGACGACCAAGAGGCGATTCCAGCAGTCCAAGAAGGCGATTTTCGCTATCCTAGCTCGTGCCAAAACCCTACATATGATTCCTATCATCCATATCGAAGATTCAATGATGTCAAGGCTTGACTAATCTCATAGAGTCGCACCCGGGATGTATAGTTTGTAACCTTTTCACAGTTTTTCTCATGTGATTTAGAACACTTGTGTATTGTTATTGATTATTGATGTTTGGTATTTCTGTGTGTTCGGTCGGTTTAGGTTTGCGTTGGTCTGAACGATCTGTTACCAGTTTCTAGATAATTAGTCATATAACTGTTTGGTTAGATTGAATACGATAAAACATACAATTTCCCTTAACTAAGTCACACTGGCAAGGACTGTTTGATAACCAGTTTCGTGTCTAAGGTTTTGTCTGATTGATCAGTTTTCAGTTAATCGCTAATAATTAATCTGTTAGGTTGCATGAGATACAGTTGGTTGCTTACTTGAATTCCCGGGTGTGATTTGCTTTGTTAACTGCTTATAACTCGTTTATTTGTTCGTTGCTTAGTTCTCTACATTTACTAAAATTGCTTGTGTGATCAGCACTAAAAATCAGTCACTTCATAATTAGAAATCTGTTACACGAATATATTGACCACATACTCCTTGTGATACGATACCCTACTTGCTCTAACTATTTAGAATAATTAGGTTTTTTATTAACTCAAACGACGGTCATCAACAACCATTTCGTTATAATCACGAGTCGCGCCTCTTGACTTTGGTAACTCTATAAATACTTGTTCATAATACAATAACTTGGTCATACACCCTTCTCATTACATTCCGAACCAAACCCCCTTATCAATTATAACCCAGAAGTTGTTAAGATCAAGTTCAAGTTTGTATCCAAACCGATAACCCTAGGTGGTCGTTCTTGCTCAATCCGTTATCATCGTTGGTAATTGTTTCATGTTTTTGTGGAGTTTTTAATCAACAAACAATAACCCTAAATCAATTGTAAACAACAATGATCAATTAAACTGAATTCGGATTCTAGTGTTTATTATCAAAATTGGGGAAGAACAAGAACCAGGTTCTAGTTTTAAATTTTTGGTTCCAGGTTTTAACAAAATTACTTGTTGGCTCAGTTGGCCAGCACCTTTGTTTGTAAAGCACGAGAACCGGCCTGGGCGCAGGTTCGAGCCTTCCCAGGCCCGGTTTTGTTATCATTTTTTTATATGTTAATGATTTTTTTAAATTTCTTGCTTATTAATCTATATAGTAAATATAATAAGGATTTTATTTTACCAGTCGCTCAATAAACCGAACCTTGTTCATCTAGCAAAACTCTTTCCTCGTTTAACTATCCCGATAATATATGAATATATTATTTTACATAATATCCATAAAAAAAGAATCCAATAATAATAATAATAATAATAACAACAACAACAACAATAATATAAATTTAAACCCAAAAATCTTTAAATTACTTTTAAACCGATTATAACCGTTTTGTAATTGTTTATGCCCGGTAATTTATATTATTTACAAATTTTTGATAATTAAACTAACAATAACTTTTTTTCAAAGAATGTATTTAAACCATATAAATTCCCATATCCGTCATACGCCATGTTGTTATTTCACTAATCCTATTTAATTAATATTAATATCAACTAGGAACCTTTGTTGACGTAACCCGAGGAGTTTACGGCTTTTATCCTAATTTTCTCTTATCGCCATCTTGTATTCGTTAATCCACTCGTTAAGGTGAGTTTACATACCCCTTTTTCATCTTTTAAATTTTGGGGGTAGCATGTATACCTTATTCAATTTTATTCATGTTTTATTTCTACATCTATTCAAAGCACAATTCAATATATGTTTATGTGTGATTATTGAATGCTCTATGATTATACTCTATGTGCTTAAATGTTTATTTTATGTTTGGTGGTTGGTATCTCATCCTCATCTATCCTTATCTAGTATGATCATACATTTACCCAAGTACTTTGATTTCGTATCAATAAGAACGGGTCCACATCTATTTAGTTGTTTACATTTTCATAAGAATTGTAATACTCATCATTTACATATGAATTGTGGTTTTTATCTATGTATATATCTCAACTAAAACTTATGTATTCTCACCAACATTCGTGTTGACAAGCTCTATTTTTATACATGCTACTGGTACAAGTAATTTACATTGATCAAGATTGAAGATATTAGTTTTTACCTTAGGATATATATTCAAACAATAAATATGATGTATTTGTTACGATTATTGAATTTGTGTACTTGTTTAATGTTAAATAATTATTAACGCTTTAATTATTGTCTTATGAGCTACTGTCCAATCAATACGTTACAACCCCAGCATGTTCCGCTGCCTTTGGTCGGGGTGTGAAATTCATAGTCATTTAAACATAAAACATAGTCTTTAAAATAACATAACATTGCCTTGAGATGCCAGTATCTTCAATTCTATGCCATATGTTCCCCTTAAGCGAGCTGCCTCATCCTACTGACCTGCGTGCATACTAAAAGTCAGCTACGCTGAATGAGTCCTAGTTAATCAGGTAACGCACAATGCATTCACATATTCATACATACACATCCGAAGATAAATATTATATAACCTGCTTATCTTTCTTTCATACATACATTATCATACTCTTTTCTTCTTTCTTTCATTCTTTTCTTTTCTTTCATACTTTATATTAAACCCTACTTTTTATTATAGCCTCGAAATTATAAGGGCTCATTCCCTTTCTGCCTCGAGAATTATTAGGGCTCACTTCCTTTTCTGCCTAGAGAATTATTAGGGCTCGGTTCCCTTTATGCCTCGAGAATTATTAGGGCTCGGTTCCCTTTCTGCCTCGAGAACTAATTAGGGCCCGGTTCCCTTTTTCTATACAACCATACCATACCTGTGTATGCATTCATAATCATAACTTTCATACATGCATTCATATATCATTCACACATTATATATATATATATATATCATTCATATATTCAAACTATCACCCGACGATACATACAATATCCGAAGATCGTTCACGCACCGTTAAGCATTCATTCATACATAATCATATAAGGCATAAACTTACCAGTTAAGGTAAGTGTATTAACTAATCACATCGAGTATGCACACAGCCCCTAAAGCATATCAAGGAATGGGGCTAGAAACTCACTTGGATCCTGTTTCTTTCTCCGTTAATCGTTATCTCTTTCTTTAGTTGAGCTCAGCTGACTGTACACTAATTATACGTAACAATACATATCCTATTCACATTATTTATATCTCAGCCATAAATGGCTAGGTCTGGCCTAATCTAACGGTTTTGTTTTAGATTACATTTTACTTAGATTATTTATCCTTAAGCCCTAACGCCTTGTTCTTGAGTTTTTTAACCAAGGAAAGAAAAGGAAAGGAGAGGGAAGGGAAGGGAATGAAATTTTTTTTAATTAGGTGTGTTCTTGAGTTATAAGGAAATTAGAGGAAAGGAAAGGAAAGGATAACTATGTTAAAAAATAGTTATCCTTAGTAATCATCCCATTTTTGGGAGGATAACTTATTGGGAAAATATATTAATTTAATCCCTCCTAACTCCTCTTATTCCTTTCCTTTCCATCCTAAAAAAACTCAAGAACACCCATTTTTTAACTATCCTTAGTTTTCCTTTTCTTTCCATCCTTTAAAAAAACTCAAGAACAGCCCATAAGGTATTTGAATACAAGGTATCCATTTTCTTTAGCATTCTCTTATTTTATCTCTTTATGTTCTTATAATGCATACCATCATGAGTATATATATATATACATACGGGTCACCATGCATTCGAGTCTCAATGTAACCGAGTCCTTAAGGTATGTGAGTTCATGTAAGCGAGTTCATGTAAGTGAGTACATGTAAGCGAGTACATGTAAGAGAGTACATGTAGTGAGTTCATGTAAGTGAGTACATGTAAGCGAGTACATGTAAGTGAGTACATGTAAGAGAATTCATGTAATTGAACCCTCATGTAATCAACTCGGCAGTGTGTTCAAGTTTAGTTGTAATCGATTAGTCAAGTCCCTTGTGATCGATCATACATTGTAAGCGAGTCCTTAACATATTGTAATCGAGTCTTAGTGTAAGCGAGTTAGCAGACTGTAATCGAGTCCTTTGTAATCGGGTCTTATTGTGATCGATTACAATGTAATCGAACCAAAGCATTGTAAGCGAGTTCACCCTTGTAATCGAGTTTTGGGTTTGTAAGCGAGTTATATTATAATCGAGTCTCATTTGTCATCGATATTTAACATGTAAGAGAATTGCTTCATGTAATCAAGTTAGCAGATGTGATCGAGTTTCATATGTAAGCGAGTTGTATTATTGTAAGCGAGTTCATACTTTTATCAATGTAAACGAGTATAAGCTTGTAAGCGACTATCTTCAGTGTAAGAGAGTATACAAGTTGTATGCGAGTATAGTATTTGTAAGCGAATGGGCTGAACAAACTGGGACACGGGTTGGTCCTTTACTATCATTATTTGTACTTGTTTTAACCCTAACACCTTATTATGGCTCGGTATTGACCCATAAATGTTTCCTTAACCGTTTTTGGCCGAAACTTGACTCGAGTGACCATAAAGCTTGAACCTTTATGGCTAGAAACGTCTAAGCTAGATCTAGGGTTTATTTTATAAACCATACCTATTCTCGGGTTCGTTACGTTCATTTTAACATCAAGTTTGCTACTTTATGGTTCGATTTTACCTGATCTACTCTACGTTTAAGTTTCACGACCATCCGCTCATAAAAACATAAACTTTAAAGATCAAGAACATACATTTACTCGTTTTAAAGCTACGGTTTTGCTTGGTTATGAACTACAATCTTGTATCTTGCTTGTAGGGTTAAGATTTATCAATATTTGGACTAGGTTTTGATCTTGGATCCTCACCTTCTTCTTACGGCCTTAGGGAGGGGTTTGTGTGTGTGTTTTGAGTGTGTAGAGATTTATGAAAGATGGAAATGAGGATTTAAGGTTTTAGGGAGGTTTAAGGGAGTATTTATACTCTCTAAAGCCTATGGACATAAGGCTCATCCCACCCTTTATTCCATCTTTAATTATTCAAGTTCATACCCCTTATTATTTAATTCTTAATTAAATATTAACACACGACAAACGAACATAAATTCTTTTATTTATTATATAAATTTTAGGATGTTACAAAAATGAATTTTGAGAAATAAATACATGAAATAGAGTTTGCGATTGAGTTCATAACATTGTAAGCATCAAATTTATTAATCATACAAATAAATTATGAACATGAATCACAAATGACATGAAAATCAATATTTTCATTAATATTTGTGAATTCAAATTAAATCTAAATTTTAAAACGGGTCTAGTAAACAAATATAAACACAAATACAAAAATTGACAGATGTCACAACAGGCCTTGTAAGTGCACATTTTTCATTAGTTACTGTAAACCGCCTTTAGCTTCTTATTTTTTTATTGCTCTCTTTCAGTACCACTGTGATGATCTTCAGTCTGATGCTTGTAGGATCCTTGTGATTTGTTACTTTCACTATTGGTGGGTGAAACTTAATACAATTTGTGGGATTAGTGTTCACATAAGCAACTTTTCCTTTCTTACGACATCGTATGTCACACCAGGGCACATGGGACTAGGCGTATGCCTGCCTGTTTCTATTTGTTTTATTTTCATATGTTTAAAGTCTTACGCAACGGAATAATATATTTACTTAAAATATTTTTAAGGGAATTAAAGACCCTTAATGGATTTGAAAACATTTCTTTCAAATTTTATTTGAGCCATCAAATATTTATGCCTAAGGACAAATAAAACCATTAAGTTTAGGGTTGGTCTCGTTACTAGTTTTAAAACACAAGTACAATCCTTATAAACTGTGTAGAATTGTTACATGTGCATTAAGTCTATTATGATAAACTCTTGTCTGTTGTCTAACAGATTACCACTATGAATTTTCACGACCCCTTTTTACTATGTTTTAAAAGGGAAAAAAACATACAAATTTTTTATGTACATCCTAACATTTTAAAATAGAATATAAATCATGAGTAGATTATCACATTTAAAGCCCCCATCACTAAACACAACCATTTAACCAATTTGATTGGCCCACTGGTTAGTGTGACTGTGAATATTACTATTGGGTTTGACACCTCATTCATGGTTGGTCCCATCAAGTATAACCTATGTGTTAAATGAATGCATATTACGATCATTAAATAATCTCCTATGATAAAGAATTAACGGAGGCATTGAATCAGTCAGTAAGCATGGTTGTGAACTCACTATAATTATAAAAAATGCATGCATAATAAATTGTATATCAATGTTTATCTAAAAACTAGTGAACTCACCAACTATTTAAAGTTGACATTTTTAAGTATGTTTTCCAGATTCAGGCGGATTACCTAGTGTGTTTCATTGCGTAGTACCTAAAATCAACCTTGTAAAAGTATCAACTATTTTAATGAAATGAAGTGATGCGTGCGTTAGTTTTCTCAGTTAAATATGTGTTATAGAACCGTATTCAGTTGCACATCATGTATCAGCTTTAGCAGGGTAAGGCACTCTTCCAACATGAAATTCAAGCAAACAATCGGATATCCTTTTGTCAAGAACATATACAAGATGTGTAAGACCTGACATATTTGCAAATGTTGTTATCGAGTAAGGGCTCGATCAAATTGTGACAACGATGAGACATGTAGTCATCTTGCTCACAACAACTGTCTATTATGGATAACCTTCGGTTAACAATGTTTTCGCTTAAAACTCCAAATGCTTGAAGCTTTTTCTTAATGGCATATATAGGGTTTTTAAAGTAAAGTGTTGTTATCATATGACAAAGGAAAAATATACATATTTTATATGGAAGACAAATGAACCTGAAATCAAAAATCAAACTCAAAACATAGAACACCCTGGACGGGTATTGGGGTATGCGAGACAGACATGGTATTACGTGACACCCAACCCGATTACCCTAAAACTACATATCTGTTTCATAGACCATACCCATAAACATTTTCCTTTTTAGTATTAAATTTCTCTAGTCGTCATCGTGTACCTGATTACTCTATCAATCCACTAACCTTTCCGGTCTTTAATTTATACAAATTTCTTCGATTAGTAAAATAAAATATATACACCAGAACAATAAAAAACGTACTTGAAGTTCCTAAAAAGTATTTCAATACCCAGCTAGTGAACCGAGACAGGGTTTTATAACAAAACTTGAAACTAAAATTACCAATACAAACCTAAAATAATATCTATTTTGGGGAAGGAGTGAAAAAACAAGACTTTGAAAAGAAGGAAAACAAGAGGCGAAAGAAAGGAAGAAAATATATCATCGCGCGCAGAGCTCCTCGATCATCACCGTACCCAATATTGTTTGTTATCGGAACCACCGACTCACTTTTGTTACAAAACCCTAGACATTGTTTTGTTTTATTTTAAGATCTGCTTCCGGGTGACCTATCCGACTCATTTCACCTCACATTTATACTCCTGTGTATGCTTATGATGTTGTCTATTGCTTCGTGTAACTGGCAATTTGATGTTTAGAAACTTCAATTTGATTTGCACGCCAACGAGTCTCAATTATGAACTCAGGGATATTCAAAACTTCAATAATAATGTGTACTTACGCCCAAGGTTCTAGTAGTCGGGCGGTCTAGCGATTAATCGAATCACACTTTAATGTTAAATTTTCAGTATTAATACACACGCCCACACACATTTTTATATGTAATTTTCTGTTTTATATTTACACATACACGGTCTGGCCGGAAACCGCCAATTCTGATCAGAAAATGTCGATTTAAGTTCGATTAATCCTGATTTTGGTCAGATTTGGCCATTGACCGATTAGCCCAAAATTAGTCAATGTGATGGGGACTAGCAGTCGGGCTTTTTGCAACCATGCCTAGGCCCACAAACGAACAGAATGAACACGAATGGGTGCATTTTTGTGTTTGTTCAATTAAAATTTACAAACGAACACGAACGGGTGCATTTTTGTGTTTGTTCATTTAAATGTACGAACATGAACTAATAATGGAACAATTTTTTTGTTCATCTTCATTCATTTAGAAAATGGGCATGTATGTGTTCGTTCATTTGAATCTTTAAAGAACACGAATATAATTAAACAAGTATAAACGAACATAATTGACCAAACATAAAAGAGCACAAATGAACATGAATTAGCATTAATGAACACAAACGAACAAGGCTAATGCATAAGAATTCATCCAAAATACATAGTGGTTTAGATTTACATGATCCAATGTAATCTGATGGATCGTATTCCTTCACGAATACTGGCTCTAGTTGATGATCACGGTGATTTATATTTTTCAATAAAAATAACCAAGTAAATATATATCTTTAACAGAGCCCCAATTCTTAGAAATAAGTTACATCATGATAAGAAGTAAACTAATTTGAGGTTAGTGGTGAGTTTTGTTTATAGCTGTATTGAATTATGATGGTAGTAGCTCTTCTTTATAGGTAACTGAAATTCCGATAATAATGTGTACTTTAGGATTCAAATCATGGTAGAAGTGTAATACACCTTTTTTGTTATTTTGTTATTGCAGGTTGCTCCTAGTTTCCTTCAAAATCTAAGTAATCTTTGGACATCGATTTGTGACCATGCATGATCAAAGCTTAGCCACAGGGGAAAATGAGTCAAATTTGAATTCCATGTGTGCATGTGACGATAAAGTCGTTAATAATCATGAAAATTCAGAAAATTTACCTGATGGTCCAACAAGCAGTTCAAATCTTGGTCAATCAAAAGCAGTTCAAGAAAATGAAACCAAGGAATTAAGTCAAACACCTGCTCAAAAGCGTAAACGTGGGCGACCGAGAAAAAACGAAAGCGTGATTACTATCAGTCCCAGGTTGTTACGGACACGGTCTCAAGAAAAAACTAAAACTGAAATTCAATAATCGGTTGATCTGCCTTTAGAGGAACCAGATAGCAAAGAAAATAAAATGAAGATGACGAAAAGGATGAAACCAGAGCATAATAATGAATTTTCAAAAATAAAAAGACATTTAAGATATTTATTAAACCGAATGAAATATGAACAAAACTTCATTGATGCGTATGCTGGTGAAGGGTGGAATGGGCAAAGGTGTGTTTATTCTTCAACTCAAATTTTTTACTTTTTTCGTTATTATTAATTTGTTATCAAGTTTATTCATATTATTTAATTATATTTGTCAGTCTAGAAAAACTAAGACCCGAGAAGGAACTTGAGCGTGCCAAATCCGATATTAGACGTTACAAATTGAAAATAAGAGATTTGTTTAAACGGATTGATACTTCGCGTGAGGAAGGAAGGATTCCAGAAACATTATATGATTCTGAAGGACTAATCGACTGTGAGGACGTATGACATTTTTTTATATCACCATAATTTTGCTATCTATTCTTATTTTATTCTTAATGATGGTGTTTTATTTTGGCAGATATTTTGTGCAAAATGTAGAAAAATAGAAGTGTCGCTTGACAATGATATAATTCTTTGTGACGGTGGTTGTGAACGTGGATTTCATCAGTTTGTTTGGATCCGCCTTTATTGAAAGAACAAGGTAGCATTACAATCTTGACCCATAACAAATGGGTCAGTTTAACTTTTTGGCTAACGGGTCAAACTGAGTTAATGGTGTATTTTATATGTAGTTCCGCCTGGTGATGAAGGGTGGCTTTGCCCTTCTTGTGATTGTAAGGCTGATTGTATTGGTTTGCTTAATGATTCATTGGGGACGCAGCTTGCTGTTGAAGATTGTTGGGAGGTCAGTTAGTTATTTAAATATATGTGACTTGGGTTGGGCCAACTATAAATAGGGTTGTAAACAAGCTGAGCCGAGCTTGAGCCAGGTTAGGTTCGGTTCGGCTTCTTACAAACCGAGCCAAGCCCACTAACGAGCTGAAATGTTGAGAGCTTGAGTTCTGCTCGTCAAAAGCTCAATCCAGCTCGTTAATTTAAAAGTAATAATTTTAATTTTTTACACATATAGGCCTGTAAATAAACCAAACCTTCAGTGAACCTTTTGATAGGAAATCCATTTATGTAATAAACGAACGAGCATGACCAAAACTTTGTGCTCAGTTAGTTAAAAGAACAAACATGAACTCATGTCTCTTTCGTTCATTTATGTTCGTGAACGATTGTTTAATTTCGTCCGTTTACATTTTTTTAAGTTTGTTCGTTTATCTATGTTCTGTCATATTCGTTCGTTTATGTTGGTAAATCATTCGCTTATACTATAATGATCCAAAATAAACAAAAACGAATATGTTCATTTTCTTAACGCACACAAACACAAAATCCCAGTTTGTTTAATTACTTGTGGTTGATTGTTTGTTCAGTTATAGTTAAACAAACTATATAAATAGTAAACTAATATTTTTAACATGCACATAGTGAGAGTTTATAGACTACAGAATTTGAATTTATATTTTAAAACTTGGGTTATATTTCTAGGTTATATATATACATATTAAAACTTGGGCTTTAATTCCAACGAGCCAGGCAGCCAGCTAAACGAGTCTGACGAGCCAAGCTTAGCTTCGCTCGGGCTTGTCTCGTTTACAAACAGCCACAGATTTTTTTTTATAAATCCCTAACAACAGATAATATTGTTCATAGTTATCAAATGTGCTACGCGCACTCAAGGCGCAAAAAAGAGCGAAGGCCTGAGAAAAAAAAAGTGCGCTTAAATAAAAGAATTAAAAATATGTTATGCATATCTAAAATAATACTATTCTTCAAATAAATAAACAGAAGTTATTGGATGACATTTAATATAATCTAATTAGTACCAAATGTTTTACTTGCTGAGAAAAAACATGAAGTTCAAGTTGAAGGGCACAGATCACAATTGAAGGGCCGGTGGTCCCGCAGGTAACGAAGTTCAAGTATTTAGGATCGTTTGTACAGAGCGATGGGGAATTAGACAGTGATGTGACCCACCGAGTTCAGGTAGGATGGTGTAGATGGAAAGCAGCCACAGGTATATTGTGCGACAAGAGTTTCCCGACTAAACTAAAGGGAAAATTCTATAGGGTGGTAGTTAGACCTGCAATGCTATATGGAACAGATTGTTGGGCCATCAAGAAGGCACAAGTGCGGAAGATGGAGGTAGCAGAAATGAGAATGCTACGTTGGATGTGTGGGCACACAAGACTAGACCGAATAAGAAACGTTGTGTTTCGCGAGAGATTAGGGGTGGCGAACATAGCAGACAAGATAAGAGAGTGGAGATTGAGATGGTTTGGACATGTAAAGAGAAGACAGACGACGAATCCTGTTAGATCCGTAGAAAACATTACTATAGAGGGGAGGAGGGGTAGAGGACGACCGAAATTGACTTGGGATGAGAGGATTAGGCATGTTTTGATAGACCTAAACCTCTCCGAGGACATGGTTGAGGATAGGAATTCGTGGAGAAGTAGAATTAAAGTTAAGGATTTTTAGAGAGATTTGAATACCTTAGGGCTTAGACTTAACTTATTTAGGTCACATACCATAATGGTATTTCCCTTACATATATTATTATTATTATTATAATTATTATTAGCTTTTATATAGCTGTTAAACTGTGATCTTATTATTAATATTATTATAATTAGTAGTAGTTTTTATATAACTGTTAAACTTTGATTTCCTTTATTTTGCTTCATACACATGTACTTAGAGCCGAGGGTCTCTCTGGAAGCCACCTCTTTATTCCTTTGGATAGAGGTACAGTGTGCCTACATCCCACCCTACCTAGGCCCTACTTATAGCTTTGCTGTCGGTGGGATTTTACTGGGCATGATTGATAATTAGTACCAAATGTTATAAAATAGTCAAGATTCAAATGTAATTCCAAAACTTGAATAACAAAATATTCAATGTAATTCCTTTGACCTCTCCTAGATCTAAGTTTCAATCGCACTCCTTGCGTTTCTTTTGCTCAGCTTTTATCTTCTCATGTTCCTGTTGTAGACAATGCCGAAGCGCTCGTTTAGGAACTAGAAGCGCATTTATTGAGCCTAGCCTGAAAATGGGGCTGGGTGCAAGGAGCGAGGGCTTTTAATAACTATGATATTGTTCTGAAATCTCACATTATATATCATTTAACTGCAGAAGGTCTTTCCTGAAACTGCATCCTCGGGGAACAAGTTAGATGATAATTCAGGGCTTCCATCAGATGATTCAGAAGACGATGATTACAATCCCGATGGTCCACAGTTAGAAGACGAGGCAGACGCAGAGGATTCTAGCTCTGATGAAGCTGAGGATTTGGGGACTGTAGCAAATAACGAACAGTTATCAGAACTTCCTTCTGATGATTCAGAGGATGATGACTTCAATCCGGACCGAGTGGATTCAGACGAAGAGGATAATATTAAAAGTTCTGGTTCTACATGGTGAACCCTCGGGTGGGCAAAAGTGAAATGTGTGAACCCTGCTTGCGGTGCGCACATATGATGTATATATGTGTGAACCCTCGGGTGGGCAAAAGTGAAATTGCACTAATTTTGACGTTATTTTACTAATCTCGTGAAAATAACGTTAAAAGTGACGAACGGTTAATCAGGCATCATGTAGTGGCGTTGATAGCCGAAAGACAAGGGTACATGCACCGATCAGCCGGTGCCCCAATGATTGAGTGCTATGTGCCTTATGTCCAAGGCTTGATGCAAAACTACTATCGAGCCGGGGGTCTCACCGGAAGCAGCCTCTCTATCCTTATGGGGTAGAGGTAAGGCTGTCTACATCTTACCCTCCTCAGACCCTACTATAGCTTTGCTATTGGTGGGATATACTGAGTACGATGATGATGATGATGATGATGTTCTACATCTAGTTCTGATGATCTTGGTGACATAAAGGATGACGTGGCATCGGTTGAAGTTCAAACGGTTGATATGTCTGCTGATAAAGACGAGTTACTTGAATCAAATATGGAAAATGACGATTTTGCCCCTATCACCGCAAAGCGAAACGTTGAGAGACTGGACTACAAGAAACTTCATGATGTGAGTCTGCCATCTTCTAAATGGCGCGAGTCGGGTTGTATTTTATCTCAAACGGGTCAATTCAATAGATGGGTGCATTCTGACTCATTTCAGTCCCAACTCATTTTGACATGTTGCTTGATCTTTTGTTTTTGGCTTATCTTTACAGGAGGACGTATGGAAATAGCTCTTCAGATTCAAGTGACGATGATTTTCATGATTCTGAAACGGAAGATACTGAATATAGTAAAAATCGGAGACAAATTGAAACTACACCCGCAGCAAAATCCAAAACCAGTAAGTACAAGTGATAAAAGTGGTAATAAGTCGTCAAACAGAAGAATTGGGGAAGCTGCTACTAAGGTATGCATGTTCATAGTTCTTATTGTTTAATAATAATAGTAATTTATTGTTATATAATGTTCATTTTTCTTTTGCTTTTGTATCTCGTATAGAGGCTTTATGAAGCTTTTAAGGAAAACCATTATCCCGATCGGACCGTCAGGGAGAAACTGGTCAATGAATTGAATCTAACTCACAGTCAGGTCTGCAGGATTACTACATATTCTACACAATAGACATTGTAATATTTTTATGTATATTGTTATTACTGTTATGCGACAGGTCAGCAAATGGTTTGGAAATGCGCGTTGGAGCTTTAATCATCCTGAAGGGCGCATTAAAACAGTTAAATTGCCTGGAAAGAGAGAAACAAGTGCAGATCATGAAGCTAAACGATAGCGACACTTGTTTGAAGTTTTGATATTTCATGAAGGATTTGATGACAAGATTCACCAATATTGTTATAATGAAGTGCTTTTATGAGCTGGTGAGTACATGTCGTCTAGTATAGTCGAGTGGAATTTGATTCTAATGTTGTTCTAATTTGGTGGTGTTGTAGCAGTTTTAACTGAATTTCAGATCCTTGGTTTTCCTTGAGGGGAAAAAAACATGTTTTCGTTATTACAAATAGACATTTTTTCTGAGATATGTGTATTCTGACTAACGCGTTTATTCAATGTACTTTTTAATAATTGAGTAATTTAGGCGATTTGTGTGAAACTGTATGTCGGTTGATGCTTGCTGTGGGTTAATATTGTGGTTCGTTTTGTGAATAGGATACCGTTTGCTCATGTCTAGATTGTGGTTAGTTTTGTGAACTGGATACGGTTTTGCCTTTTCAGTCTGCTGTTATTATCTGAGCAACAGTGGTGCATGTAATTTCTGGATTGAGAATTGAGATGTGGATTTGTGTCATTTGGATTTGGGTTTTGATCAAATTTGTACAAATGGTATTTTGATTAAATACATGTAACTTCTTTACAACACCCATAGAAAAGTTGGGTTAATAAGCAGCAGGAAAGATTATCACTTCTGTTAGTTTGTGGCTTTTGGCAATATATGAGACGGGATAAACAAGCCAAGCAACTTAGATCAACTCGTAAAAAAGCTTGAATCTGGTCAATCTTAAATGACGTTGACCTCACGCATAAGACGAGGCTTATTTAATAGGTGAGTCGGAGCTTTGTGCATTTTTTTTATAGGCACGCAAGTTTAAAAGGGCCTATTGTGTATATGAATATAGTATTATATAAGAAGTATACAAAACTAGTCATTTTTAATACCCGGAAAAAAGCAAAAAAAAAATTGGTTTTTCCAATACTCGAAAATATATATCAATCAATCATACCCAGTAGAGTCTTACCAATAGCAAAGCTATAAGTAGGGTCTGGAAAAGGTGGGATGTAGGCACACCGTACATCTATCCAATGGGATAGAGAAGTGACTTTCAGAAAGACTCTCAGCTCTTGACTACATATGTATGCAGCAATATAAGAGGAAATCAAAGTTCAACTATAGTATAATTGATAGTAGCACGTAGTAAAAATGATAATACTATACACACACACACTAGACGAGTGCTCGCGCGATGCAACAGGTCTTTGAACGTAGACTCTATTAATCACGTAACAATTATGAGTGTTCATGGTTCGGTTTAAAACCTTGAAACCGTTTAAACTGGTCACCGGCTTGGTTTCACGGCTGAGTTGTTTAATTTCAGTCGCTTTTTTATACTTCATTTATCCTTTCAAGTATCATATTTTGAATTAGTTGGAATTGATGATACAGTTATATTAATAATCATTTTAAGCAAATTTTATTATCAAAGCTTAAACTCTTAAACCAAACCAGAACCAGATCGTTAATAACAGTTTGGTTACAATTTTTAATTGTTTAATTTTCGTTTAAAAACAATCAAAACCGGCATTGAACACCCCTACGTAACATATTAATTTTTTTCAATTGAAAAAATATTAATAATATTATATACAAATTAAAGAGAATAAAATACTCGTTTTTATGGTGCATTATTTTTACAAAAATATCAATGTATGAAAAACTTATTGTCGTTTAAAAATCGTGTGTGAGAAGTTGGTTTAAAGTTGAAACTAAAAACATGATATGGTTAAAGATGATGGGGCAAACTTGTAAGTTGAGTGAATTGTGTTTAAAAGACAAAGTTACATTTAATTACACATGTACTTCATGCTTTAAGTGTTGTAAATTATTTAAAATGAGTGTCTTAATTTGTCATTGATTGAAGTATTATATATATATATATAGGATCAGGATCATGAGAGACCTTTTTGAAATTGAGAACTATAAGAACCATTTTGGACCACAAAAATCAAAAAAGTAAAAAAACCAAAATTCTTATTTTATCATCCCGGTTTCATAAAAAAACTCGGTTTAGTTAAATTATATACACATATGTATAATATATACATATACGTATATTTACATGCTTTTTATACACATTTGTATAATTTAAGATAAATGATACTTTACATATGTGTATGTTACGTAACTAAAGATTATATAAAATTATACATATGTGTATAATACGACGTTTTTTTTATTTTTTTTGTATTTTTTTATTTTTTAAATAAAACCGGAATGAAATATAAGAATTTTGGTTTTTTTACTTTTTTAAAATTTTTATTATTTTTTGTTTTATGATTTTTTTAAATATTTTTTTAAAGGTGTTTTTAGTGGTCCAAAATGGTTCTCAAAGTTCTCAATTTGTAAAGGGTTCTCTTAGGATCCTTACCCTATATATATAGGGAGGGTTATTTTGAGAACCATAGTGAGTTTTAAGAACTTTAAGAACTCAATTTTGAACCACACATTTAATTAAATGATATGAAATATGTGGCTGAGATTAAATTTAATAAAAAATGAAGCAGGAGAGAGAATAAGTACTTGTGATAATTACACAAGTTTAAACGTTAGTTACACATGTGTAAAAAGTCGATTCGATGTGTAAAAAATACCGTAATTTTTTGTACATCACTTACACTTACGTATTACACATGTGTAAAAAAATTCCAAGAAAAAAAATTGTTACGTTGATTTCTTTCGAGTTCTTAAAACTCAAAGTGGTTCTCAAAAGAAATCAATCCTATATATATATATATATATATATATATATATATATATAGGGAGAGGATCATGAGAGAACTCCTTTTTTATGGAGAGAACTAGAGAACTAATAATGAAATATTTGTAGTTTAATTAAAAAAATATTTTTAAATTTTTTTTCTTTCATCCTTCTTATATTTTGTTATTTTTCACCACAAAAAAATATAAAAATAAAAATAATAAAAAATAAATAAAAAAATTAACGAGTAATGCATATATGCAATACACCGACTTTTTTTATAATGCATATGTGCAATAGTGTGCATTTTGATATTTGAAATAGTGTTGAATAGCGTATATATAGTTGTTTGTATTGTATATTTGCAATAGCGTTATATTATATATAAAAATTAAAAAAAATCGATATAGTGCATATGTGCATTAGTGTTGTATTACATATATGCAATAATGTGTTTTGCATACAATTATTAGTGTCGTATTTGCATATATTCAATAGTGTGTATTTAGATAACGTATTTGTTTTGTATTATATGCAATAAAACACTATTTTATATATACAATACACATTAATGCACATACGCATTACATCAACGGTTTTTTTTAGGAACAATATCATCTTATTAGAAGGAGGAAAGAAAAAAAAAATCACAAATAATTTTTATAAAATAGTTAAAAATAATTCCTTACTAGTTATCTAGTTCTCTCTTTAAAATGAGTTCTCTCTATATCTCACCCCTATATATATATATATATATATATATATATATATATATATATAGGATGAGTATCGTTACAGAACTGTTAAATTATTTAAGAACTTGAAGGAACCATTAAAACCTAACGTTTTTAATATAAATTTTTGTATGTTAATGCTATTTGAGTGTAGTTTCATCATTTTGTATATCTATATTTACAATTACAATTTTAAAAATTAGTTTTTATACATATCTATATTTTGTTTTACACCTATGTAAATTTGGTAGTACATAAATTTTACACATTTGTAAACTTTTGATTAATATATGTAATCAAAATTTTTTATATAAAATATGATAAAACTACTCTTAAATAATGTTATTATATAAACAAAATTTTAAAAATGTTTGATTATTTAGAGTTTCGAAGAGTTCTTAACTTTTTTAGAGTTCTTAAATGATACCAACCCTATATAAATATAAATATATATATATATATATATATATATATATATATATATATATGAAAAGAAAATACCATAATGGTGTGTGACCAAAAATAAGGTAAATAGAGTCCCCTAAGGTATTCATTTCTCCATAAAATTCCTTAACTTTAATTCTAATTCTCCAAGAATTCTTATCCCTAACCATGTCCTCTGAGAGATTTAGGTCTATCAAATCATGTCTAATTCTCTCATCCCACATCAATTTAGGCAGTCCTCTACCCCTCATCCCCTCTATAGTAATGTTTTCTACGGATCTAACCGGGTTCGTCGTCTGTCTTCTCTTCACATGTCCAAACCATCTCAATCTCCACTCTCTTATCTTCTCTGAAATGTTAGCTACCCCTAATCTCTCTCGAAACACAACGTTTCTTATTCGGTCTAACCTAGTGTGCCCACACATCCAATACCCGAAAATAAGGTATTCAAATACCAGGTTCTATACCCGACCCGAACCCGATGCATAAGGTATGGTTTTTAGAGAATACCCAGACCCGAACCTGATCCGGGTATTACCAATACGATGATTTTCCAATACTCGATTCCATACCCGAAACCGGGTATTTAAAAACCCGACTTGTGCACCTCTATGCGACACAGTGGTCGTCTATTCACCTTAACTCGAGTATACCTCTTTATTACATAAAACAATTGTCTACATGTGTATTCTCATCATGATTGAAACTACTCGTGAATCACCTTTTCATCATGTATCCTCGATAAAAAAAAAATTATGTTTTACTAAACAAATTAAATTGTAGGTGAATTTGACTTGCATTTTCCTTTTAATATTCACGCATTCCTCGTGAGATTCATGTATTCACCATAATATATGCGCCTATAAGTATTCATATTTAATTTATGAAGTAGACACTCATAAATCAATTTAACTCGTATAAACACATACGAGATTAATATGAATAGGTGGTATTTTACAAAATGAGTGTGATCCGAGCATGTCACTGATAAGAACTATAAACTTAGATGTTTGAATAAAACTGAAAACAAGTGCAGATAGTGCCCAATTTCGAGAATGGGTGATCTCCAATACAAGGTTAACAAACCCTAATTTTAATAATTAAAACATCGATCCTTAAATAAGAAAAGAAACCTGCTATTAATACAAATCTTAATCAAATAGTTACCAAATTAACTGCTCCACTACTTGTTCATCCTAATTTTCTGGATTAACCTCCACTCCCTGATTTATCCTTTTTCCCGCCTCCTAATTCCCCTTTATTCAGGTTTGTATCAATACTTCCGGCCCGGACAAACGACTTGTTCTCAAGTCGGGCATGATCAATCTGAGCTGTTGTTGCGGTAGTAAGTTCCTCAAAGGGCTCGATGGTGAGATTACGAAAAGTATTTCAGCCTGCAAATTATCCAGTGGCAGCCCTTGTAGCTTGTAATTTTTGCCATCGATAGTGAAAGCTAGATACATTTGCTTCCAATTTGCTTGAACTGTATTAAGCGTTGCTAACCATTTAATACCGAGTACCATATCAGCACCTCCTAGGGCGAATGGATAGAAGTCTTGTGTTATGACGAGGCCCGACAGTTTCAACGAGACATCCTTGCACACTCGGTTGCATCTGATGAAGTCTCCATTTCCTATTTGGACACCGAAAGGTGTGATGAGCTGGGAGATTATCTGTAGGTCATTCATAAGCTTATCTGAAATAAAATTATGGGTTGACCCGCTGTCGATCAACACTAGTACCTCAGTTGTACCTGTAATTCCTTGTAGCTTTATTGTAGTTGGTGTTGACTGACCAAACAAAGCGTGAAGGCTGATCTCAGCAAACTCACATGAGGTATTTGCTCATTTATTGTTGTTGTTTCCTCCCCTACATCAGCAATCTCTAACTGTTCGAATGTTCCTGATTTACAGCGATGCCCGGGACTGAATTTCTTCCCACACCGGTAACATCTCCCCCTTGGTACCGGCTTTGATTTTCTGGATCAGTGAACCGGTTTTCAGTGGGTTTTTTGGTGGAGATAGCCTGGCTGACGCTACTTGAAGCTGTTGATTTTAGTTATGCAGTTGTTACGGCATCAGCAATCTCTAACTGTTCGAATGTTCCCGATTTACAGCGATGCCCGGGACTGAATTTCTCCCCACACCAGTAACATTCCCCCCTTTTGGTACCAGGCTTTGCTTTTCTGGATCAGTGAACCGGTTTTCAGTGGGTTTTTGGGTGGAGATAGCCTGACTGACGCTACTTGAAGCTGTTGATTTTGGTTATGCAGTTGTTACGGTAGTGGAACCGCCATTCTTAACTGATGGAGAGTGGCTGAGTTTAGACTCAAATTCAAGAGCCAAACTTACTGCCTTAAAAACCGATCTAGGTTTGCGTATGCGAACATCAGACTTGAGTTCTTCCTTAACACCGTTGAGAAAACCCCCCAATAGGCAGTGATCGGGCCAATTTGAGAGTCGGGCTGATCTTCGGGCGAATTCTTGTCTGTATTCTTGAACCGTACCCGTTTGTTTTATGCTACACAGGTACTCATCCGGGTTCTAGAATTCATGTGGTCCAAAATGTTTTTGTAAGGCAGACACGAGTTCCTCCCAGTGGGTAATATCACGTTCTGCAGTCAGCCATGAGTACAGATCTAAGGCATCACCCACCAAATTCATCGCTGCCACGTCTACCATGTCATCTTCGGGGGTACGGTAGAAACGGAAATACTTCTCGGCCTTCAGGATCCACCCCCTTGGATCTCCTTCACTGAAAGAAGGAAAGTCCAATTTGTGGTATGGACGAAACTGCCTGCTGCAGTTCCAAGAAGTCTCGCCATCATCATGCTTGCCTGAACCACCGCTGGTAGACTTGTGATTGGAATTTCCTTTGAGGGCTGCGACATCTTTTTGTAAGGTATCCATGGTGTCCAATTTGTCCAAAATAGCAGCCAATTGAGCGGTGACTTGGTCTGAATTGGAGCCTCCTGTTTCTGAATTCCTTGTCTGCACCATCGCTTCGAAATTTTCCAGGCAATGGAACCAAAGATAAGAACTAGAAACTTAGATGCTTGAATAAAACTGAAAACAAGTGCAGATTGTGCCTAATTTCGAGAATGGGTGATCTCCAATACAATATGAACAAACCCTAATTTTAATAATTAAAACATCGATACCTAAAAAAGAAAAGAAACCTGCTATTAATACAAATCTTAATCAAACAGTTACCAAATTAAATGTTCCACTACTTGTTCATCCTAATTTTCTGGATTAACCTCCACTCCCTGATTTATCATTTTTCCCGCCTCCTAATTCCCCTTTATTCGGGTTTGTATCAATACTTTCGGCCCGGACAAACAACTTGTCCTCAAGTCGGGCATGATCAATCTGAGCTGTTGTTGCGGTAGTAAGTTCCTCAAAGGGCTCGATGGTGAGATTACGAAAAGTAGCAGCCTGCAAATTATCCAGTGGCAGCCCTTGTATCTTGTAATTTTTGCCATCGATAGTGAAAGCTAGATACATTTGCTTCCAATTTTCTTGAACTGTATTAAGCGTTTCTAACCATTTAATACCGAGTACCATATCAGCACCTCCTAGGGCGAATGGATAGAAGTCTTGTGTTATGACAAGGCCCGACAGTTTCAACGAGACATCCTTGCACACTCGGTTGCATCTGATGACGTCTCCATTTCCTATTTGGACACCGAAAGGTGTGATGAGCTGGGAGATTATCTGTAGGTCATTCATAAGATTATCTGAAATAAAATTATGGGTTGACCCGCTGTCGATCAACACTAGTACCTCAGTTGTACCTGTAATTCCTTGTAGCTTTATTGTAGTTGGTGTTAACTGACCAAACAAAGTGTGAAGGCTGATCTCAGCAAACTCACATGAGGTATTTGCTCATTTATTGTTGTTGTTTCCTCCCCTACATCAGCAATCTCAAACTGTTTGAATGTTCTCGATTTACAGCGATTCCCGGGACTGAGTTTCTCCCCACACCGGTAACATCCCCCCCCCCTTTGGTACCGGTTTTGCTTTTCTGGATCAGTGAACCAGTTTTCAGTGGGTTTTTGGGTGGAGATAGCCTGGCTGACACTACTTGAAGCTGTTGATTTTGGTTATGCAGTTGTTACGGTAGTGGAACCGCCATTCTTAATTGATGGAGAGTGGATGAGTTTAGACTCAAATTCAAGAGCCAAACTTACTTCCTTAAAAACCGATCTAGGTTTGTGTATGCGGACATCAGACTTGAGTTCTTCCTTAAGACCGTTGAGAAAAACCCCCAATAGGCAGTGATCGGGCCAATTTGAGACTCGGGCTGATATCCGGGCGAATTCTTGCCTGTATTCTTGAACCGTACCCGCTTGTTTTATGCTACACAGGTACTCATCCGGGTTCTAGAATTCATGTGGTCCAAAATGTATTTGTTAGGCAGACACAAGTTCTTCCCAGTGGGTAATATCACGTTCTGCAGTCAGCCATGAGTACAGATCTAAGGCATCACCCTCCAAATTCATCCCTGCCACGTCTACCATGTCATCTTCGGGGGTACGGTAGAAACGGAAATACTTCTCGGCCTTCAGGATCCACCCCCTTGGATCTCCTTCACTGAAAGAAGGAGAGTCCAATTTGTGGTATGAACGAAACTGTCTGCTGCTGTTCCAAGAAGTCTCGCCATCATCGTGTTTGCCTGAATCACCGCTGGTAGACTTGTGCTTGAAATTGGCTTTGAGGGCTGCGACATCTTTTTGTAAGGCATCCATGGTGTCCAATTTGGCCATAATAGCAGCCAATTGAATGGGACTTGGTCTGAATTGGAGCCTCCTGTTTTTGAATTCCTTGTCTTCACCATCGCTTCGAAATTTTCCGGGCAATGGAACCAAAGATAAGAACTAGAAACTTAGAGGCTTGAATAAAAATGAAAACAAGTACAGATAGTGCCCAATTTCGAGAATGGGTGATCTCCAATACAAGGTTAACAAACCCTAATTTTAATAATTAAAACATCGATCCCTAAATAAGAAAAGAAACCTGCTATTGATACTAATCTTAATCAAACAGTTACCAAATTAACTGCTCCACTACTAGTTCTCCTAATTTTCTGGATTAACCTCCACTCCCTGATTTATTCTTTTTCCCGCCTCCTAATTCCCCTTTATTCGGGTTTGTATCAATACTTCCGGCCCGGACAAACGACTTGTCCTCAAGTCGGGCATGATCAATCTGAGCTGTTGTTGCGGTAGTAAGTTCCTCAAAGGGCTCGATGGTGAGATTACGAAAAGTAGCACCCTGCAAATTATCCAGTAGCAGCCCTTGTAGCTTGTAATTTTTGCCATCGATAGTGAAAGCTAGATACATTTGCTTCCAATTTGCTTGAACTGTATTAAGCGTTGCTAACCATTTAATACCGAGTACCATATCAGCACCTCCTAGGGCGAATGGATAGAAGTCTTGTGTTATGACGAGGCCCGACAGTTTCAACGAGACATCCTTGCACACTCGGTTGCATCTGATGTTTGGACACCGAAAGGTGTGATGAGATGGGAGATTATCTGTAGGTCATTCATAAGCTTATCTGAAATAAAATTATGGGTTGACCCGCTGTCGATCAACACTAGTACCTCAGTTGTACCTGTAATTCCTTGTAGCTTCATTATAGTTGGTGTTGAATGACCAAACAAAGCGTGAAGGCTGATCTCAGCAAACTCACATGAGGTATTTTGCTCATTTATTGTTGCTGTTTCCTCCCCTACATCAGCAATCTCTAATTGTTTGAATGTTCCCGATTTACAGCGATGCCCGGGACTGAATTTCTCCCCACACCGGTAACATTCCCCCCTTTGGTACAGGCTTTGCTTTTCCGGATCAGTGAACCGGTTTTCAGTGGGTTTTTGGGTGGAGATAGCCTGGCTGACGCTACTTGAAGCTGTTGATTTTGGTTCTGCAGTTGTTACGGTAGTGGAACCGCCATTCTTAACTGATGGAGAGTGGCTGAGTTTAGACTCAAATTCAAGAGCCAAACTTACTGCCTTAAAACCGATCTAGGTTTGTGTATGCGGAAATCAGACTTGAGTTCTTCCTTAATACCGTTGAGAAAAACCCCCAATAGGAAGTGATCGGGCCAATTTGAGACTCTGGCTGATCTCCGGGCGAATTCTTGCATGTATTCTTGAACCGTACCCGTTTGTTTTATGCTACACAGGTACTCATCCGGGTTCTAGAATTCATGTGGTCCAAAATGTTTTTGTAAGGCAGACACGAGTTCCTCCCAGTGGGTAATATCACGTTCTGCAGTCAGCCATGAGTACAGATCCAAGGCATCACCCACCAAATTCATCGCTGCCACGTCTACCATGTCATCTTCGGGGGTACGGTAGAAACGGAAATACTTCTCGGCCTTCAGGATCCACCCCCTTGGATCTCCTTCACTGAAAGAAGGAAAGTCCAATTTGTGGTATGGACGAAACTGCCTGCTGCAGTTCCAAGAAGTCTCGCCATCATCATGCTTGCCTGAACCACCGCGGGTAGACTTGTGATTGGAATTGGCTTTGAGGGCTGCGACATCTTTTTGTAGGGCATCCATGGTGTCCAATTTGTCCATAATAGCAGCCAATTGAGCGATGACTTGGTCTGAATTGGAGCCTCCTGTTTCTGAATTCTTTGTCTGCACCATCGCTTCGAAATTTTCCTGTCAATGGAACCAATGATAAGAACTAGAAACTTAGATGCTTGAATAAAACTGAAAACAAGTACATATAGTGCCCAATTTCGAGAATAGGTGATCTCCAATACAAGGTTAACAAACCCTAATTTTAATAATTAAAACATCGATCCCTAAATAAGAAAAGAAACCTGCTAATGATACTAATCTTAATCAAACAGTTACCATATTAACTGCTCCACTACTAGTTCATCCTAATTTTCTGGATTAACCTCCACTCCCTGATTTATTCTTTTCCCGCCTCCTAATTCCCCTTTATTCGGGTTTGTATCAGTCACACTTTTGACAATCACAAAATCAATCATCGTCTCTCTCTGGTTGGTTCAAAAAGTCAATCATACGAGTGTCGTTGTCCAACATCATCAACTTATTAAAAGGTCAAAGAATGATCAATGTCATTTCATAATTCATATACAGAGGTTTTCACATGCAACTAAAAACGGCGACGTTACCTCCAAGTTTGTTACTCGTTTAAATGGAGTCTTGCTCCTCTTTAACGAACTTAAACTTGAGGTTTGCAGCTCTCTTAGTTCCTTTTGCCACTTCTTTGTAACGAGTCAGTACATTAACACTGCCAAACATTGTAGTACTAAAGTTGAGGTTTGCAGCCCTCTTGTTCTTCCCTCCCATGCTTACTTCAGTAAAACTTGCAACACACTGGAACCCATCAACCCAATGCCACTCTCATAAAAACATTTTGTTTAAAATGGTTAGTTTTGAGATTTGGATACAGTTGCTGGTGTCTAGATTATCGTTAGTTTTTTTTTGTAAACCATTTTGTTATTAGTTCTTGTGATGGTCATCTATGGACAAGAGCGGACTCAACTTGACTCGTTTACTCCCTATACCAATAACCCCTCTGGCAAAATCCCTCTTCAACGTATGGCACCGGGCACAATGCATCATCTTAAAGATTTAGGATAAATGTTAAATTCAAACTTGTGTGTATAATTCAGAATCTAACAAATGAAGCTTGGAATAATATAAGAACATAATCTTAATTTCAAAAAACACATAAGTGCTCCATTGGATTTAACCCATTTGCCCCCAAACATTCTTCCATAAACCAATTATTCATCAAGTACCTGCATCACATCAATTTCACATATATTAATAACTACCAAAAAAAGGAGGGAATCATAAGTTCCAAGCATGATATAAAAGAATTGTAGAAGTTGAATGACAAATCGAAACATCTAAATCTTAATTTCAAGTTGGGACATGCAAACTAGACACCAAAACACAGACACTTTATATTTGCTTCCTATATCTATTTTAATAACAGACAAATCTTACTACTCTACTTACACCAATATATATCCTCCTTTGCCTAGGTTTGAACCTGGAACCTCTGCTCTAAAGTTAAAGCTTATATCGGCTCCTAAATTATTATAAAAATCTTATAAAGATAAAAAAAAAAGGAAAAATAATATGAGAACCCTACAATGTTGTATGTCTTGAGTGCCTTTTGTAGCTTGAAATTGCTGACATCACCCATCTTTCCCATTCAACCCTACCAATGAAAAAATAAATCCCAATCCCATTGCTTCTTATCAATCAAAACTAACCAGACACAAGTGTTGTAAAAATTGAAATTAATCAGTGGGTGACTAATTAATTTTTGCAAACCAGTGACATTAATCGGTCAAATCAGTCAAAATTCGGCCCAAGTTGGTCAAAAATCACACATTTTGTTATTAAAAATTTATCTTTTGAAAGGCAATCGAACCTTAGTTCTCTCATTAATTTGTTATAATTACGTTTAATTGTTTTATGTTTGAAGCATTTATGTGATCATTTATATGTTAGTTTTAAAAATTACATATGAACACTCCAATCCAACTAAACCCTGTAAACTGCTAGTCACAGTTGCTACCCAATCGCCCGATTAGCGAGTTCTAGAACACAAAACCCTAAACCCAAACACGCCACAAACCAATCAATTAAACAGTATACTACCTAAAACCCTAATTAGATCAAACAATATCACCATGAAAGTCAATAATTTATTCATAAACTTCGAGTGCAAAAGATGATAATCAGTGAATTTGGTAACTATCGGCTAGTCGCTGATCAGTGGGTTACTGATTCATTTTTTGCTAAACCGGTGACATTAATCGGTAGTCGGTCATAATTGGTAAAAAACACACTTTTTTAAAATTATTTTAAAAGGCGATGGGGCTTTGGTTCACTCATTGACTTGTTTTGTTTACGTTTAATTGTATATGTTTGAAGTATATTTATGTGAGCATTTACAATTTTGAAAAATTTGAATCCAATCATTAACCGCTAGTCGCTACCCCAATCGTCCGACTTTCATTAACCCTACAGTACCCAAACAAACACCTCACAAATCACCAATTTAAGAGCAACACACCTAAAGCCCTAATTACATCAAACAAAATGAATAATTTTGATTGAGTGCAAAATAATCGTAAAAGGCTCACTATTAGCGATCCTGACAAGAGCGGCAGAAGGTACCGTTCGACAGCTCGCAAAACGCACGGACGTTGACGGTAAGGTGTGACGTCAGCCGAGCTCCGGCAATCGGAATCAGAGATTGCGCGCATCCTAATTCTCCCAACATCCTAATAATAATAATATTCAATGGAGAAATGTTTAATAATAATAATATTTTAATTTAAAACCCAAAATGAGTACCTAGGGTATGCGAGGTGGCGGGATGAGAAACGGGTAGCGGAAACCGGCGGCGGACGGAGGCGGGGGGTGGATCGGAAAGATGAAGGTCTTGCGGCGGTCATCAGGGCCCTGGAGATCGAACCACGCCATGCCATTTTTCACAGATACTAGTTTACTTACTTGTGTGCAATGGTCACCAGGGTTTTTAGCTTTCAAGACTATACAGAGGGTTCCACTCCCACTTCACTTTGGAAAAAATTAATATAGAGCCTAGGGGTGCCAATTGCAATTACCTTAATAATAAACAAACATATTAGAATTTTATATATTTATTCCTAGTTTGAGGTCCGTGTATTACACGGGTAATTGATTAAAATTTTAAGTTTTAACCATTAAGTGAAATACAATCAACAAATTAATCATATATCGTTAATACAATTACAATTTACATTAAAATTACAGAAATTCTATAACTAAGATTACACAAATATGTTACAAATAAGTAAAAAAAAAACCATTTTACACTACATTTGTGATTGTATTTGTAGTTATACATTGTTTATCAAAAAATCAAATCTTTAGTTCATGTATGCCTTTAACACTTAATATGGTAACATATAGGCATGTTTATAACACTTTATATAGTCACGTATAGTTGTCTGTGTGACAAAAAAAGTTCTCAAAGTGTATACCAACTTTAGATAAATAATAATATATTCATGAACCTAATAAAAAATATTTATACACATAAAATATCATAACTTTTAATCAATTAATATGATGCCATTTAAGAACATCAGCCCGTAACCTGAAACCCAACCCAAGAAAACCCGTACCCAAACCCAAACTAACCTGACTCGAGAAACTTGAACCCAAGAAAATACTAACTCGAAGCTGAATCGAAGTAATTCGGGTTGGTTCTTGGGTCAGAATTTTAGGTTTCAGATTAACCCGAATAAACTTTTAGTTTTAAAATCATATATATTTTTAAGTATTAAAGGTTAAGCCTTAGCGGTTGGCGTTATCAGGATTTAATCCAAGTCGATTGTTCTCATACACAGATTATGAATCGATTGTTTATGGTTTATTATTTTCAATATAAACCATAATAAACACTTTAATTATGTACTAACCAACATGTAACACTAACATAACCTCAATTCATTGTATATGTATAAAAATAAAATTAATAAGTTAATATAATATTGGAATTATATATATATAACTGATGGAAATGATATTCTAGGTTTCAATGTCCTAAATGATTTTTGAAAAACGAAAATAAGAGAATGAGATTGAAACAAATTTTTGGTTTAAAATATCAAATGCTTTTAATTAAGTAATTTATCTTATAAGGGATAAAAATTAAATATATTTAAATTTATAAAAAAATATGATTCAAGTCATAAAACGTATGTTTCTGAAGCATTTTGGTCTGAGTTATGGAAGAAAATATTGAAGACTAAATATTGATCTTCTTACTGCTAAATCTCTTTATACTACACAAAAAAAGTCATATAAATAGATGATATATAGTTAATATAGTAAATCGTTATACATATGGATTATAATTATAATATTCAACTTCAATGATTTAATGCTAAATATCAAGATATATATAATATGTATTCTCCATGTTTGTAATATTTATACAAAATGTTAGTAGAAAATAAAGAAAATATATATTTCCAGAGTTCAAATGCATATGAGAAAATTTTAAATCCAAATTTGAAATCAATTTTATATAAAATTATGCACTGCTGTTCGAATCCCAACTTAAAAACAGTTTGTAGTTTACATACAAATCCAAATTTTTCAACAATAATGCACCTTTATTTTTTTATTTGCAATTACATGTGGCTTTCAAATTTTACTTTAAAAGGCATGCAACTTCAATTTTGATATTTCCTTATTTTACCATTAATGTTAATAAATGAACAATTAGTATTTACATTTAGGGGGTGTTTGGGATTGCTTATTTTCACCAACTTATAACTTATTAACATTTATAAAAATAATAAGGTGTTTTGGATTGCTTATATTGTGAGAGAAAAAGTTTCATAAGTTACAATGTTGTAACTTATTAACTTAATGGAAAATTATAAGGAGGTAATAGAAGGAATCCCAAGCACCCCCTTAATAAAAATAAACTTGAATTCACATATTGAAATTATTTAAAAGATAAGGACCATATATTGAAATTGGTTGAAAAAAATGTAAGGAAGACAATGAGATTGACAAGTGGCAAAAATAATAGTCTTTTATTAGAATAGATAGATTTTCTTAACCCATCTTAAGATAGATTTTAAAGCATCATATTTAACGTAATTTCCACCCACGGTTTATGGAAAACAGAATTTTAACGTTGTTAGTCACCGGTTGACTTTGCTTGGAAAGCATGAGGTTGGTCGACCCTGTTTGGAAACACCACCATTGGATCCAGGTTCTTTTTCTCCACAAATTCAGAGATAGTGGAGTCGGTTTTTAGCCATTGGAATACGGTCACACTTTTCTACTCATTCTCTTCACGTTCTAAAAAAAATTCTTTATATTTCTCCAAAAACTTCATTATTCAGTTTCTTTAAGCGAACAATCACTCAATATATGATTTTAGTATGTTTTATTCAATCAAAACACCTAATAAAACCCCAAAATATTACTGAAAACATAAGCTACCATCTCTTATTCACGAAATTCCTCTCATCTATTGCTGATTTCTTCAAGTTCTTTCAAGCTTTGTGGACTTTCGAGTTTCAAGACTATTTGACCACATAATTCTCTTTGTTCCATTCATTTCCTGGGTAAGTTGTTTTATGTGAAATCATAGGTTTTTATTTCATAATAAAAACACTCAATCAATTTCAGTATTGAGGACGTATTGGTGGTCAATTTGGACCCGACCCGTTTTAGGGAATAATAGTCAACATATTTGACTATTCGATTTATCTATCTTCTGGTAAAAAAATAGCTTTCAGGACAGAAAACTTTTTTGTTCACCGTGAAAATTTGAGTGAATTGGTCAGAACCCGACTCCCAACTCGAAGTTGGGATTCTGAACAATATCAGCTTGTTTAAATCTTAAAAATCTCATAACTTGAGTTCTGGATATCCATTTAATCTAATTTTAATTGAAAGATTCTCAGTTTTAATTATATTTTAGTGTCTCTAAGTTTTAGGTTCATTTGTGTCGGCTCATTTAGCACGTTAAAGTTCAAGCTTCGGTTTCTATTCTTGTTATTATTTAAACTCTCCTAAATAATAAGGTGAGTAATCACTCCCCAATTTAACTCTTTTGAATCTTTTGGAAACTTTATGCGTACCTACGCTGTATTCATTTATTTCATTTAAACTAGCAAATCATGACTTCTTTTGTTAAACAATCAAATGCTAATTGTTTACTTACTTACTTTTTTATTTTATCGCATTTGGAGAGGTCCATCATAAGTCTGGAATTACAGTATGATCATACGCAATCTTAGTAGCCAAAGCCCAATTCGCTAGGAAATGTTCAACTGACACCCTTACTTGTATTTATTTCGTATTAGTAGCCAAAAACCGATTTGCTAGACAATGGTCAAACGACATCAATTATTTGCTCATCGTTTAATCATTGATATTGACGGGCGGTCCATTGGACAACCCTTAATAGATATAAGACCTTTAATAATCATACATATAATTGGTTTATTATGTTGAAATGGATGACTACGTTTATATGATTGTTTCAGGTACAAGAGATGTAAAGAAGTGAATTGATGCGTTGGAAGGAAGCTAGTTGAAACGAGGAAGTCGAACAATAAAATAGGGCGAAAGAACAAGAAAACAAGGAGGCTAAAGTGGAAGCCACCGTAGCTTACGGTACCCACCGTAAGCTACGGTGGGGACTGGGTACAATATGCTGCCGTAAGGCAGTTTTTAACCGCTGTGGGTTTCTTGGAAGCCACCGTAAGTTACGGTGGCCACCGTAACTTACGGTGGGCCTGACGCTGAAAAGTGTAACAACCATTTAAACTATTTTTTGAGACAACTTTTGGGTATCCTATCACTATATTTCAATTGAGAACGACCTAGGGGCGATTATCAGGTGCCATAGATCAATTGTGAGTTGTGTAATCATTGGAGACTTGTTTTTGATTTGTATGCATACTATAATCGAAGGGATGATGAACCAAATCATGCTTGGCTAACTCTCTTTGTGTTTTCCCTTGGATTGTAAGGTTTTATCTTGAATATTGATTGAATGTTTATGCTAATTCTGAGATAATAGTTTGATTTTATTGATTTAATTATTATGGTGTTTATGAATTGATTGATAGATTGTTAGTTTGTTGAGTTAATGTTCTAAACCGTCAGTTCTTGGTGCTTTAAGCAATCGAGATTAATCGAGAGGGATTCGGAGTTGGATAAACTAATGGATATTTGAGTGAGTACCTTGCGTTTATAATCCAAGTACTTAGTCTTCAATTATCACAATCGTTTTGCATTAGCATGAACTATGTCTTTATAGTTCATCTCAGATTAAACATTTACTCTAACATTCAAAGAAACCTGAAACCGAGGGAAGGCATATTTTCTTATCTTGTTTTAAAACTCGTTAATTGTTTTTAGTTCTTTTTGCTAATTAAACCAAACAACCAAATCTTTGAATTTATTTTCTGCACTTAGTTTAATATAGTTAAATTACAAAGCTACCTAGTCACACATTTTCCACAAACACCCTGTGTTCAATACCACCTTACTGCTATCTAATTAGTGTAATTGGTTTTTATTTGAGTGAGTCTACGACCTCACGACAAACTTTTCCACTGTTGTCGAGGAGTAGTGCGCAATGTGTGTTAACTTTTGTAATTTTTGTTTGTTATTTTCGGGTTTATGCCGGTTGTGTTAGTGTGCATGTACTTACATGTGTATACATACTAGAGGCTCTAACAGGCTATCAACACTAGTTTTTGATACCGAGATTGAACGAACGTGTTTTGGATAAAAATCTTCTAAGGATAATGTATCCAAATTCGTTTAGTGAGGATTAGTGCTATGATGATGAAAACAAGTATGTACCGATTGCAAACACAAACACACGGATTTGTTACAGGGAAAAGCCCTTGATCTGGTTCGGATCGCCGGCACAAAAACTCCGGGTGATGACAAATCGTTTATCACCACTTTATTAATATAAAAAATGAGGATACAAGGTTTGGAGAATATGATCAGTGTTACAACGAAAGCTATGTGTGTGTGTGTATGCTGCTGAATTCGTAGTGAGCAAAGTGTGTTGTTGTGTTGGGTGTGTTTTCCTAGCTGATCATAGCCTCTATTTATACATAAAAAATAATAACTCAATGGAGTTATGAATAATAAAGACTATTAACTAATAATCCCTAAAAATCCGCCATTGCCTTCAATATAATCGTAACTGCCACTTTGACCACGTGCTCCATCACTCAGGCTGCGAAATAGGGGGTAGACCAGGTCTTGGAGCCGTTACACTTGATAAATATCAGCCTTCATATAAGAAACAACCGTTAATAGCACCAAATACTGAGGATTCATGATCCTGACATAACTCTGGAACTCTTCAGAAGGATAATTGATCCAGACACGTCAATATCTTCTTGACTGCAAGTTAGTGGATAGACTGAGTCTTCTAACCGTTATACCTGCTAAATATAAGACTACACATGAGAACAACCATTAATTAGTAATAAGTAATGAGGATGTGATACGATCTGGAATACATGCTAAGGATAACTGATCCAGACATATGTCAGGATAACGTATCCACAGTGTCAAATTTTCGTGCACTAACAATTGCCCCAAAAATGGCGGTTGTGATAAGATCAAAGCTGTCATTTTGCCTTTGAATTCAAACTTCCTACAAAAACATATGAGATTTGACAAGTTGGATATAATTGTTATATTTCAATAGAGTTTCCTTGGGAACTTCCCTTCCGGCTGTATATCCTTCTCCCTGCAAATCATGAACAACTAGTAACACCTGTTTAATCCGGGTGGATGATACATTTTTTGAATGGTGAAATCCGGGTTAAGATTTTTGGTAATTGCAAGTAAGTTTAATAAATAGTATCTTTTAACTATCTGTTGATTGTCTGTTATTTTGAAAGTTTGTATGATATAACTTTAGACTTGTTGAAAGTTTTGAGAAATATTCTTTAGTAAAAAGTTTTTAGGATAAAATATCCTTACAAAAATAAGCCAAGATCTTAAATCCTTATAAAAATAGATTAAGAATAATGAGTCCTTATATCTATAAAGATATAAACTGAAATCAAATAAGTGTAAACCAATAAACAGAAATCATACTGTAAGGTCTGGTTAGACCTAAGTAACCATAAGTATTGATCCTTTTGCAATCCTTATAAAACAGAATTAAAGGATTTTGAATCCATAAGTATTGATCCTTCGGTGATCCTCAGAATCTAATTTATGATACCTGATGCAAATAACTTACGATATTATCTGGGATTAAACCCAATAAACCGGGGACAAGCCCGTGCAACTGGGGACAAGCCCGTGTACTGGGGACAAGCCCGAAAACTGGGGACAATCCCAAACTGGGGACTGGCCCAAGGATACGGATGTCAACTGGGGACTCGCCCAAACCGGGATTTAGCCCAAACGTGAGATAACGTGAAAACGTTATAAACCTTAGCTAACATGAAGATGTTAGAAACCTTTATCTTGAGATAACGTGAAAACGTTATAAACCGGTGGTACGGTACATCTACCATAAATCGTAGGATCCTCCATATAGCCGAAGACAACGAAATTGTCAGCCACTAAGCGTGTACTGGTCCCGCTGCCCCGGACTATACGTTGGATAGCGTGCGCTCCAGGCGAGAGTGTAGAAACTCTAATTTATAAAAAGGTGAAAACCTTTAAACCTTGGAGGGTATGACCATCGGGGGTCATACCCAATCGTGGGCTTGGCCAAGGAAAATAGCGATGTACCTTAAGCGTGAGGGAGAGGTGGCCATCCTCTTATATATTGAACCTCTTATTGAAACCTGCATTGTTACTTAAAAACTTGGAAAAGACAAACGTTAAAAATATATTATCCTTAAATTAATAAGAATCTGAAAAGGATAAGTGGTCAGATAGATGTTACCGATTTTAGGATCCTAGATCATCTAAGGATACTCAATCCTCTTAGGATACTTGATCCTGATCAGAAAAAGTACTTCTTGAGGTGGATAGCATTCCATGCTCTTGGTAACCTGTTGCCTTCCATAGTGAGCAAATGATATGCCCCCTTTCCTGCCTCCGACTCGATCTGATAAGGACCTTCCCATTTGGGTGCTAACTTCCCATCAGCCGGATTGGTTGTATTTTGGAAGGCTTTCCTCAAAACTAAATCTCCTTCTTGAAATCTTCTGATCCTTATATATTTGTTGTATGCCCCGGTTACCCTTTGTTGATAAGCTGCCATTCTGATCTTTACCAGGTCTCTAAGTTCTTCAACAGTATCCAAGTCTTCAAGAAGGATTTCTTCATTGACCTCAGGATCACGGATGCTCGTTCTGACTGTAGGAACCACCATTTCTGTAGGGATAACTGCTTCTGATCCAAACACCAATGAGAAGGGTGTTTGGCCTGTTGCATTCTTGGGTGTTGTCCTGTCGGCCCAAAGAACATATGGTAGTTCCTCGGCCCACTTTCCCTTCTTGGATCCTAGCTTCTTCTTTAAATTATTGATGATGATTTTATTGCTAGACTCCGCTTCACCTTTAGCTTGAGGATGCACTAGTGTTGAAGTAATCATTTTTATGCCCCAGCTGTCACAAAAGTTAGTTGTTTTTTTCCCAATAAATTGAGAACCATTATCACATAAAATCTCAGAAGGAATACCGAATCTAGTTATAATATTCCTTTTAATAAAAGATGTAACTTCCCTTTCTCAGACTTGTACGAATGCTTCTGCCTCAATCCATTTAGAGAAGTAGTCTGTCATGGCGAGCATAAAGACCTCTCCACCTGGTGCCTTTGGCAGCTTCCCAACAATGTCCATTCCCCATTTCATGAAAGGCCATGAACAGGATATAGGATACATTGGTTCTGCTGGTTGATGAAGGATATTTGCATGCCTTTGGCAGGCATCACACTTCTTCGAATACTCTACTGCTACCTTCTTCATTGTCGGCTAGAAGTACCCAGTTCTAAGTATCCTAGATGATGCTCTCACAACTAAGCTTTAAATTTATTAAACAAGACTCCTAAAGAAACCACACAAAACCGGCAAGTGTACCGATCACTAATAGTATAGCACTATGGAAGTCCGAGTATCGAACACAAGGACACTTGAAAACGTTAATGATACTTAACCCTAACCAAGACTCACCTAAGAATATTTAAATGATTTTTAATAATTAACTACTTAACCTAACTTACTTTAACTAAATTAGTTCGCTAGACTTAACTTAACTTAACTAAACACTTAACAAAACTTGGAAACTTAACTGCAATCAGAGAAAACGTCTACCTAGGTAAGAATCATACTGAAGGTATAATAAGGTAATGGATTGAAGACTCTCATGACACCGGTTCTAAAGGATGACACAACTAAGGTTCGCTCAAGAAGGTCAGATCACCTCTCGGTCTCACTAACAAACTTTAACTTATCTTAGTTGATTTTAAGAACAAACTGGGAAAACAAATTATTAACGTGTTCTAATGCCGACTCACCTCTCGGTCTCACCGACATACTAGCCTAATGGAAACGAATACTACGCAACCAAGGATAGAGGAACAATTCAACTTAACTTAAACTAGACCAACTAATCGCTCAAACACCCAAACCCGACAAGAACAAAACCCGCTCTCGCGCGATCTTAATTCTAACAAGTAAAAGTAATGAGACGAGTTTACTTCTTATCACCTCTCGGTCTCTAAGAAGGTGTTTCACAACTGATTTTATCTAATTAATTTACCCACTTATCCCTACGGTTGATCACCCCGCAAACAATCTCTAGACACAAAGTAAAGAGTTCAAACAAGCTAAAATCAATCAAAACCTATTCAATTAATCAAAGCAAGAGGTATATGATTATAACTAATAAATTCACAGCCACTATACACAACCTAATTCAATGTTAAACCAAACTTTTCATTAACAATTCAAGCCATGATGATCAACAATCCATAAAACTCATTAAAACCTAACAATATTCATCTAACCTAGGTAGAACTAATAAGTTTAGCCAATCATAATCAATGAAAAATAGATGAAATAGATAAAAATGATAAACATGTTCATATAAATCTGATTACAAAAGGTTTGAATGCTTAAAAACCAAAAACGAACTCACAAATGTTAAAATAGTCAAAACCGACAACCGAAGGATAAAAGGTGTAACCGTAAGCCTGTCCTCCTTGGTTTCTCCTCTAGAGCAGGTGTGGGATGGCTGGAAACTTGAATAAAATCGTTCATAGGCTTTTAGGGTTTATATATATGTTTAATCACCTCCTTCCTAATATAAAATAGGTTAAAACAAGCCCACTAGGCCCACTAGAAGACAAAATAGACGTGGTAGCTGATTCTTGAACATTCTTGGCAGCCTTGGGATATGTTGGAATCTACCACATGCTTCTTGAATGGTATGACCTGGTCGCGTAGCTCGAACATGACATTTTCTGACGTTTTTCCGACTTTTAGCTCGTTTATCTTCGTTTTTGCGTACCGGCTTCATCCGAGCTCCGTTTTAGCTGATTCTTTTTCCATTTGACTCGTTTTCTCGCTCTCTTTAACATGGAACCTATCACATACACAAACATGTAATTTCATGCAAGAAAAATTTATATTCGTTAACGTTTTACGCATAAAACAACCCAAAAACGGGATAAAAACGCTATGTGTTTTGCAACACATCACTAGAGAATAATGCTCTCCCTCCCGTGTGGTTGTCGCAATCTCCTTCGTGAAAGTCTTCGAGTACTTCTTGAATTTCATGATTCTCGATGCACCTCAAGTATGGACCTACAAGAGATTTCTTGTTATAGCATATCATCTTATAAAATATATTGTGATACCTTGAGTTTGAAGGATTTCAGATTCTCCGTAGCTGGGATTTCTCCAGTTTGGATGTACTTTTTGATTGGAAGGATCCATGATCCTTGATTGTCTGAGGATAATGGATCCCAAAGTACAATCTGCTTATCACTTGTTATTTCCCCAACTTCTTGCTCTCCTATTGCTGGCGAGAGTATGTGAATAATTGGGATCTTCCTATCTTCTGGGATTTTTAGAGATGAGGCTAAATTTGCTAAGGCGTCTGCCCCAACATTTTCCTCTCTTGGTACCTATACTATACTAAAAATTTCGAAGGATTTTGCTAATTCCTTCACAATTTCTAAATATTTGATCAAACTTTCACCTTTCACGGTATAAGAACCGTTAAACTGGTTAGTAATAAGTAAAGAATCCATATAAACTTGAAGATACCTGATCCTCATACTTTTGGCTAAAAGTAAACCTACTATGAGTGTTTCGTATTCTGCATCATTGTTGGTAGCTTGAAATGCACATGCAATGGACTGGGTTATTATGTCCCCCTGTGGCGATTTTAGTATTATGCCCAATCCCGTTCCTCTTACGTTGAATGCTTCATCTGTGAAGAGGATCCAAGGATCCTTAGTTACATCTAGTTTCTGAACCTCTAGGTCGGCTTCTTTCTTCATGTCACTGCTGAAATCAGCCACAAAGTCTGCGAGTGCCTGTGATTTGATAGCTGTCCTAGGCCCATATTGAATGTCGTATGCACTCAGTTTTACAGCCCACTTAGCCATTCTGCCTGAAAATTCTGGCTTTCTAGGAACATTCTTAACAGGATAATTAGTTTTCAAAATAATAGTATGGGTCTCAAAATAATGTCTTAATTTAGTAGAAGCCATAATTAAAGCAAGAATTAATTTTTCAAGGTGAGAGTATCTGGCTTCTGCATCTAACAGACTCTTACTTACATAATATACAGGGTGTTGTTCACCTTTATGATCCTTGACGAGAACAACACTCACTGCATTACCTGAAACTGCTAGGTATAAATACAAGGATTCTCCATCCACAGGCTTCATCAAGGATGGAGCTGTGGATAAATAATCCTTCAAGGATTTGAGTGCAGCCTCATGCTTTTCTGTCCATTCAAACTTCTTATTCTTTCTAAAAATATCGTAGAAGTCTTTGCATTTCTCGGAGGATCTTGAGATGAATCGGTTGAGAGCAGCTATTCTTCCCGTTAGTCTTTGGACATCCTTGGCGTTTGCAGGCGACTTAAGGTTGATGATGGCTTCAATCTGTTTTGGGCTTGCTTCAATTCCTCTTTTAGTCACCATATACCCCAGAAACTTTCCAGCCTTAACACCAAAGTGGCATTTTGACAGATTAAGTTTCATGTTATATTGGTCAAGGATATTGAAAGCTTCTTCAAGATCTCTAAGGTGATCCTCATCCTTCTTTGATTTCACCACCATGTCGTCTATGTAAACTTCCATGGTTTTTCCTAGCTGATCCTTGAACATCATGTTGACCATTCTTTGGTATGTTGCCCCTGCATTCCTTAGTCCAAATGGCATAGCAATATAACAATATATGCCAGTATGACTCATGAATGCAGTATCCTCCTGATCAGATGGTTCCATCTGAATTTGTTGAAATCCAGAGGAAGCATCCATGAAGGTAAGCATTTCATGTCCTGTCGTTGCATCCACCATGGAGTCTACATGTGGTAACGGGAAAGGATCCTTGGGACATGACTTGTTTTAATCTGTAAAATCAACGCATACCCTCCACTTTCCATTATTTTTTGAAACTACAACCACATTAGCCAACCATCGAGGATACTGAACCTCTCTAATCATACTGGCCTTAAGAAGTTTTTCAACCTCTTCTTGTATGATCTTTTTCCTCTCATGAGCGAATTTCCTTCGCTTCTGATGGACGGATTTAATAGATAGATCAAGACCGAGTTTATGAGTAATTACCTCCTTTGAAATACCTGTCATATCTGAATGTTTGAAGGCGAAGGTAGATTTTCTTCGTGCTAAGAAGGATACCAAATCCTCCTCGATCTTATTGGGGATACTGGATCCTAGGAACACCTTTATATCTGGATCCTCGGGGTCCATGGATACTTCCTTTAATTCTTTCTCCCGGGCTTCCAGCACGACCCTAGGATGTTGCTGTGGTTGCTATGCTATAGTCTGCTTGGCTGTTGGCTTCATTGATGAGGAATAATAATTCCTGGCCTCTGCTTGATCACCAACTTTCTTCACAACTCCCCATGGGGTAGGTATTTTGATGCATTGGTGGTAAGTTGAGGCCACCGCCTTCATTCCGTGCAGCCAGGGCCTACCTAAAATGACATTACAACAAGAAAGGTTATCAATAACGCTAATTTTTTATATGAATTTAACCCTTCTATATAAATTGGCTGGTTGATATCCCCCAATTTCTTCTTAGTTTTTTCACTGAATCCGACTAGCACTGATGTTCTTGGGACGATCTCGGAATCTGGAATGTTCATTTTCTTGAGGACATCGTGCTGGATAATGTTGACTGAGCTTCCACCGTCCACTAGGATCCAGCAAACATAGTGGTTAGCGATAAATAAAGTAATAATTAAACCGTCATGGTGAGGATCCTGGATGTTCAGTTTATCTTCTTTATCGAAGAAGATCCTTTTATCTGTTGTTAAAGTGGTGGATACTATTGGTCGGTCTCCGTTATCCAACTTGATCTCTTTGGCGAGCCTTTTTGCTGTGGAAAAGGATGTTCCACATATGTCGGATCCTCCAGAGATGAAATTGACCATTTGTATATTAAGTTCATCCTGGTGAGGATCCTGGATGCTCGAATCAAAGAATATCCTTTCATCAGTTTCTCGAGTAGTGAGGATGAGTGGCCTTCTTTCATCGTCTAGCTTGAACTCTTCTTCAGGACAAGAAGTTTGAAGTATGTCATAATCTCTGCAGACGAAGTTGATTACATGAGCGTCTGGTAGTGGTGGCATTGCTTTTTGTGGAAGATCTTCAGGATCCTGGATCTTGGATTTCTTCCTTCCCAAAAGCTCTTTGAAGTGGCCCTTGCTCAGGAGGTATCCGATCTCCCTCCTTAAGCCAATGCACTAATCCGTCGTGTGGCCAAAATCTTCGTGGAAAGCGCACCACTTAGACTTGTCTTTGAAGGTGGTTGACTTCTTGTTCTTTTGTGGCCACCTTGCTTTCTCCCCTAGATCCTTCATGGCACAAATTAAACCATGGGTATCTATGGAGAAACAGTACTCTGAAAGGCTGGGGTAATCCTCATCACCATCCCCATCTTCAACAGCTCTGACGTTTTGGTTGTTGAATTTGGAGTAGGGCTTCGAGTTGTTGTCCTTAAATGAGAATCCTTGCTTCTTGTCAGAGGATTCTTGTTTTGTTTGACTCCACAGACAATCCTAGATACACCTGTCATCTTCCAAACGTATGAATCTGAGTGCCCTGTTTCTAACTTCATCTAGGTTCCTACACGGAGTCATCACAAGATCATTATAAAAGGGGGAGCGCTTCTGAAGTCCCATCTTGAATGCTTCAAAAGCGGTAGCCATGTCAAGATTAGGGATTTCTAGAGCTTCCCTGCCGAACCTCATAACAAAATCCCTTAGGGATTCATCACTAGGTTGGATAACTCGGTATAAATCACTAGTTAACTTCTCAAATTTCCTACTACATGAAAATTGGCTGTTGAACAAGTTAACTAAATGTGAAAAAGAAGTAACTGAGAAGGGAGGAAGACTTAGCAGCCATTTTAATGTTGATCCTGTGAGTGTGGATCCGAAGCCTTTGCACAAGCAGGCTTCCTTGAGTCTCTCCGGGATAGGGTTGATTTCCATCTTCTCTCTGTATTGTGCCACATGTTCTTCAGGATCAGTGGTTCCGTCGTAAGTCTTCATGTTGGGGGGTTTGGAATCGCTTCGGGATTACAGCATCACAGATAGGTGGAGCAAATCTGGATAACTTGTGACTTCCCTCAGGTATCTCAGGAATAGGCCGTATCACCCCGGGAACACTAGATATCATATCCTTGAGCTTTTGTAGCTCCTTGTCCATAGCTTGGTTAATACATGCATCCTGCACGGGACCATGGTTAGCGTTAAAGGATATAGGATCATACGAGTTACCTCTTTGTTGGGTGAAGGTAGGCATCCCGGATGAGTAGTTGGGATAAGAGGAGTCTGCAATAGGAGTTGGTCCTCCAGAAGCTATGGTTTGCATGGGGTAATTATCTCCTTCATGAACTTCGGAGGATCGTTGATATGAACTCCGAAGGATCCTTGATTCTGAAAGAAGGATCCTTGAGGTTGTGAATTACAGGATCCCTGGTGATATAACCCAGAAGATCCTGGTTGAAGGATGGATGATCCTTGTGGGAAATTTGAGGATCCTTGAGCTAGTTGACCCATGGACCCCGGTTGAAGGATAGATGATCCTTTCTGGAAGTATGAGGATCCTTGAGTTTGTTGACCCATGGACCCTTGTTGAAGGATAGATGATCCTTGAGTAAACTGAGCCATGGATCCCCGACTAGTGAAATCCAGCATCCTGGGTATCAGGGGAGTGTGATCCTTCGCTGGCCTCTTATTCTTCCTGAGATCTTCTATCTCACGAAGGATCCTCTGATTGGTCTTGTTCTGCTGCTCCATATATGCTTTAACCTGCGAAAACATATATGAAACATCATTGTTAGTACTAACCACCGTGGTGGCAGCAGTGGTTCTCGAGCTCTGGAAGACTGGTAGCTGTGTCTTGCTTCCAGCAGCAGCCGGCCGTGGTGGTCCCGTTATTGGCGGAGGCATCGGCGGCAAAGTCCTTTATGAGAGAGGAACCGTAGACGGCATGGTTGATGAAGCAGAGGTTGATTGAGAGGCCATTGATATTGATATGGGTATGAAAAGGTTGAAAACGATAGGAATAATATGGATTATAGCACCAATTGCCCCACGGTGGGCGCCAAATTGTTTTGGATAAAAATCTTCTAAGGATAATGTATCCAAATTTGTTTAGTGAGGATTAGTGCTATGAAGATGAAAACAAGTATGTATCGATTGCAAACACAAACACACGGATTTGTTACGGGGAAAAGCCCTTGATCTGGTTCGGATCGCCGGCACAAAAACCCCGGGTGATGACAAATCGTCTATCACCACTTTATTAATATAAAAAATAAGGATACAAGGTTTGGATAATATGATCAGTGTTACAACGAAAGCTATGTGTGTGTGTATGCTGCTAAATTCGTAGTGAGCAGAGTGTGTTGTTGTGTTGGGTGTGTTTTCCTAGCTGATCATAGCGTCTATTTATACATAAAAGATAATAACTCGATGGAGTTATGAATAATAAAGACTATTAACTAATAATCCCTAAAAATCTTCCATTGCCTTCAATATAATCGTAACTGCCACTTTGACCACGTGCTCCATCACTAAGGCTGCGAAATAGGGGGTAGACCAGGTCTTGGAGCCGTTACACTTGATAAATATCAGCCTTCATATAAGAAACAACCGTTAATAGCACCAAATACCGAGGAAGGATAATTGATCCAGACACGTCAATATCTTCTTGACTGCAAGTTAGTGGATAGACTGAGTCTTCTAACCGTTATACCTGCTAAATATAAGACTACACATGAGAACAACCGTTAATTAGTAATAAGTACTGAGGATCCTTGATCCTGATACGATCTGGAATACATGCTAAGGATAACTGATCCAGACATATGTCAGGATAACGTATCCACAGTGTCAAATTTTCGTGCACTAACAGAACGCTTGGATGAAACCGAGTCTTACTTCGGGAGAACAAACTTCTTGGTTTTCCGACTGCATCGAACAACACTATGAATTCACCAAATCTCGCTACGAGTCAATCATTTCCAACCACACCTTCACCAATTTCTACTACCATACCTACTTCATTAAGTGAAGTGAAATCAACCAACACAATTGTGCACACAAATACTCAATTCACTTACCAAACATCATCAACATTGCCACATATTTCCAATCTCTTTCCTAATTTCGGTCCATCATCATCTCAACAATACCAACCACCTCCATACCAACCAGAACCACCTATAGTTCATACCAATCCGATTTTTCAACAACCACAATCAAGTTTCCAATATCAACCTCCTCCTTTTATGCAATCTTCGAGAACACAAGGTGATGGTCATGGTGATGGGTTTGAAAGGGTGTTCTAGGGTTATGAAGAGGAAGGTTATTACACGGGAGGTGATGAAAATCAAAGGCCAAATCAAGGGAATTTTGTATATGCTCAAAGGCAACAACCGGAACCGGTTATTCAACGACAAGATCAACAACCACCGGCTATATAACAACAACAAGTTCGACAACAAGTTCAACAACAAATTCCTCTACAAGGGCAATAACAAGAGAAACAATTTCAACAAATGCCCCCACCATCACTTCAACAATTTGCACCTCAAAGGCCCATGCAAAGGCAAATGGGCCAACCAAGAGTACCACTAGGGGTACCAAGAAGACTTAATAGAGAAATGGTGAGGGAATTGAAGCTCATTTTCGACCGATCATCACTAATAACCCGTCTCCGGCGGTTATTTCTCAAAATCAACAAGGAAGAGCATTTGAGGTTAGAACCAATTCATTCCAAAGTCTACCGAAGTATAAGGGTTTAGCAACAGAAGAACCTTATTTTCATTTGGAGGCATATGAATCCATTTCCAACACAATTGGGGGTCATGGTTTCTCATATGATGATGTTAAGTTGGTCTGTTTTCAATTTTCTTTGGAAGATAAGGCAAAAAGATGGTTTTATACATTGCCTTCCACGCCGATTTATACTTGGGCCGAGATGCAATAAAGGTTTTTGGAAGAGTTTTTCATGGCTCAAAAGACTAATGATGCAAGAAGGAGTTTGAGAACTTTTCAACAACAATCGGGTGAGATGTTTCATGAAGCGTTTGAACGGTTTAACATGACGATCAAGAATTTTCCTCATCATGCTATTGATCTTTAGGAATTATTGAATGCTTTTCATGAGGGGTTGAATACGAAGGATGAGCGGGATTTGATGTCAATTACAAATGGTACATTTGGTACTAAGTATGAGCAAGAAGATTGGGCGTTTTTGGAGAAAATGTCGATCACATAAAAAAGAAAGGCTCAAATCGCAAGAAGACCAATGCTGGAAATTGGAAGACCGTAAGTACTTGCCGTAGAAGGGGTGCAAACTACAAATCAAGTGTATGATGTTTGTACTAATTGCGGTGGATTGGGTCATGCAGTGGATGCTTGTACAGATGGTCAAGAACAAGTGGATAAGGTAAATGCAATTCAAGGTCAAGCGGGAGGTGGTAGAAATTATTACATGAACTCGAATACTTACTACCCTGGGTTGAGAAATCATCCAAATTTTCATTATGGGAATCCGGCTACTCAATCCAATCCGAATTTCCAAGGGAATCAAGTAAATTTTGTTCCGCGTCAACAATACAACAATCAAGGAAATTTTCGAGGCGGGAACAATTACGGTTTTCAAAGTCAATTTCAACAAACGGGTAGTGGTCAAAGTGGGTCTTCGGGTTAAAGTTATTCAAGTGGGAATTAAGTCATGGATATGCTTAAGATGATGCAACAAGACATGCAAAGGAGAAATCAACTTGATGAGGTACGCATGCAACAGGATGAAGTCCGTGACAAGGCCATTCAATCATTGACCACTCAAATGGGTCAACATGCAACCGAAGTGTTGGACTTGAAGAAAAACAAAGGCCAATTGCTGAGTGACACCAAGGTAAATCCTTCTCATAGTTCTTCTCGTAATGTTCCTATTAATCATGTTAGTGTTTTGGGAAGTGGTAATGAATATAAAACTCATTTATCACCAGGATTGGTTGATGGGGTGGTTGATGACATTACGAGGGTTGAAAGTGATGAGGATGAGGCCTCACCCACAATTGTTTCTAAAGACCCAACTTTTGAAAATGTAATTGACAAACCGGGTTTGGGTAATACTGTGAATGATAAAGACAAAGGAGTGGGATTAAGTCAAGTCCCATTTCCTTCGGCTTTAGTAGACTCGGGTATAGAAAATATAATTTCAAGATGGGGTCCTCAAAAAGAAGAAATATGGGAGGTTTTTAAACAAGTAAAGGTGAATTTACCTTTGCTTGAGGAAATTAAGCAAGTACCCACTTATGCTAAATTTTTAAATGAATTGTGTACCCAAAAGAGGCAACAAAAGTGCCTAAACGGGTGGGTTTACCGAGCGGGTAAGTGTGGTTTTGAAAGGAGATCTTCTTCCTAAGCTCCAAGATCCGGGAACGCCTTTAATAAATATTCTAGTAGGCGATTGTCAAATGTCAAGGGCGTTGTAAGATCTTGGAGCCGAAGTAAGTATTTTATCGGGGGGTTTATATGACCAATATGATTTTGGTCCATTAAAAAGGGTTGAGACAACGGTTGTTTTAGCTGATTTGTCTCATAAACTCCCTGGAGGGATTGTGCGGGATGTGATAGTAAAAGTTGATGAATTTTATTCGGTAAGACTTTTTGGTGTTGGATTATTCATCGGCTGACTCGACTAAACAACAAAATGTCATACTGGGTCAACCATTTTTGAACACCACCCATGCTATTATTGAATGTCGATCGGGTACGGTTGATATGTCTTTTGGAAATAGAAAGATGAGGTTAAATGTTTTCACTAACGGTTCTAATTCTATATGTGGCGATGAGTGTTTTTTATGGCAGATTTAGTTGACATGTGTGAACCGCATGATTTTGAGGAAGATGCTTTGGGAGGAAGTGATTGTGATTTTTCTGAACATGTACACCTTCGTGCTTTGAGGATGGAAGAGAAAAACCAAGATGTGTTGGCGGCACAAGAGGACGACTGCCATGGACTCATCAAATTGAAAGTTTACTGGCCGAGATAAACTCAGATACAAATCCTTCATTGGAGTGTCCACAGAAACCGGAGTTGAAAGACTTTTCTAGCCACTTGAAGTATGCATTTTTGGGGGATAATGACACACTACCTTTCATTATAGCCTCCATTTTGGATAAGTTTCAAGAGAAAGAATTGTTGAAGGTGTTGAAGATGTACAAACCGGCTATAGGTTGGACAATTTCCAACTTGAAAGGCATAAGTCCATCCATAGTCATGCATAAGATTATCACCAATGAGGATGCAAAACCAACTCGGGAGACTCAAATAAGGTTGAATCTAAATTTGAGAGAAGTTGTGAAGAAGGAGGTAATAAAGTGGTTACATGCGGGAATTATCTATCCTATCTCTGATAGTGCTTCGATAATTCCTAAACAAGTGGTACCGAAAAAAGCAGGTATACAGGTAATTAAAGATGAAAGCGGTGAACAAATCGCCACCCGACAGGTCACCAGGTGGCGAGTTTGCATTTATTATCGTAAATTAAATGCCTCTACATCTAAAGACCATTTTCCATTACCTTTTATTGGCCAAATTATTGAAAAAATATCGGGTCAAAAGTATTACTGTTTTTTGGATGGGTACTTGGGTTATAATCAAATTGCTAACCACCCGGATGACCAACACAAACCACCTTCACGTGTCCGTGTGCCACTTTTGCTTTCGGCGAATGCCATGTGGATTGTGTAATGCCCCGACCACATTTCAACGTCATATGATGAGTATTTTTTCGGACATGGTCGGGGATTCACTTGAGGTATTTATGGATGAATTTTCCATTTTCGGTCCAACTTATGAAACTTGTCTCAATGAATTAGAAAATTTTTTTAAAAGGTGTGTTGAGATAAATTCGGTTCTAAGCTGGGAGAAAAGTTTTCATGGTGCAAGAGGGTATTGTGTTAGGTCACATTATTTCGGAAAGGGGAATGGAGGTAGATAAGGCCTTAATTCAGGTAATATCATCTTTACCTCCACTGAAAAACATTAAAGAGGTAAGGTCATTTTGGGGCATACATGTTTCTATAGGAGATTTATCAAAGGTTTTAGTGTGATCACTAAACCTTCATGTAATTTGTTGTTAAAAGATGCTCCAATTGACTTTACGAATGATTATTTGCAAGCGTTTAATGTTTTGAAGGAACAGTTGGTGAAAGCTCCCATTTTTCAACCACCTGATTGGGTAAAGCCTTTTGAGATTATGTGTGATGCTAGTGATAATACCATTGGAGCGGTTTTGGGTCAACGGATTGATAAGAAGTCGGTGGTAATTTATTATGCTAGTAAAACGTTATCCAAAGCATAACTTAATTACACCACCACCGAAAAAGAATTGCTTGCGGTGGTGTATGCTTTGGATAAGTTCCGCTCGTATATTTGGGGGAACAAGGTGATAGTTTATTCGGATCATAGTGTGGTTCGATATTTGATGGAGAAGACGGATGCAAAAGCGCTTTTGATTCGGTGGGCATTGCTTTTGCAAGAGTTTGATTTAGAGATTCGGGATAAAAAGGGTGTGAAAATGTACTAGCGAATCACTTATCCTGAATCCCATTAGAAGGCGTTGATGACACGATGGAGATAAACGAACGGTTTCCCGATGAAAAAATGTTAGTCGTGTCGACCGCATCATGGTATGCTCATTTTGTGAATTATTTAGCCACATGATCAATTCCAAGTCATTGGGTGAAGAAAAGAAGGCAACGGTTCATGGCCCAAGTGAAACAATATATTTGGGATGAACCGGAACTTTTCAAGATTGGTTCAGATCAAGTGATATAGAGGTGTATTCCTGATTCCGAGGTTTTGGAGGTTTTGGCTCATGCACAAGCATCTGTGTATGGGGGCCAAATTAGTGGTCAGAAAATGGGTTACCGGGCTCTTCAATGTGGGTTTTATTGGTCCACCATTTTCAAGGATGCAAGTGATTATGCCCGACATTGTTTAGATTGCTAAAAGATGGGTAGTATCTCGAAGAGGGATGAAATACCATTGCAACCAATTTTGGTGATAGAGACTTTTGTTATATGGGCATTGACTTGATGGGCCCTGTTTCCAAAATCAAATGGATTTTTGTATATTTTGGTTGCGGTCGATTATGTGTCCAAGTGGGTAGAAGCGGTAGCTACAAGAACTAATGACAATTAGGTGGTTTGCAAATTCGTTCAAGCGAACATCTTTGTTTGGTTTGGTATCCCGCGGGTTATTATTAGCGATGGTGGGTCACATTTCAAAATTTTCAACTTTGGGAAGCTCTTAAAAAGATATAATGTGAATCAACGAATCTCTACTCCTTATCATCTGCAAACGAGTGGACAAGTCAAAGTGTCCAATTGACAAATAAAACAAATTTTGATGAAGATGGTGCGGGTTGATAGGAAGGATTGGTCATCCAAGTTAGATGATGCATTGTGGGCGTATCAGACCTACAAAACTCCCATTGGTACAATTCCTTATCGGTTAGTATATGAGAAGGGGTGTCATTTGCCAGTGGAGTTGGCACATCGGGCATTATGGGTGATCAAGAATGTGAACGCGGATTATATGGAAGCGGGTGAGTTAAAAAAAGTTGAAATTGAATGAGATTAAGGAAATCCGGGATGAAGCATACGAATGTGCTTCCGCATATAAAGACAGGCTGAAAAAGGTTCATGATGCAAAGTTGAGGAAGAGGACTTTTGAAGTTGGTCAAAAAGTGTGGTTGTACAATTCAAGGTTTAAGTTGTTTCTGGTTAAGCTCAAGAGTAAGTGGATGGGTCCATATATCATCAAAAGAGTGGGTCAGTTTGGTGATGTGGAGATAGAAGTTGTTCAAGACCAAACGAAGCAAGTGTGTAACATCCCGTTTTCTCGTTTCAGTTAATAAAATAAAAATATGAGTTATTATGAGTCGGGCTAGTGTTGGGTTAAATAGATATGAGTTATGGACTTGGATTTAAAAGGAAGGAAAAAAAGACCATGGGCTTGAGCCCATGACCCATAGTATAAAAATCAAACTTATGCATTAATCCATTCATTTCCACTAACTCCATACACCATCAAAAACACACACTTAGCTCTCTCTCATCTTGCTTTATCTCTCAAGCCGAAATCACCAAGAGAAACCGAGCATCAACCCGAGGTAAATATAGTATGACATGGTATAGATCCAAACCCGCTAGATTTAATCACTAAACGACGAGCTGACACCTTTAAACTGTTAAAGCTACGAGATCCGGATGGAATCGTGTATAAACCGAGCAAAAGATGAGTTTAGGGGTCACCTTAGCTCAGATCTGTATCGAACGGGACGAAAAAGAGTGAAAAATGGTGTAAAATAGGGTATAATATGCTTTTCCGGCCACCGCCCGTTTTTTCGGCACGGCGGCGCCGGAAAGGTGGCGTACGAGGTAAGGATGTCAGAGAATGTTCTCTGACATTCTGACCTAACCCTTGGCGCGCGTGTAACGAATTCGTTAAGTAATTCGTTACGGAGAGTTAGCGAATGAGTTCTGGTTCGTTAGACTGATTCGTTATGTCAGTTCGTCAAGATAGAATAACGAATGAGTTTCATTCGTTAAGCAAATTCGTTAACCAGTTCATTAAAAGATCCAACTCGTTACAAGGACCAGTTTGTTATAAAATTTCAAATCGTTATAGGGCTTAGTTCACTATGAAGGACAATTCGTTATAAAGTAACGAATTAGCCAATTCGTTATGAGAGACAGAAGTAATGATGAACCCCAATTCGTTAAGGACTGGATAACGAACTGAAGTTTAATAAAATGAAAGAATGGTCCCTAGACTTAGAAAAGAATGGTTTAATTACAAATAATCCCTTGAACTTTTTAGGCTAGCAAATTAAATAAGGATTTAAAATTCTAATCGAACCCAGCCAGGGGCTCTGCCCCTTGGACCCAGCTAGGGGCTGCCGCCTCTAGAACCCCGCAGCCAGGGGCGCTGCCCCCGGAACCCCGTTCGTTGAGGGTAATAATTAAACTAGAAACACCATATGGGTAGGGACAGTTAAATTGATACGTGTAATTGTTATACAATTAGTCATGCACAACTCAAGAAAGGAATTACCATAAACGGTGAACGTAACCGAGTTCAAGTGAGTTTCTAGCCCCACTTCATTGTTATGATTTCGGGGCTGTGTGCATACTCGATGTGATAGTTAATACATTTACCTTAAGTGGTAATTGTATGCCTTGTACAATTTATGTATGATGATTTCATGGCGGTGCGTGAACGATCTTCGGATATTGCACGTACTGACAGGTGGTAGTTTGATATATATATATATATATGTATATGTTTGAATGATGTATGTATGTTATGTTGATAGTACGTGAACGAACTTAGGATATTGCACGTATTATTAATGAAGGTATGTAAAGACAGATGCGGTACAGTTGCACGAACATAGGGACCAGACCCTAATAATATCTGTGAGGATAGGGACAAGACCCTAATAATATCTATGAGGATAGGGACCAGACCCTTATAATGTTTGTGAGGATAAGGACCAGACCCTTGTAATATCTGTGAGGATAGGGACCAGACCCTAATAATATCTATGATGTTGGGGACCAGACCCTAATAATATCTATGCATGTAAAGTAAAGTATGAATAACGTACACCCCTTCGGGCATGTGTGCAAGTATGTGAACTGATTGTATGTTGTATGATTAACTAGAACTCACTCAGCGTAGCTGACTTTTAGTATGCACGCAGGTGAGTAGAATGAGGCAGCTCGCTTGAAGGGAATTACATGGCATGGAATTGAAGACACTGGCATCTCAAGGAAATGTTATGTTATTTAAAGGACAATGTTTTATGTTTAAATTATTTGAATGCTCGTTAAGACAAGAATCGATGGTTATGTAATATATTGGTTTGAAGTTTTTGATATTCCGCGAATGTTTTTATTAACTCTGATATTTAGAACTATGTTAATGAGTAAATCCAACGTCCAAAGTCGGGCATCGGTAACGGGGCCTTACAAAGTGGTGAATGGACAAAGACTCAAGCCTTACTTGGAAGGAAAGGACATCAACATGCTCGATGTGGATAGGGTGAGTTACTTTTTACGCTCACCGGATGAGGAAAAAACTAAGAGGCCAAGGTATGTTGTATATTTTAGTTTAGTTTAGTTTAATTTGTTTTAAAAAATTCCCGTTCTCATCTTGGATTGCGTTCGAATCAAGTGTGGGGAAATTCTTACGAATTTCTTTACTGTGTTGAGGACAACTTAAATTTTTCATGGGGGTAAGGTAATTTTTGTTTTTGTAGATAATTTTTATGTTTATATATATGTGTATATATATGACTTTCCTGTAGGTTCCACTGTAACCTACGGTGGATACCGTAGGTTACTGTAGGTTTTAAAAACCCGACGCCAATTTGGGTCTGTCTTACGATGTGGTTTTGAGTCCAGAGGCCACCGTAGCTTACGGTGGGCCCTAGAAGGGGGCGCCAGTTTTTGTATTATATATATATATATAAAATCATCACAACAAATCTCCACCACTTAGACGGATTGTTATCTTATTCACACACAACTTCTTCTTCATCTCTCCAAACCTTCAAACCCTAACATAATACTTCAAAACATCACAATTTCTTAATCTCTTAACCAAATCAATCGATTTTCGGGTCTATTTTGACTAGAATTTCACAAGGATTCTAATTGTGTAATTTCATTGGGAAGAATATTGTGTTTTGGTGGTCGATTGTGGACAACTTGGTCCGAAATGTTTTGGGATTTTTGTGGGTTTTGGTTTATATTGAAACTTTAGTCATCTTCATCTTCTACAACACCAAGGTATGTAAATTATTTTCATTCTAGAAGGTGTATTGCAAGGAAATTGTAAGTTGTTCATAATTATTTTATATCCACACTTGCTTAAATTTTTTAATGATATGGATTAGTGAGTTGAGTGGGTTATGGTTGTAGATGTCAAGTATTGGTTCAAACATATTGTTGGGCAGATTTTTGGTTATCTAATGAACATAATGCTCAAATGTTTTGAAAATTGTTGAAAAAGTTGAATAATGTGTTTAATTTGCATCTACAACCATAGTGTCAAGCAAGTGTGGGGATGTTTAAGGTTTAAAAGAGAATAACTTGTTCCTTGGTTGTTGTTTGTTGTGTTTTCAGAATGGGTCGAAAAGGAAAGGAACCAGTTAGGTCTTCATGTAATCCGGCTGAACAACAAAAGGGTGAAGATTAATAATTAAGCCGGATATACAAGAGGAGGAAAAAGATCATAGAGGGGAGAAACCAATTTAGAACTCGGGTTCTTTGGCAGACCAACCTACGGAATGGCAACGGAAAATATTTCAAGAACAGATGAACTCTTTAATGGAGAAGAAAGAGGCGTTTATTTGCGAAAAAGAAGTGTGGGAAGCGGAGTTTGGTCTGTTTGGGGTTACTGATAAGTTTCGTGCATTGGGTTGGGAAGCGGCTTTAAAATGTTATAACCAAGAGTCGACTAATTTGTTTGATACGGAGATACTAGAATGGGTTTCTACCTTAAGACGTGTTACATGTAACATTCGTTATTTTTCAAACCCGAAATCTGACCCGTTTAATATATATATTTCTTTGAAATTTTTTAGAAAAAATAAATAAATTATTTATTTCAATGATATTTTATGTTAATATATTTTACAATTTGAACCATTCCAATTTTGAGGGGCCAAATCTGCCAAACACCCAACTTCCTTTCCCCTCTACACTCCCTACCCCGTCGCATACCAGCCCCCCCCCCCTTCTATTTTGTTAGCAATTTACAGCATTGTGACAACCTAGACGATCAAAACAGCATGTTAATAAATCTCGTTAATGGCCTGCAACAAAATCCCAAGACGAACGCCGTAAAATCAGGGTCCATTTACCTTATTTGTCAATACCGTGTTGACCTCCTCTCACGCATCATAGAAACACTATAAATACTTGTCGATAATTCAATTAACTCGTCCCCCTCCATCCTCTATCTATTCCGAAATTTAGCCTTGATATAATTTCATCATTGACGCCGTTTCAGACCCATCTCGTGTTCGTATCCTTGAGCTGGCCCTGCTTGATCCCGTTCACCCTCTTCTGGTATGTTTTTGAGGTAATTAAACACATTTGTAGGTTCGCGATTTGATGCTTAGAATAAGCCCTAACATCTATTAACACAACATCAATCGGATTAACCGATTGATGTTGTTAGGGTTTGGTTATGAACCTGATATGATTTGTTTGTATTTTTTTTAATCTACAAAAACTGATTTCTTAAACACATGTAGCTGTAGCTCAGCTGGGTAACACATGAAACATTGGGGGCAGTGTCGCGAGTTCGACCCCCTGCCACCCTGTTTTTGTCTTTATTTTTGGTATTTGTTTTAATTAATCAATTCTAATGGTTTTAAACCTTAATAAATGATAAATAATTTTTATTTTATTAAATCAACATATTAACTTGTTGTTTTCCTAATCTCGGTTTGAACTAGATATATATACATAGATATCTATGTATATATAAATATAAATATATATATATATATATAATATTAAAGTATAAGGGTTTTTGTAATAAATATTTAAAAAGATTTTGTTTAATTAGAATACGTAAATTAAGGTATATAATATTATTTTGGCTAAGTAATTTATAAACAAAAGGCATTTTATAAATATATATATTGTTACCGCTTAAATAATATAAGTACGAAATTTTTATAAACAATTATATTTTATACAATATTAATTTATAAGTAATCTTTATTAAACATAAACTTTAGATAAAATATGCTATACTCTCTATACCCGTTCATATCTCGTTTTTCTCTTAGTCCATTTGTTAATTCGTAGTATTTTCCCATATTACACTTATTAGGATTTGACTTTGCTACCTCTCGAGCGCGACACTTATTCTCCTACCAATCTTAATGATGATTGCAATATATATGACTATGCTCTATGTGTTTAAGTGTTTAATTTATGTTTGGCGGTTGGTATCTCATCCTCATCTATTCTCATCTAGTATGATCATACATTTACCCAAGTACATTGATTTTGTATCAATAGGAACGTGTCCACATCTATTTAGTTGTTTACATTTTCATAGGAATTGTAATGCTCAACATTAACATATGAATTGTGATTTTTGTTATCTATATATATACCTCAACTAAAACTTATGTACTCTCACCAACATTTGTGTTGATAAAATATATTTTTATACATGCTATAGGTACAAGTAATTTACATTGATCAAGATTGAAGATATTAGTTTTTACCTTAGGATATTTATTCTAAACCCAAAAAGTATGATGTATTTATTCTGTATTTTGAATTTTTGTACTTGTTTTATTGTTAATAAAATTAAATAATTATTGTCGCTTTAATTAGTGTCTTTTGAGCTACTGTCCAATCAATACGTTACGTCCCGGCATGTTCCGCCTTTGGTCGTGGTGTGACAGATACACGTAGTAATCCATCAAAGAATAAGTTAATTGGTATTGTGAACGAGATTGAGGTGGAAATGTCGTTTGATAGCTTGAGACGGGTGGTAAAATTTGATAGAAAGTCTGCTCCCGCGTTTGGAAGATTTGTATTTGGCGCCTGAGTAGCACCCAATGTGGAACACCTTGTTTGATTATTTGTTTTTGCCCGGAACATACGCCGAAAGCTGTATCGAAAAAACCTGAAGATTGAGCAAAGTTAATGTTGATGATTGGAATCCATAATATCACTCCGCGTCGGGGTGATAGGATTGAGGTACGGTATCCTGAGGTATCAATCTTATACACGTTGTTACATGGATCACCTCTTAGTCCATACCATTTTTTGGTGATGAGTAGTATATTGATAAGCCAAAACAGTGTGGATCGGAAAATCATACCTCATTGTCGATTAATCACTGCATTGTTAAAGATGTATGGGGAAATTGGTGAAAATGATAAGGGCTCGTACAAATAGTTCAAACCATTCAACATTACATATTTGGAGGCTGGTTGGGTATACACACAATCTGAAAGGTATGAGAAGTTGAAGAGTGATGAAAGGAGATGGAGAGTGTTGAAAGTTGATGTAAGACCATTGCAAGCGGGCGAAGTGGATGAACGCGAAAGTAAGGAGGAATGTGTAAGTGGTGATGAGGCTTTCCAAGATTATCCGAATGTAGCTCACATGGATACGGATCAAGCGAGACCGATTTGGGATTAAAGGCAACCGGGTGTTCAGTCAGGTTATGTGGAAAGTGCGTTTGACTATGCACAAAGGCCGTATGATTCAAATTGGGCCTACCAAGGGACCATGCAAGAGGTGGTGGAACGACAACGACCACCTACGTTTGGAAATTGGTCCGAATCTTCCCAACTCATATTCGATAAACAAGCATTCATGGGTGCGAGTTGGAAAGGGCATTAAAGAAAAACTATGACTGCCAAGAATTATGGAACCGAACAAGTGCTTATGCCTTTAAACAAGAGATAACAACCGATATATTAATGATCGTTATAAAAGGATTCATGATGAATGGCATGCGGGGCAACCTGTAACATCCCGAAATTTCTAAGAATAAATAATTAATATATTATTTATTTAAGAGGGAAAAGTTTACTTAAGTTAGTAGAGAAATAAAATAATAAAGATGGAAGGATAAGTAGGCTAATTAGATGGAATTAATTATGGACCAAAAATGAAAGATGGGCTTAAGGTCCATGGGCTTAAGGGAGTATAAATACCCCTTAAAACTCTAATCCTTTCCATTTTCATACATCTGCACACCATAGCCTACACCATCAAAACACACACTTAACCCAATTCCCGTTTTTGAGAAAACCACCCACAAAGACACAAATATTCCCGGAGATCTAGCTGTCGGATCGGTCTCAAATATTAACTGAGTGTTCAAGGTATATAAATGAAGGTTCCCACAGATTAGATCTTAGATCAGAGGTTGGCAAGTACGGTTTTTATCAGAAAAACTACAGCAGCTCAAATGAAGATTTCCGGCCATTGTTCCACTATTTTGGCGACTGTAGCGGTCATTTCCGGCAAAGGTGAGCTGATGGGTTTGAAGATCGGGGAAAGACAGTTCCGTGGCCATTTGAATAACTCAAATCGGAGTTCGTTTGTTATGGTTTTAAGCCTCTCGAGTGATTTTAGACAAAAACCTCAAAGGTACGTTTATGTTAAAAAGGTTTACTTTTCATGAACGGATTTACATGAAAATTGGTAGGATGATAGATCGGGTCTAGATAAATCATAAAGTTGCAAACTTGAAGATTAAAATGGACTTAACAAACTCATGGTTATGAACGGCTCGTTTAAATAAACCCTAGATCTAGCTTAGAACGTTTTGACACTAAAGGTTGAAACTTTATACCTAGATTGGGTTAAAACTTGATGATGAAATGATAAAGAATGTAAAACAGTAAAGAGAATGGGATATAGGTGACTGAAGGTGTAACCATGGACGTTAACGGTTATTTGAGCCTAAAATGGACTTAAGAATAGAAAGATGAACTAGAAACATCCGACCTGGGGGTTCTCGGCCAAATTTGAGAATTCTCGGTCAAACCAAATGGTTCTCGGTCAACATGCAGTCAACAAGAGTTCTCGGCCATGTGAGTTCTCGGTCACGCTGAGTTCTCGGTCAAAGAAGGGGTTCGCGGTCAGACACGAGAACTCGGACAACATGGTTCTCGGTCTTGAGTTCTTGGCCATTCGGTTCACTATGGACTTTGGGCCTAGACTCAGCTGGCCCAGACACCATTAGAAAGAAAGACGGGCCGGGTTAATTAAACCCATTTGAAACAAGCTAGCCCACTAGTGTAATAAAACAAGCCCAATTTAGAAAATACGTTGGTTAACTAAAATACCAACTTAATTAATTATACGGTGATTAACAAATATATATTTAACAGTTAGCCGGGCTCAGTTAAAGAAGGGGATAACGATTAACGGTGAACGCAACCGGATCCAGATGAGTTTCTAGCCCCATTTCCTTGTTATGTTTTCGGGGCTGTGTGCATACTCAATGTGAATTTTAATACACTTACCTTAATTGGTAAGTGTATGCCTTAACGACGAATGTGATAGTTATGAAGGTATGCTTGATAGTACGTGAACGACCTTCGGGTATTACACGTATTGTTAAGAAAAGTATAATGTAGTATGCATGATATTGATAGTTATGAATGTATGCTTGACAGTACGTGAACGACCTTCGGGTATTGCACGTATTGTTAAGGAAAGTATAATGTAGTATGTATGATATGTGTATGTGAATAAGGAAGTATGTACGACTATGATATGTATGATATTAAATGTATGGACGTGATAATGGAGATGATAATGAAAGGTAAGGAAAGGTTAAAGGGTTGCATACCCAAATAATATATGCGAAGGTTAAAGGGTTGTAGACTCTTCAGAACTCTACGAAGGTTAATGGGTTGCATACCCTAATAATATATGCGAAAGTTAAAGGGTTGCAGACTCTTCCAAACTCTGTGAAGGTTAAAGGGTTGCATACCCTAATAATATATGCGAAGGTTAAAAGGGTTGCATACCCTAATAATATATGCGAAGGTTAAAGGGTTGCATACCCTAATAATATATGTGAAGGTTATAGGGCGTAATGCTCTTTAAAACATAATGTATGAATAGGAAAGGTAGAAAGTATAAAGGTAAGTAAGTATGTTATAACCGTAAGTATGAAAGTAAGAAGTATGTACGAAAGTATGGAATCATGAATGTGTTGTATGCTGTTTGGTTAACTAGAACTCACTCAGCGTAGCTGACTTTTAGTATGCACGCAGGTGTGTAGGATGAGGCAGCTCGCTTGAGGGGAACACATGGCATGGAATTGAATATACTGGCATCTCAAGGAAGTGTTATGATATTTTGAAGACAATGTTTTATGTTTAAACTACTTTGAATGTTTATTATGATGAGATTTGAAAGCTATGTAATATATTCTGGTTGAAGTTTTAATATTCCGCGAATGTTTTAATTAACTCTGATGATTAGAATTGTGTTTATGAGTAAATCCAACGTCCAAATGTGAGACACCGGTAACGGGGCCTTACAAGTTGGTATCAGAGCAGAGTTCGAGATATTTAAGCATCCTACATGCTTAGACTCGAATAGAGAATGGGATTTAAGTAAGAAAAAAAAGAAGATGTCAGTCCAAGAATACCATGTCACTCAAGCAAGCTCAGTAAAGGTAAGATGTATGGTTAAACAATAATGTATATTGATGTTAGCTTAATTTCTAAAGAAAAGAATGTTTGTATGCTAGCTTTATTTCTAGAAAATGAATGTGTGTATGCTAGCTTAATTGCTAGGGATAAGAATGTAGGTTATATGCATGTTTACATGATTGTGTGAGTAGTTGAAACTAACACAAATGAAATCATAAAGGGAAGTATGCAGAACCTGAGGAGTAATGTAAAGAGTTAATTACACTTGGCCACTGTCATTAACTACTTACCTTATGAATCATGTGCTAAATAATTCCTAGAGTGATAACGTTTGTGTTTCATTAGAGATAAGATAGATGACTGATACAAAGGAGGTCGTACTGGACGTTGTGGTAAGATACGTTTCAAACAAGACACCTGTTGAAGAAGGTGTGACAAAGTAATACACGAAAACAATAGGACTTCGACTTTAGGAAGTAAAGAAGAAGGATCACGCCTGGAGCTTGTAATCATATACACCAAGGGAGTTGCTTAAATGTTTCGCACTACAATGCCAACAATGTTCGCCCAAGCATCAAAGGTAGCCCGAACTGTGAAGTCCAAGTGGAAGTAGCATGAAAGAAATAGAGATAAGCCAACTAGGACGAGTCAAGACAGGTAGTATGTTTGCAATAGTTAACTGCATAAAGGAACTTGCTGGGGTCGTGAGTAACGAAGCGAATGACGAGAAAGTAGAGACGATCGAGAAGGACGGGTGAAAGTCGAGGCATCCTAATTGAAAAGGAATGAAAGTACGAGACTACATAGTTTAGCAAATATGAAAGAAGACATTAAGAAGAATATAGTTGTGTGCCTGATACTTTATGGAAGAGACCACTAGCGATACTTTCGTCAAAGTATGAGAATGGTTAAGAATTGTAAGGTAGAACTAGAGGGACGTGAGTTCCTTTCTACTCTTTATGATTGACCTTAAGAGAATTCGATGTCGTTTGGGAATGGATTTGACGTTTGAGTTAAAGATCTTATAGCATGTAAGAGTAGGTTGAAAAGGTTTATGTCATTAGAGGGCGAAACAGTGACGGTTTATGGTAATAAGGAAAGTTCAAGGCCTAACGTCATTCCGATGATAGAAGCTGAAGGTTTGTTAAGGAGAGGGTGCAGTGCCTACCTAGCGTATGTTGTCAAAGCTACGGCCAACACGAAAGAAATGAAAGATGTTCCTGTAGTGTGTGACTAACCAGAAGTGTTCCCGTAGGACCTTCCGGGGTTACCACTGGAACGAATGGTGGGATTCCAGACAGAGTTAATACCAGGAGCATAACCCGTCGCGAAAGCATCTTACCGCCTGGTGCCTCCAAGATGAAAGAGTTAATGTTCCGCCTACAAGAACTCCTCGAAGAAGGTGTTCTATGCCGAGTATTTCCCTACGTGGTGTACCGGCGATGTTCATGAAGGGAAAAGATGGAAGTATGAGAATGTTTATAGCTTTTTACGAGTTGAACCAACTTACTGTGAAGAATAGATATTGCCTCAAATAGATAATTTGTTTGATCAAATGCAAGGTGCGAGTTGGTTCCCGTAAATAGACCTCAGAGCAGGCTATCATCAATTGAAAGTGAAAGAGGCAGACTGTGACACTCGTCAATTTCAGGTTAACTCCGTTAACTCAAACTCCGTCAATTCAAACTTAAGATCACTTGATCTATAACTCACACCTCATTACATTTAAAATAGAGTTTTAAATGATGCTTGACAATCACTACATGTGTAGTCTTTCGGGATTGCACCGAAACGCAAACGAGTTGATGCAAACCATTGGTGAATAAACGAAAAACATCCAAGCAATAATTATGTGATAATTATTTGTTAGGCTTATGTGTTATTTGATAATATCATTTAAAACACTAACTCAAGATGCAAACAAGTTACTTTAGGCAAGAAAAGTGATAATTAGAAGTTGAGGGGCCTTGATGTAACATGTTATTATTTAATAATAACAAAACCCTAACTTTCTCTTCCTCTCTCTAATCCCGATCGGCCCCCCTCCCTTCTCCCTCTCTTGGCTGCCGAAAACAAACACACACATACACACAAGATTTTTCAAGTTTGGTTGAAGATTAAGGTGCTAGGAAGGTATAAACAACTATCCTATGTATTTTACATGTTTAATTTTGATCTTGAATGGGTTAATCTAAAACCCTAAGTCACGAAATTGATGAATAAGATGAACTAGGGTTGATTTATGCTAGATAATGATTGATTATGCTTTGGTTATTGATTTAGATGATCATATGTGATTTTGAACGGTGAAAGATTGTTAAATCATTGATTGTTTGTAAACCCTAGATGGTTACTACTGATTTTGATGGATAATTATGTTTAGTACGTGGTTGGAGATATGTCGTATGCTTAGGATGCATGTTAGACGATTGTTTGTGCTTGCTGAGTTTTGACAGCAGAGATTGTTAAACTTGAACGACATGTAACTTGTTAAATATAAAAGCAAACTGAGCTATTTATGAGTCTAAGAGGTAGTACTCTGAGTCTGGTTTCCAGAAAACCAACCACTCCTAATTTGGAGGTGTTTTGGTTGCTCAAACGATTTAAATGTGATTAAAGGTCAAAACTGGTACTGGACAGATTGTAAGTTATGTTTAGGCAACTGTAACTAAATGTTAATTTGGAAATTGGTCAAGGTTGTTAACACTACAGGGTACTATGTTGAGTCTAGTTTCTATAAAGTCCAAGTTTGTAATATTTGGACGAGTAAAAGTTAACTTTTATTATTTTACAAAACTGAAGTGCAAATCTGAATTGTGAGACCTGCTGTTAGGTTGTTTTGTAATTATCATATCTCATGAACTACAAGAACAATTGGGTTGGTTCCACTTCTGGAAGTTAACATGTTTAGTTAAGAACCTAACCCAATTGGTCTTGCATTAGTTGTATTTTTAATTTAACAGGAATAACAAATAACATTCTGTTGCGCATGATTTTGACTGCTGTGAGTTGCTGTAATTTTTTGATCATTGTGAGAAATCTATGAGGAATAAAAATACAATAAAATATGTTCTGGAAACCTAACTCATATATGCTTTTGTGACGATTTTTGGTGAATTAATTGAGATGCTATGATCTATTGAATAGAGTAATCTTTCAATTAGAATTCTGTCTTGATGAAACTAGCTGCTGAACTTTGTGAAAATACATGAAACGTGCTAAGTACTAGATAATTGTTATGTTTTGACCAAATTGCTCTTGCGGGGAATAATTGCTAGTAATGTACAATATTAATACATGATATGTAAGTAGTTGTTCACACATGTAACGTATCACGAATGTGTTTGTTGAGACACACACAATTCACAAACGAAACACGAAACGTATCTTGTGCATAGGTATTATGTGCCGAGTCTAGAGACTCGATAATAGTTCCAACACTTTGAAAATCTCCTTGTTGTTTTAGAACGCTAGCGAGGGTTTTCTGCGACGCACATCACTTGGGTGACTTGTTTTTGGAATTCTTCGCAAACAGTGAGTTTCACGTTTCCCCTTTTAACTCTTTTAAACGCTTTTCACTTGGTGGAGAATACATACTCCGAAACGCTTTAGATTTTGTTATTAGATTATATATCACTTGTAAAGGCTAAGTGGCAAACGAAACAACTGAAGTCCTTCACACATCGAACCGTTTAATATTGGATAATAGCGAGTCACTGTTGAGTAGTACTACTGGGTTTGACAAACCCCACCCAACGCTAAGCTCGACTGGAGGTCGAGTGGGTGTAATTTTGGCTAACACATTACCATGGTCGGGATAGACCTGGTGGCTAGGCACATGATAAACAGTCAAATTCGGTGTCGAACACTTATTAATACTTTCTTTATAGGCTAGCTACCTATAGATATATAATTGATTTAACACTATCTGGTAACGCAAAATGCTAAACGCAAAACGCTAAACGCAAACGTAAACGCAAACGCTTTATTGTATATACACTTGTGAACTCACCAACCCCGTGTTGACACTTTTAGTATGTCATTCTCAGGTAGCCGAGGCGGGCGCGCGGTATAGGATCATGCATTACTTTGAACGTTATTGTTTATGCAAACTTGTTTTAAACTATTATTATTGGGTTTTGAAGTCGTCCTGCGTGACGCAACTTTTGGTTAAAGGTTTTACGCTTCCGCATTTATTTACACTTAAATGTTTTCATGGTTTGAAAACTTTATTTATGGTTTGATTATAACTAATGATTCTGATCCTGTTAGTTCACACCCTCTGACGGTAAAACTCCGTTAGTGGATTTGAGGGTGTGACAGATTGGTATCAGAGCCATTGGTTATAGCGAACTAGGAATTGCATGCATACTAGACTATAACCGCAACGACCCATTAGTTATAATTATACGCACTGCATATATATTTTGCTTAGTCTCTCGTTATCTTATCTCTTTACCTCATTCACTCATATGCGCACATACACGTCTTCCCTGTAGGGATGTCGACGCTACCATCATCATCATCTGACCAGATGACTCATGCTCATGGAAAGGAACCGCAGTTACCTACCTCATCCCCACCCCGAGTAGTCCCGGAACTAAAAGCCCCTGCACCGAAGAGGTATCGCCTGTCTGGAGGCATGTACGACGACGACGTTAGCTGGGATTGGTACCCAAGTCTGATCAGACGTATGGTCTATCGCGAACAAGTTCCCCCGCTACCCCACCCGAGTCGTCCTACTTACCCCAACATTCTACCACCCATAACCGAACCAACGGAGCGAGTTCTCACGGCTGTTGTCTCTTGTTTAGAGCGTGACGTGGGTTTTATGCGCTCGGCGAGAGCGGACATTCCCGGATTGATAAGAAATGGAACCGAGGCTAGGGAGGAAATTTCCCGCCTGAAAACGACTATGAAGGGAATGCAAGATGCTAGTGATAAACAGATGAAGATTATGAGAAAAATGCAAGCAGAGATGATAGACTTGCAAGAGCAACTCCAAGTGGCAAGAACCAGGACGGAGATAGCTCTAGAGCGTTGCGATGTTTTACAGATTCAAATTGCTCAGGATGCAGCAGAACCCGAGGAAGAACCTGAGGAGGAACCCGAGGAAGATCCCAAGGAGGAACCCGAAGAGGAACCGGAGGAAGAACCGGCTGAGCCAGAGGCACACTCAGAGGTGTCCTCAGACGATGACATCTAAGGATGATAACACTTAGATGGAGGGGTTGTCTCCATCCCAACTATTATTTTCTATGATTTTAAGGATTGGTTTTAAATACTTTGTAGCGAATACAATGGTTTTAATCATGAATTATTATTTGGATTATTATATGGTTGTGATGTTTGTTTCTTTTATCCTTTCTTACCTATCTTTTATTACATGTATGGTGCGTTGCATATGAAACCGAGAATTCATGTCTAACCTCTTATGCTGTGATTCTAGGAAATGGCTGGAAGAAACGCTGGACACGGTCGCGGTAACATCAACTTAACCGCAGCAGAACTCCAAACCCTGTTGAATGACCATGCGGCGGCAGCCCTAGCCGCATATGTTCAGAATCAAGCCGGAGGTCCAACTGGAATGTGTACTTTCAAGAACTACCTGTATGGCAAGCCCAATTCGTTTAAGGGCACTGAGGGAGCCATAGGTTTCCTGCGTTGGGCTGAGAAGGCTGAATCAGCTTTTGAGATGTGTAACTGACCACCTGCCAGTAGGGTCAAATTTGCTACTGGAACACTGGAAGATTCTGCTCTCACTTGGTGGAATTCGAATGTGCAAATTCTTGGATTGGAATTGGGAAACGCTATGAACTGGGAAGAGTTCAAGAACATGATGCGAGAGGAGTATTGTCCTAGAGAGGAAATCGTGAAGTTGGAATCTGAGTTTTGGTCATTGAAAATGGTGGGTTCCGAGATTGAAGCCTACACCACTCGTTCTCACGAGCTAGCAGTAATGTGTCCACGGATGGTAGACCCGCCGAGTAAGAGAATCGAGATGTACATCGATGGGTTGGTACCGCAAATTCAGGGTATGGTGACGTCTTCTAAACCGGCTACAATTCAACAAGCGATCCGGTTAGCTTACAAACTGACGGATCAGGCAGTGACCCAAGGTGCGTTACCACCTAGAGGTTCGACCTCTAAAACCCGTGATAACCCGAGCACAGACAACAACAGCAACAACAACCCGAGTAATGGAAAGAGGAAATTTGACAACACCAGGTCCTCATCATCGAACCCCCCACAGCAACAACACTACCGTAAGCCCGAACTCACTCGGAGCTTCAACAATCAGGGTCCCAAAAATAACAATAACGGTGGCGGGCAGGGTTTGAGCGGCTATGCTGGGAAACACCCGAAATGCAACAGTTGCAACTATCACCATGCTGGCCCGTGTGACCGTGTCAAGTGTCTGAGATACGGAAAAATGGGTCATCAGGCCAAGGAATGTAGGGGAGACCTAGCGGCAAGGGGTGCTCCTAAACCACCCATGGCGACTAAAGGGTGTTTCGAGTGTGGTCAAGAGGGTCATTTCAGGAAGGATTTCCCTAAACTAAAGCAGAACGAGAGCAATGGAGGCAGCAGCAGTGGCGGAAGCAATGGTAAAGGTAGAGCTTTCGTCATTGGGTCGGGCCAAGCCCGCAGCGACCCGTATGTGGTGACCGGTAAGTTTCCTGTGAACGACTGTTTTGCTTCTGTTTTGTTTGACACTGGAGCTGATAGAAGTTTTGTGTCAAAAGCCTTTAGTAAACTCTTAGACTTAATTCCAACCCCGTTTGATGCTAAGTTTCCTGTTGAATTAGCTGACGGTAAGTCTATAGAAACAACTCATGTACTTGTGGGATGTAAGTTGAAACTGTCAGGTCATACTTTTGATATCGACCTCATACCTTTTTCACTTGGTAGTTTCGATGTCGTTGTCGGCATGGACTGTTTATCTGAGAACCGAGCGGAGATTATATGTCACGACAAGATAGTCCACATCACTACCCCTTCCGGCGAGATCATTTCGATCCAGGACGAGAAAAGTGGCATGACCACCAGCGTCATCACCCTCATGAAGGCGCAAAAATATCTACGAAAGGGTCATCCGGCAATCTTAGCCCATATTGTTGAGAAACCCGCGGAAGAAAAGCGAATCGGAGACATACCGATTGTGCGAGATTTTCCGGAAGTTTTTCTGGAGGATTTGCCTGGACTCCCTCCTATTCGACAAGTCGAGTTCCAAATCGAATTGACCCCCGGTGCAGCACCCATAGCCCGAGCCCCGTATCGGCTCGCACCGGCAGAGCTTCAGGAGTTGTCCACTCAATTGCAAGATTTGTAGGATAAAGGTTTTATCCGAACTAGCTCATCACCATGGGGAGCCCCTGTCTTATTTGTCCAGAAGAAGGACGGGACTTTCCGTATGTGCATCGACTACCGAGAGCTGAACAAGGTGACGATTAAGAACCGTTATCCCTTACCCCGAATTGATGATCTATTTGACCAACTTCAAGGATCGAGTTACTACTCGAAGATCGATCTGAGATCTGGTTACCATCAAATAAGAGTGCGCGAAGAAGATATTTCAAAAACCGCTTTCAGAACTCGGTATGGTCACTACGAGTTTTCGGTTATGCCTTTTGGCTTAACTAACGCACCAGCCGTTTTTATGGATCTCATGAATCGAGTATGCAAGGCGTACCTCGACAAATTTGTGATCGTTTTTATTGATGATATCCTCGTCTACTCCAAGAACAAGACTGACCACAAAGAACACCTGAGATTGATCCTAGATTTGCTGAAGAAGGAACAACTGTACGCTAAACTCTCGAAATGCGAATTTTGGCTTCGCGAGGTTCACTTCTTAGGACATGTGATCAATGAGAATGGTATCCATGTCGATCCCGGTAAGGTAGAGGCCATCAAAAAATGGGAAGCACCCAAGACTCCGACTGAGGTGCGAAAATTCCTAGGACTGGCCGGCTACTACCGACGTTTCATCGAGGGATTTTCAACGATTGCTCAACCTCTCACCGCTTTGAATCACAAGGGTACTAAGTACAATTGGGGTGACGCGCAAGAATCCGCTTTCCAACTGTTGAAAACCAAACTCTGTAGCGCCCCTATTCTAGCCCTTCCCGAGGGAACATAAAATTTTGAGGTACATTGTGACGCATCGATACAAGGTCTCGGTTGTGTGCTAATGCAACTAGAGAAGGTTATAGCCTATGCCTCTCGACAACTACGGATTCACGAGAAGAACTACACGACCCATGACCTGGAACTCAGAGCTGTGGTGTTTGCTCTTAAGATATGGAGGCATTACTTGTACGGTACCAAGTTTACCATTTACACCGACCACAAGAGTCTCCAACATATCTACGATCAGAAGGAGATGAACATGCGATAGCGTCGTTGGGTCGAGCTGCTTAAGGATTATGATTGTGCCATCAAGTACCACCCTGGCAAGGCCAATGTAGTGGCCGACGCTCACAGCAGAAAAGAAACCGATAAACCTAGGCGAGTGCGAGCATTACAACTTACGATTCAAGCCAACTTACCCGATCAAATTCGCGATGCGCAACTCGAAGCCTTGAAGGATTATAATCTCCCATCAGAACTCATGCGGGGCATGAACAAGCAACTTGAAACCAAATCGAACGGGGTCCGATATTTCGAAAACCGGATTTGGGTTCCACGATACGGAGAGTTGAGAACTCTAGTGATGGATGAAGCACACAAGTCCAGATATTCTATCCACCCTGGTTCAGATAAATGTACCATGACTTAAAGGCACTTTACTGGTGGCTGAACATGAAAGCCGACATTGCCACCTACGTGAGCAAATGTTTGACTTGTGCAAGAGTCAAAATAGAATATCAGAAACCATCTGGTCTGCTACAGCAACCGGAACTCCCAATGTGGAAATGGGAACACATCTCAATGGATTTCATCACGGGATTACCCAAAACACCGACGGGATGCGATACCATCTGGGTGATCGTTGACCGGTTGACTAAGTCTGCACACTTCTTAGCAATCAAAGAATCGGACAAAATGGAAAGATTGACTCGCATCTACATGAAAGAAGTAGTGTATAGACACGGAGTGCCCGTCTCAATCATATCTGATCGAGATTCTCGTTTCACATCGCATTTCTGGAAGTCACTGCAAAGCGCACTAGGTACCTGCCTCGATATGAGCACAGCCTACCATCCTCAGACGGGTGGGCAAAGTGAGCGCACTATTCAGACCTTGGAGGATATGTTGCGCGCATGCGTGTAGGATTTCGGAAAAAGTTGGGAACCTCACTTACCTTTGGTAGAGTTTTCGTATAATAACAGCTACCACGCAAGCATTAAGGCAGCGCCGTTTGAAGCGTTGTACGGACGGAAGTGTCGATCACCACTCTGCTGGGCAGAGGTGGGTGATAGCCAGATCACTGGTCCGGAACTAGTACTCGAAACCTCTGAAAAGATTGTTCAAATCCGCAACCGTATGGCAGCAGCACGAGATCGCCAAAAGAGTTACGCCGACAAGCGTCGAAAGCCTCTTGAATTTCAAGTGAACGACCAAGTATTACTCAAAGTCTCACCTTGGAAAGGTGTGGTTCGCTTCGGGAAGCGAAACAAACTCAACCCACGATTCGTTGGTCCCTACCGGATAACTGAGCGCATTGGTCCGGTGGCGTACCGACTGGATTTACCAACAGAACTCAGTGGCGTACACAATGTATTCCATGTATCCAACTTGAAGAAATGCCTTTCCGATGAAACCCAAGCAGTCCCTTTGGACGAATTGCAAGTTGATGAACAACTACGCTTCATTGAGGAACCATTCGAAGTTTTGGATTGGGAAACCAAAACACTCAAGCACAGCAAGATTCCAATCCTTAAGGTTCGTTGGAACTCGAGAGTGGACCGGAGTTCACGTGGGAACGCGAGGATCAAATGATGAAAAAGTATCCTCACCTTTTTGAAGGGTTGACCAAACACCGAAAACCGCGAAACCCGTCGAACCGTCAGAAATCACCAGAGGTATGAATTAAATTTTGGGATGAAATTTCTTTCTACTAGGGGATGATATGACAAACTGAAAATTTTTCTTGCTTTTTCAGACACTCATCGCGACTTGACTCAAATTTTCGGGACGAAAATTCTTTAACATGGGAATGATGTGACACTCGTCAATTTCAGGTTAACTCCGTTAACTCAAACTCCGTCAATTCAAACTTAAGATCACTTGATCTATAACGCACACCTCATTGCATTTAAAATAGAGTTTTAAATGACGCTTGACAATCACTACATGTGTAGTCTTTCGGGATTGCACCTAAACGCAAAAGAGTTGATGCAAACCATTGGTGAATAAACGAAAAACATCCAAACAATAATTATGTGATAATTATTTGTTAGGCTTATGTGTTATTTGATAATATCATTTAAAACACTAACTCAAGATGCAAACAAGTTACTTTAGGCAAGAAAAGTGATAATTAGAAGTTGAGGGGCCTTGATGTAACATGTTATTATTTAATAATAACAAAACCCTAACTTTCTCTTCCTCTCTCTAATCCCGATCGGCCCCCCTCCCTTCCCCTCTCTTGGCTGCCGAAAACAAACACACACATACACACAAGATTTTTCAAGTTTGGTTGAAGATTAAGGTGCTAGGAAGGTATAAACAACTATCCTATGTATTTTACATATTTAATTTTGATCTTGAATGGGTTAATCTAAAACCCTAAGTCACGAAATTGATGAATAAGATGAACTAGGGTTGATTTATGCTAGATGATGATTGATTATGCTTTGGTTATTGATTTAGATGATCATATGTGATTTTGAACGGTGAAAGATTGTTAAATCATTGATTATTTGTAAACCCTAGAGAGTTACTACTGATTTTGATGGATAATTATGCTTATTACATGGTTGGAGATATGTCGTATGCTTAGGATGCATGTTAGACGATTGTTTGTGCTTGCTGAGTTTTGACAGCAGAGATTGTTAAACTTGAACGACATGTAACTTGTTAAATATAAAAGCAAACTGAGCTATTTATGAGTCTAAGAGGTAGTACTCTGAGTCTGGTTTCCAGAAAACCAACCACTCCTAATTTGGAGGTGTTTTGGTTGCTCAAACGATTTAAATGTGATTAAAGGTCAAAACTGGTACTGGACAGATTGTAAGTTATGTTTAGGCAACTGTAACTAAATGTTAATGTGGAAATTGGTCGAGGTTGTTAACACTACAGGGTACTATGTTGAGTCTAGTTTCTATAAAGTCCAAGTTTGTAATATTTGGACGAGTAAAAGTTAACTTTTATTATTTTACAAAACTAAAGTGCAAATCTGAATTGTGTGACCTGCTGTTAGGTTGTTTTGTAGTTATCATATCTCATGAACTACAAGACCAAATGGGTTGGTTCCACTTCTGGAAGTTAAAATGTTGAGTTAAGAACCTAACCCAATTGGTCTTGCATTAGTTGTATTTTTCATTTAACGGGAATAACAAATAACATTCTGTTGCGCATGATTTTGACTGCTGTGAGTTGCTGTAATTTTTTGATCATTGTGTGAAATCTATGAGGAATAAAAATACAATAAAATATGTTCTGGAAACCTAACTCATGTATGCTTTTGTGACGATTTTTGGTGAATTAATTGAGATGCTATGATCTGTTGAATAGAGTAATCTTTCAAGTAGAATTCTGTCTTGATGAAACTAGCTGCTGAACTTTGTGAAAATACATGAAACGTGCTAAGTACTAGATAATTGTTATGTTTTGACCAAATTGCCCTTGCGGGAAATAATTGCTAGTAATGTACAATATTAATACATGATATGTAAGTCGTTGTTCACACATGTAACGTATCACGAATGTGTTTGTTGAGACACACACAATTCACAAACGAAACACGAAACGTATCTTGTGCATAGGTATTATGATTATGGAATCAAGTATTATCCTGGTGAGGCTAATATGGTTGCTGACGGCCAGAATTTGAAGAAGATACTACGACATTTAAGTAGTATAAATTAGTTAGTACTCCGGATTGCATTAGCGAGATCCACGAGGTATAGTTAAAAGTTATAAAGGATGAGAGCAATACGAAAAAATAAATGAATTTTCTAGTTACACCGAGTGTTGAAAGATAATACTTATGATGTGAAGATCAGATTTGGTCGCCTGAGGATTCCACGTCATGGATATCTTCGAGGCCAAATCCTAGATGAAGGTCATAAGTCTAGATGTCGGTTATAATTAAGGCATATACTAATAGAAGTGAAACGCTTTAGTAGAAGTCAAATGAAGATGAGTCCATAGTATGTGACAGTTGTGGATAGACATGATACTTTGCCAACACAGATAAGAACAACCCCAAGTGTTATGAATGTGGAGTCTAAATTCACACTGTAAGAGGATGCTAGAAACCTGGGACACAAGGTGGAAAGACATGTGAGGGAAGCGTAGATATGGTTTAGACTTATGTCTACCTGAATTGATTCTTGACACAAATGATTAGTGTGTAATTGATAATCATGTGATCATGGAAGGGAAGTCCTCTGGAATGGAAAGGATAGGAGGGTATGATAAACGAAGGTCAAGACGTACCCGAAGGGAAGTCAGTTAAGGTAATTGGTTAAGATAAGATCAGGCAGCCTGATATGCAACGGCAAACAACAACGGATTCATAAGACAACGTGAGACTTGATTAGTCAAGCAGAGGAAGATGTATCATCATGGACTTCATGATCAAGTTACCTTAGACGGCTATAACTCATGAACCCTACGTGTTGATACAAAGCTGAGAATGAAAGAAGGTTTAAATGGTAACTTAAGGAGTTCTCCAACAAGTTATGCAATGGATGCACTCAAGGATTGCAAGAAGTGTTCCGGGATGGACAAAGGGGTTTCAAGAAATATTCATTAAAAAGGAACTGGGAGTGCTTCCTTACGTTTTGAGTGCATCGCAAACAGTATATTTGCTAAAGGTTGCAAACGGACAGAATGGTCATTCAGTGCTCAGTGTAATGATAGTAAGTGCAATGTTTTTATTTAAAGGACAAGAAAGAAGAGTATGCTTGTGGAAGTGATATGCATTAGCAAAGTCTAGATAAGGAAACGTATCATCAAGGACTTCATAGACAAGCTACCTAGAAAGCTAAAACTAATTAACATCACTCGATAATTGTGAGACAAAGTATAAATCGGTAAGTTAGGAAGCTAAGCCGGTTCAAGAAAGAATGTGAATATAGGAAGTAGTCCTTTTACAAGGACTAAGTAGGTTTCGAGGAAGAAACCTCTTATAAGGAGGGTAGACTTGTAACATCCCGAAATTTCTAAGAATAAATAATTAATATATATTTATTTAAGAGGGAAAAGTTTACTTAAGTTAGTAGAGAAATAAAATAATAATGATGTAATGATAAGTAGGCTAATTAGATGGAATTAATTATGGACCAAAAAGGAAAGATGGGCTTAAGGTCCATGGGCTTAAGGGAGTATAAATACCCCTTAAAACCCTAATCCTTTCCATTTTCATACATCTCCACACCATAGCCTACACCATCAAAACACACATTCTCGTTTTTGAGAAAACCACCCACAAAGACACAAAGATTCCCGGAGATCTAGCCGTTGGATCGGTATTAAATTTTAACTGAGTGTTCAAGGTATATAAATGAAGGTTCCCACCGATTAGATCTTAGATCAGAGGTCGGCAAGTACGGTTTTTATCAGCAAAACCATAGCAGCTCAAAAAGAAGATTTCCGGCTAATGTTCCACTATTCCGGCGACTGTAGCGGCCATTTCCGGCGAAGGTGAGCTAATGGGTTTGAAGATCGGGGCAAGACGGTTCCATGGCCACTTGAATCACTCAAATCAGAGTTCGTTTGATATGGTTTTAAGCCTCTCGAGTGATTTTAGACAAAAACCTCAAGATACGTTTTTGTTAAAAATGTTTACTTTTCATGAACGGATTTACATGAAAATTGGTACGATGATAGATCGGGTCTAGATAAATCGTAAAGTTTCAAACTTGAAGAGTAAAATGGACTTAACGAACTCATGGTTATGAACGGCTCGTTTAAATAAACTCTAGATCTATGTTAGAACGTTTTGACACTAAAGGTTGAAACTTTATACCTAGATTGGGTTAAAACTTGATGATGGAATGATAAAGAATGTAAAACAGTTAAGAGAATGGGATATAGGTGATTGAAGGTGTAACCTTGGACGTTAACGGTTATTTGAGCCTAAAATGGACTTAAGAATAGAAAGATGAACTAGAAACATCCAACCTGGGGGTTCTCGGCCAAATTTGAGAATTCTCGGTCAAACCAAATGGTTCTCGGTCAACATGCAGTCAACAAGAGTTCTCGGCCATGTGAGTTCTCGGTCACGCTGAGTTCTCAGTCAAAGAAGGGGTTCTCGGTCAGACACGAGAATTCGGACAACATGGTTCTCGGTCTTGAGTTCTGGCCATTCGGTTCACTATGGACTTTGGGCCTAGATTCAGCTGGCCCAGACACCATTAGAAAGAAAGACGGTCCGGGTTAATTAAACCCATTTGAAACAAGCTAGCCCACTAGTGTAATAAAACAAGCCCAGTTTAGAAAATACGTTGGTTAACTAAAATACCAACTTAATTAATTATACGGTAATTAACAAATATATATATTTAACAGTTAGCCGGGCTCAATTAAAGAAGGGGATAACGATTAACGGTGAACGCAACCGGATCCAGGTGAGTTTCTAGCCCCATTTCCTTGTTATGTTTTCGGGGCTGTGTGCATACTCAATGTGAATGTTAATACACTTACCTTAAATGGTAAGTGTATGCCTTAACGACGAATGTGATAGTTATGAAGGTATGCTTGACAGTACGTGAACGACCTTTGGGTATTGCACGTATTGTTAAGAAAAGTATAATGTAATAGGCATGATATTGGTAGTTGTGAATGTATGCTTGACAGTACGTGAACGACATTCGGGTATTGCACGTATTGTTAAGGAAAGTATAATGTAATATGTATGATATGTGTATGTGAATAAGGAAGTGTGTACGACTATGATATGTAAGATATTAAATGTATGGACGTGATAATGGTGATGATAATGAAAGGTAAGGAAAGGTTAAAGGGTTGCATACCCTAATAATATATGCGAAGGTTAAAGGGTTTCAGACTCTTCTAAACTCTGCGAAGGTTAAATGGTTGCATACCCTTATAATATATGTGAAGGTTAAAGGGTTGCAGACTCTTCCAACTTTGCGAAGGTTAAAGGGTTGCATACCCTAATAATATATGCGAAGGTTAAAAGGGTTGCATACCCTAATAATATATGTGAAGGTTAAAGGGTTGCATACTCTAATAATATATGCGAAGGTTATAGGGCGTAATGCTCTTTAAAACAATGTTTGAATAGGAAAGGTAGAAAGTGTAAAGGTAAGTAAGTATGTTATAACCTAAAGTATGAAAGTAAGAAGTATGTACGAAAGTATGGAATCATGAATGTGTTGTATGTTGTTTGAGTAACTAGAACTCACTCAGTGTAGCTGACTTTTAGTATTCACGCAGGTGAGTAGGATGAGGCAGCTCGCTTGAGGGGAACACATGGCATGGAATTGAATATACTGGCATCTCAAGGAAGTGTTATGATATTTTAAAGACAATATTTTATGTTTAAACTACTTTGAATGTTTATTATGATGAGATTTGAAAGCTATGTAATATATTCTGGTTGAAGTTTTAATATTCCGCGAATGATTTAATTAACTCTGATGATTAGAACTGTGTTTATGAGTAAATCCAACGTCCAAATGTGAGGCAATGGTAACGGGGCCTTACACAACCAATTGTGGTTGACCCGCCAATTATGGACTTCACTACCTTGCCCCCGTGTGGTGGTAGTGCGTCATACCCAACACCACAATTGCATCACTCCATGTGGGTGGATCCCAATCTAGTTTCAAGTCAATGTGCCTCACAACAACAAGGAGGTGAACAAGGAGTATTTGGATTTGGTGAGTTATCAGATATGATGACATCCATATTCGGACCACCTCAGTCGCGCTACTACTAATTTGGTGCTTTCTTGTGCTAGTTTGTATATGAATATTTCTTTTTGTATTGTTTTTGGTTTGGGTGGTGCATGTGTGATATTGATTAAAGGGTTGTGGTTCGATGGGGATGTGAACTTTAATTAAAATAATAAAAATAAAACAAAAATGTGTCAAAACCATACATTGGGGACATTGTATCCCAAGTGTGGGGATGTGAAAAAAATTTTGAGAAATTTTTTGTTTATGGTTCAAAAGATGTGTTGAGATAAAGTTCCATTTTCATGGTCATAATTCCCTTGTGTGAGTTTTGCCAAGTTTTAAAAGAAATGGTAATAGATTTTCAGCCAAGAGTGACATGTTCTTGGTTATTTATTTCACGTAACATGAAGGTAACAAATTTCGGGTTGGAACTTTATAACACGGGTTTTCATTTTTGGCATTATTTGAGGATAGCAGTGTGACCATTCTTGTTAAAACTTGTGTAATGAATGTGTTCCGAGACCTTAGCTTGGCATGAGTGCAAAAATGATAGAGGCATTTAAGTATAGCCTATTCTGGATGAGTGCTAGTGTGGGTTTTAGGGGTTGGGTCTTATACATTATACATATGAGTGTGGTTAATGAGAGGGGGGGTTGGTTCCTTTAGAAGCCATTTTTGGACTTATTTTTTTATCAATCAACACCCCGCTGTTACAATTGTGAGACGATCCAGCTTAGTAGATTAATTCTTGTATGTGTATTTTTGTTTGGTAATTGTTACCAACACAATTTAGTATTGTGTTTATTAATTAAAAATAAAATCTGAGATTATTTGGTCAAAGTATAGAGTGATGAAAAAAAAGATAGAGAAAGAAAAGTTAGTGGTGTATATAGTTGTTCATTTTATATTTATGTTTACTTAGTTTGTATGTAAACATGGTACCCTAACACTTGGCCCCGTTACAACCCATTGTAAGCCCTCTTGATTTGTACGAGTGTCTATGCATTTATTAGGTAGAGATTCGATAGTTCCACAAGCTTATTATAGTAGGTTGGCACACGTGCATCTAGGTGGACTAGCACATCATGCTAGCTTTGAAAAAAGTCATTGAGCGGAAAGTTCAAGAGGGGTGTGTTGCGTGAAAGAAAAACAGGAAACGTGTTAGGTTTGGTTGAATTTCTATGTTTGAGGAATATGAATGTGTTATTAGTGCAAATACGAAACACATGGGAATAGGGTATGACTTGGGACCTTAATCGAGATGCGTTTTGTTGAATGAGTTAATGTTTAACTTTGAATGATTGAGTTGCTTGAGGGCAAGCAACGGGTAAGTGTGGGAATGTGATGGGTGGTCCATTGGACAACCCTTAAGTGATATAAGACCTTTAATAGTCATACATATAATTGGTTTATTATGTGGAATTGGATGACTACGTTTATATGATTATTTCAGGTATAAGAGACGTAAAAGAAGTGAATTGATGCGTTGGAAGGAAGCTAGTTAAAACGAGAAATTCGGACAATAAAAGAGGGCGGAAGAACAAGAAAACAAGGAGGCTAAAGTGGAAGCTACTGTAAGCTACGGTGGGGACTGGGTACAATATGCTGCCATAAGGCAGCTTTTAACTACCGTGGGTCTGACGCTGAAAAGTGTAACGACCATTTAAACTCGTTTTTTAGACGTCTTTTGGGTATCTTATCACTATCTTTCAATTGAGAACGACCAAGGGGCGATTTTCAGATGCCATAAATCATTTGTGAGTTATGTAATCATTGGAGACTTGTTTTTGATTGGTATGCATACTATAATCGAAGGGATGATGAACCGAATCATGCTCGGCTAATTCTCTTTGTGTTTTCCCGGATTGTAAGATTTTATCTTGAATGTTGATTGAATGTTTATGCAATTTATGAGATAATAGTTTGATCTTATTGATTTCATTATTATGGTGTTTATAAATTGACTGATGGATTGTTGGTTTGTTGAGTTCATGTTCTAAACCGTAAGTTCTTGGTGCTTAAACAATCGGGATTAATTGGGAGGGATTCGAGGTTGGATGAACTAATTGATATTTGAGTGATTACCTTGCATTTATAATCCAAGTACTTAGTCTTCAATTATAACAATCGTTTTGCATAAGCACGAACTATGTCTTTATAGTTCATCTCAGATAAAACATTTACTCTAACATTCAAAGAAACCTGATACCGAGGGAAGGCATATTTTCTCATCTTGTTTTAAAACTCGTTAAATTGTTTTTAGTTCTCTTTGCTAATCAAACCAAACAACCAAATCTTTGAATTTATTTTCTGCACTTAGTTTAATATAGTTAAATTACAAAGCTACTTAATCACACATTTTCCACAAACTCCCTGTGTTCGATACCCACTTACTGCTATCTAATTAGTGTACTTGGTTTTATTTGAGTGAGTCTACTACCTCACAACAGATATTCAATTATTGGTTTGCTTAATATTTTTATATTATATAGTTAGTGTCAAAACTAGGACTGTTTAAAGGGTATGGCCCGACCTTTTTACCAAAACCTAACTCGAGCCCTTTACCCTTTTAGGAAGAAACATGGACTCGAGACCCTACCCTCTAAACAATAAAAGGATCAGGTATATAAATAAGAGTTTCAATGGTCTAACCCTCTCCCCTTTAACAACATCAATTATATCTCCTTTTCAGAATCTTCTAGTTGTATATCTTATACATAACTTTAACATATGAATCCTATAACTATACTTTCATATAATAACATAGTAAATTTGAACATTGAAATTTTGTCAACAATTTGAACCGATGCAAATAGTATTCACATTCACAAATTATATGCATTGAAAAATCCGGTGGTTCCCATATATTTGTTTCCAGTAGTATGACCCTTTATTTTATTTTTTCTTAGTAGTTGGGAAATTTCAAATGAATCATATACGAAGTACAAATCTCTCCTGAATTTCATATGAATCGTGAATCTGGTAAATATCTAGTAATTGGTAAATGGGTCAAGGGTTTGAATAAGGGTCAGACCCTTGAAATCCTTCTACCTTATAAAGTGACAGAACCGAGCCTCGGTGCGGAAACGTGAATAATCGTTATTAACGGTGGAGCTCGGATCTAGGGTTAGGATCGAATCTCACTCATACTCACTCTTGAAAGATGTTTGGACGGGTGAGGTGTATTTGGGAGAGAGCCTGATTTGATTAACAATCAATAATAGGATGAACAATTGTAATCAAAACACAAACAAGATAGAAATGGTAGTAGGATAATATTAGTCGAATGATTCTCATAAAGATGAATCACTCATACATACATTCATACATACATTCGATTAAGAAATATCAGCCGCCACCAGGAGAGCTCATCCTGGAGGCGGAGACTCTCTCAAAGGGATAAAACCCTAGATCTCACTCAATACACAATACACTCACTCATACTAGACAAATGAATAAAAACATCTATTTATACTAGTCTAGCATGACTTGGTCTTCAAGCCATCCACCCTTGGTTGAGACCAAACAATATATTTTTCACCCATAAATTAATTCGATGTGTCGTTCTAAAACATAGGTTCCAACAATCTCCCCCTTAGACCGATGCCATCGAATTTCTTCCATGATCACCTCATAACTCGTTGTCTTTCGTTGAAATTCTCCCCCTCACATTAAGCTTCTCCCATTGTTCATTTCGAATTATCACTCTTATACCACTTCTGGATATAGTTGTATGGGCATATGAACGAGGCTTTGAACTTCAAATATGTTAGTGCACGAAATTGTTGTCCGTAGCATTCGAATAATTTATACATAGTCTAGATTGAATATTTATTGTAAATGGCCCATTCGCCAAGGTTTGTATAGCGAATGAGGTCCATTCGTTAGTGATCTAGGCTAGTTCGTTAATGTATAAATCCATTCGTTATGGAAGCATAACGAATGAGGGATAGTTCGTTAAGTTATTACCATTCGTCATGGAATGTTGACGAATGGAGTCTAATTCCTTATGGAGGCATAACGAATTAGAGTTAACTTAACGAATGGAGCATGTGGCCTATAAATAGGTGGTTCCATGCTCATAATTAAGTGAGATCACACACATGAGATTAAAGTATGTATTTAAAGTATTCATGCTCGTATTGTATAATCGATGTATCAACGCGGCTAGATCCATGGCGGGTTCTCTCAATTGGTATCAGAGCACGTGGCTGCTCTCGATGCATCAATATTAAGGTATGAATATTCTGTTAGTGCACGGTTTTAACTGGTGATTTGCAGTTAAAGTATTCAAGGATAAATTATTCGATAGCTACGGAAAAGGGGGAGTCTGTTAGTGCACGGTTTCGGTGTCCGTAGCGATCGAATAAGTTATAGATAGTCAAGATTGAATATTTATTGTAAATGGCCCATTCACTATGGTTTGTATAGCGAATGAGGTCCATTCGTTAGTAATCTAGGCTAGTTCGTTAATGTATAAGTCCATTCGTTATGGAAGCATAACGAATAAGGGCTAGTTCGTTAAGTTATTACCATTCGTCATGGAATGTTGACGAATGGAGTCTAATTCGTTATGGAGGCATAAGGAATTAGAGTTAACTTAATGAATGGAGCATGTGGCCTATAAATAGGTGGTTCCATGCTCATAATTAAGGGAAATCACACACATAGAATAAGTGAGATCCATAAGTTATTATGTATTTACTCTCCATAATGTATTCATCACATATTTATCAATAAACCGTATTTAAAGTATAGATCTCGTATTGTTTATCGATGTATCGACGCGGCTAGATCCATGGCGGGCTCTCTCAAAAGATCAACTTCAAGTAACAAGGTGACCACAAACAGAAATAAACTCAATGTGATCATCAAATAATCTTCAATTCTTAACTTTAGTCTTTTACTTGACATGAAGCTAACCATTTGCAATGAAATTCAAAGATTTTTACTCCCCCAATTTCGTTGCAATTGTCTTTAATAAATGTGTCTTCAAATAAATATGTCTTCAAATCAAATGTGTCTTCATATGTTGGTTGACACTAAAAGTGATTAAATCCTTAAGCTTGGTCAACACTTGTTCTTGTAAAGCTTTTGATGAAGTCGTGAAATTGGATGAGGTTTGAATTCCATAAGCTTGTTGATGATTGGAGAAAATTACCAAAATACCCCTGAGTATATATCTTACGTAGAGAATAGCTTGGTCAAACAGTCAACGGCACCGAAAAAAATCTCAAAAGTTTCTTCAAAACCTTGAAATAATTCACAAACACAAACTTTCTGTTTCCTAGCACACAGTGTGCTTGGGACCACTTCATTAGCACAAAGTGTGCTAGGAAGCACTCTACTAGCACAATGTGCTTGGGAACACTTCGCTAGCACAAAGTGTGCTAGGAAGCACTTCACTAGCACAAAGTGTGCTGGGAAGTGTGCTCGGAAGCAAAGCACTTGTCATTTTTCATTTTTTTCACTAGCACACAGTGTGCTCGAAAGTGTGCTAGGAAGTGTGCTCGGAAGCACTTGTGATTTTTCAATTTTTTTTCACTAGCACAAAGTGTGCTCGGAAGCACTTCACTAGCAGAAAGTGTGCTTGGAACTTAAAAGATAGTTTTCTTGAGAAGACCAAGGATATGCAAGGGGTTACTCGACACTAGAACTTGACGTGCCTGAGATAAGATATGCCTGAGATAAAGTGTGCCTGAACCAAAAATTGTGCTTGGGCAAAGCACAATCTGTGCACGAAGCAACACTTGACTATTATTATTACTCGAGAACAATCTTATATGTTCATTGTATGCCCGGTACATCAAAAATTCATTTCTGCATCATCAATCACTGATTTTCCCTTGCAGAACCTGCTTGAATATTCACTTTGCATTTGCTACAACAAACAATGATAACATTGCCTTTAGTACCTGTTCATTCTTGACTTGTACCTTCTTCATACCAGTTTGTACCAACGGCAACGTTTTCCAACATACCATATCCTGTTTGTGCAGCAAACTTATCAAAATCAATACCGAGCAAACAAAACCCTAATTCTTTCAGATCGAAAAACTGGTTTCGAAATCCGAAAAGAATCGATGTAGCAATATCCACGTCGTCTCGAAATTAAAGAAACATATCTTCATATCATCAATCAACCTTTTCAGATCTGGAAATCATCAAATGAACAGGGTTGCCCCAAAACGAGCCAAATAACACTGTTACATCAGATCTGGACCATTCTGACCAAATAAACATGAAACTGATGTTGGATCTCCAAACGAGTCATCAACCCAAACATAAATCCATAAAATTTTCTCCGAATCATCAAATAATTTCAAAACCTCCAAAAATAATTTCAACGAACTTCATCGTTTAACGTCCATGGTGGATTCAAGAGCGAAATGAAACAGTTCAGCGGTTAGTCTGAACGATTCAGTAACCCCGCTCTGATACCAATTGACATAACCGAGCCCCGGTGCGGAAGCGTGAATAATCGTTATTAACGGTGGAGCTCGGATCTAGGGTTAGGATCGAATCTCACTCATACTCACTCTTGAAAGATGTTTGGACGGGTGAGGTGTATTTGGGAGAGAGCCTGATTTGATTAACAATCAATAATAGGATGAACAATTGTAATCAAAACACAAATAAGATAGAAATGGTAATAGGATAATATTAGTCGAATGATTCTCATAAAGATGAATCACTCATAAATACATTCATACATACATTCGATTAAGAAATATCAGCCGCCACCAGGAGAGCTCATCCTGGAGGCGGAGACTCTCTCAAAGGGATAAAACCCTAGATCTCACTCAATACACAATACACTCACTCATACTAGACAAATGAATAAAAACATCTATTTATACTAGTCTAGCATGACTTGGTCTTCAAGCCATCCACCCTTGGTTGAGAGCAAACAATATATTTTTCTCCCACAAATTAATTCGATGCGTCGGTCTAAAACATATGTTCCAAGATAAGGTGAAATTTAAATACCCTTGACCTGACCCATATTATATACCCAATATAATTTAGGGTTTTGCGATTCGGGTAATCGGGTTTCAAGGGTCCGACCCTTATCTTCCTCACAACTCAACCTCGTGTTGACACACACACACACATGCACGCGCGCGCGCACACACACACACGCATATATATATATATATATATATAAATATATATATATATTGTACGCATATTACATGTTATCACATGGTTTGAAGCAAATGTGAAGATCATTTAGAAAGACCCTACACTATTTAGTGAAAATATAATTATGTTTTGTTTTTTCTTATTTTGGAATATATATTTTATTTTGGACGATTTTGTCTTTGACATGAAATATTGTGTACTTGGTTGAAATTTAATAAATAAATTATATATTGTCGTAAATAATTACAAGATAGTGTCTTTGAGCTGTGAACCAATGGTTCGCAACCCGGCCTTCTGTCGTAGGTTAAGGTGTGACAACACCAACTACCACAAACACCAAGAATCCACTGATAATCACAATTAATACAACAAAAATCCGTCACAGAAACCAACTAATCACGGAAAATTCCGAAAAATTTTCAAAAATAGTGTCTTTGTTAAAGTTTTTTCACAAGGTAAGATTTTGTGAGGTATTACAAAAATGGTGTAACTGTGGTTTCAAACCAAGGTTTGGTTATCTTTTCGAAGAGTGTTCCAGATATGAAATATGTAAAATAATATTTTTATTAAAATAAGGCAAGTCGTGGTATAAAACCATGGATTGCATAAAATATTAACCTAATTCCACCTTGGAAGAGGTGATGGTTTTGATTATTAGTCAAGTCGTGTTTTGAAACCACGATTCGAACTTTTTATTATTTTTCTAAATGCCAAGTAGTATATGTATATGTTTACTTCTTTTTATCTTTACTCAAGCCGTGGATTCAAACTAAGGTTTGAATTTTATTATTATTAATTTTTTAATTCAATAATGTTCATACGTGATGGTTGATAGCTTTTCCAGATTGCAGTTCATTAAATACTTGAGATTGTAAGATTAGCTTTTCTAGTGAGATTTCATGTCACAACTTTTGTAAAGAGATGTAATGTCGATAAATTTTCAGTGACTATATTAAGAAATACTTATCAAGTTAACCCTATAAGTAGAGTAAAAACACATAGTTCAGAAAAAAAACTATTAACAAGACATTTTCTCTAAATTGTATTCTCACTCATTCACAGTGTCTTCATTCAATCCATTTCTTCTAAGAGTTTACAAGGGTGGTAATATTTCTTACGATAATGGAGTTGTTTCTTGTGATGAATCAACCCAAATTTCTTCATTTCCTATTCAGCAAAAAATGTGTTACGAAGAGTTAGCTGATATGATTTATAATCTTATTGGCTTTCATAAAGAATCCTATAATTTGGTTATGTTGTTATCCTACCAGTTTCAAGGGATATGTGAAACTTCACATATTGTTGATGATGGGAGTTTAGAAATTTAGTATTTTCAAGCAGAATCAGAAAGAAACTTCATGGGTGATATTTACATTAAGTGGAAGCCAGTAATTCTTGTCCAACATGTGGGTTGTATAGAGTATAGACCTCCTTTGAATTTTTACTGTCTCAGAGGCACCCCAAGAAACAATCCATTTGAAGCCAATCTTTTGACTCGTGAATTTGCAGCCGGCGCGTCAATGTTTACCAACCAGGAAGATATTCTAGATCCGCAAGCTAGTGACGCTGACGATCAAGGGGGGATTTGACAACTTTGATTATCAAAGATTTGAATAATAAGAAGATGCGAGAGAGGATTTGAGATTGTATAACAATGAAACTGATAAAGACGATTTCTTGAACCTCCAACAGAGTATAATGTCGGAATTGTTCAAGGATTTGCTCAAGGAACGATGAACTGTACTGTTGATGATGAAGAATAGAGATTATGAGGTTCCTGGTTTTGAAGATGGCGACTACATGGATATATGGAACACGCAATAGAAATAAATTTGTGTCTGTATGTACTTCGAGTCTAAAAATGGCTTGATTTGTGTTGTTCGAAATTGGTTTGTTGAGTGTAGGAGAGAGCTAATAGTGGTTGAAAGCATACCCACAAGATGGAGGGCTAGATGAAAAATACAAGTCAGGTTTCCTGATGTTTGTGCATTTAATTGGTATGTTTCTGCATCTAAGAATAAAAATAAAAACTTGTGGAATATTTCAAGATTGGTTGGTTCACGTAACTTCTACGGTTCTGTCACTTGCGGAAACAGATGCCTTACATCTAAGACTTTAGCAACATATATTCACCATGCGATTCGTTGATATTAAGTATCATGTAAAACAAATTTGGGCTTATTGTAAGGAGACCTTGAGTGTCGAAGTTTCTTATTTCTAAGCTTGGCGAGCTTGAAGAATAACTGTCGATAATATTTACGGTAATTGGGTCTCTAAGTTTGAAAAGTTGCCTAAGTACGTTGCAGCATTAGAGCCCTCGAACCCTAATACTGTTGTGTAGTGGCCTCATCAAACAGATGGTTCATCCCAATATGCTACACTTAAGTGTGTATTTTTGGCCTTTGGGCTGCATTGAAGCTATATATCACTGTCGACCTATTATATGTGGAGACAGTACCCATTTGAAGGGATCCTATCAGGGCAAGATGCTAATTTCAGTCACAAAAGATGCAAACAATTACATACTACCGATAGCTTACGCAATCGTTGACGAAGAAACTGCGGATAGTTGGAGATGGTTTTCGCAACAATACTGGATAAATATGCAAATCATAGTATGCGACCGTTGTTCGTTATTTTAGATAGACATATAGGCATTATAGATTCTCAATAGAATCTTGAGGGATGGAAGGAACCGCATGCATATCACTGTTTTTGCCTACACTATGTTAGAAGAAACTTTATAAGCAAGTTTAAGTGTGTGAGTTTGAAAAGGCTCTGTTGGTCTACTGGAAGCACATCACGAGGAAGAAAGTACCGATGGAGTATTAGAGATAAAATGAGAGGTATCAATGAGAGGGATTATTTGCATGCTATCGAGCGTTGTAAGTGGACAGTTTATAACGATGAAGGTCACCGTCAGTGGGGTAACCTAAAAAAAATATTTCTTAGAGTTTTAACAATGTGTTAAGAGGGGATGGGATGCTACCAATTAAGGCTTGTATTGAGTGCCTGTTCAATAAAGCCTTCCAGCAGTTTCGAAAGCACATCGAGATTGCAAGGAGTTGCGTTACAACTTTACCTCCTCGAGTTTGGGACACTTATACCGAGCAAGAACTTTATGCACATAGACACACCGTAACATTATTCAATTACGATGAAGGAGTGTATAAGGTTACGTCAAGGCTGCTGGCAAACGAACATGGTGGAAATGACTATACTGTTGAATACCATAGGAAAAAAGTGTACAAGTCGTAAGCAGAGATTTTCATGTTCACATGCCATTGCAGTTTGTCATTACAGAGGTGAAAACCCTCTCAACATTGTGCATAAGTTATACTAATCCGCTCCGTGCCGACAGCAATATGTTAATGATTTTTACCCTCCTCCTCACCCTGCTTATTGGAAAGACCCAGGTTGGAAGATTAAAGCAGACTGATTATAAATCATAGCATCACGAGGAAGGAGAAAATCACGTAGATTTCGTGACGAAATGGACCTGTCGTTTCTAAGGAAACCGGTCATAACATGCTTATATGTCCCAACCAAAATCCTTGATTAATGTATTTCATATGATATTTTTGTAGTATTTAGAGTAATGTAAGTTTTATTGGTCTAGATATGTTAATGTTGTAGTACTTTGAGTAATGTAAGTGTCTATCTAAGTATTTCGAGTAATGAAAGTTTTATTTTTTTAGATATGTTATTTTATAATCTCATCTACAAGTACTGTTTTATAGTACATAGTATTCCCTTGTATTTCTCTTATTCTTTTTGTAGAGTTGTTACATCCATTGTTTGCATAGTAGTCATTGTTCATGGTAGAAACAACTTTTTCATTATCTTTTGGCAGATGCATAGATGTGAAATACACTATTATATAACAACACCACATGCATTATTAATATAACTCAGTATTTTCATAATTATACAATATTTTATAACTATGCAATAGAAATACAAATATTCGAGACATACACCATGAAATAAAAACAGGTTACTTGTGCTTGCGCATGTTCGAGTGCATATGTCTGTTGGGTTTTATACAAGATAATCAAAGTTCAAGTTAACCATATTTAACTAGAAAACGCAACGGAAGCTAGGATTTTAAAACTTGTTATGAACATACCATTATGTTAAAATCAAAACCCAATGAACAAGGATCAAAATTACAAGAACAAAATGCTCACAAAATGTAAATTGTACCTTCTTCTACCTTTAGAAGAACAAGTGATTTGTTGAAGGAGATGGTGGATGAACGACAAGCCTTCAAAGAAGAAGACCTCAAGAGTGTGATACCCCAAACTATTTGTGACAACACCAAGTGATTGCTAGGATTTATGAACACTATATGAGCTCCCAAAGACTCCCAAAATCTGCCCACCTTGAGCCGTGGGTTTTGAGAGAAAGAGAGAGAATATGAACTTGATTTTTAACACTTGAAAATTCAAATGAAAGATATTCATGCATGTCTTGGATGTGGAGATTCATAAAGAGGCATCACATGGACCAAAAGAAAGCCTTGAATTTGATTGGACCAAAACCTTCCACCCACATGGGGTGGACGGCTCCCCTTTATTTTTTTTTTTTTTTTATTTTTTTTTTTTATTATTTTGTTTTAACCATTTAAAACCATCTCCATTCATTTTATAAAACTTAATTTTATAAAATGTACATGCATTTACATAATTATTTAACCAATTAAATAATTAATTTATATAAATAAATTATCCAGATAATTTATTTAAATCCTCAAGTGTGTTTGTTTAGAAAACCAATTTCCTAAATACGTAGTGTTCGGTATTCTTTTAAATGATCAAATCACTAAAGGAATACATTTGGTGTTGTCTAGCTTGTTATTGGGTATGACCCGACTTGGATCAAACACAGTTAGCCACATTAGTATAAGTATGTGTCTCGGGCATACGTAATTCCAACAATCTCCCACTTGCACGAGATACATAGAAAATTAATGCAAGTGGTGAATACCGCCTAACAACAGTTCACCACCCCTAATGTGTTTGACGAAGTGCCATTCAATAACATCATCCCTTCAAGTTCCTTACTTGATATGATTTAGGTGAATCTATCATTATATCCCTTTGTTACTAGATGTCATGTTGAATCTAAGAGACATAGGTGATCATTCTCTTTACAATTCAACTTTATCAGGCCTTAGACATCTAAACTCTCAACACATAAGAGGAACAAATTCCATCTTGACTGTATACGCCTCCCACTATCACTTTTATACTCCACCTGAGCTCATCCTTATGTACCATCTTTTACGAATAGCGAAGGGGAGAGTCAAAGTGTAATACTTGGTGAAAATCAAGACCCAATATACATCTCAGGTCTAAGGATAATATGAAATTCTCCTTTACTCAAGATTACTAATGATCAAGTCAATCGACTCCATGTAGTAATATTGAGAGCGGGTCAGTCCAATATTTGTATCCCACAAATATCTATGAACTTTGGCAGCAAACCTATGCTCCATATTCATTCCTTATGAATATCCACCAATCCTAGTTCATAATAGTCTTGCTTCATATTTGTTCCCACAAATGTGATCGACTACGGACTTTTGGAATAAGATAACTTATTCATGGATTAAACATGCAAAATTAGAATTTAACTCAAGATTCCATAATCATATAAAAGAGTTAAATTACAAAAGTCTTTTAAACTTTAATACAAAATAGATCAAATCCAATTACTAGAATATCGAAGTCCTAAGCCACTCGCATGACGCTCATGTTTCGGTCTTTCTAGGAGCTTCGTGAATGGATCCGCAAGATTTTGATCAGTTCCAACTTTGCGAATACATATCTTTCCTTTTTCAACTTCATCCCTTATGTAGTTGAATCTCCGCTCTATGTGCCTTGTCTTTTGGTGCGAACGAGGTTCCTTGATTTGTGCAATCGCACCCTCGTTGTCACAAAAGATTTCTAGGGGGTCTTGAATGGAAGAGACCACCCCTAGATCAGTAATGAATTTCTTCAACCATGCAGCTTCCTGAGCTGCCAATGAAGCGGCGATGTATTCTGATTCTGTAGTGGACAATGCTACCACTTCCTGTTTTGAGCTCTTCCAAGAGACAGCTCCTCCATTAAGAGTGAACACATACCCAGACTGTGATCGAGAATCATCTCGATCAGTTTGGAAGCTCGCATCCGTGTAACCTTTTATAGCGAGTTCCTCCTCACCAGATCCATATATCAGAAACATATCCTTAGTTCTCCTAAGGTATTTCAATATGCTCTTAACAGCCATCCAATGACTGTTTCCTGGATTCTGTTGGTATCTGCTTGTCATGCTCAAAGCGCATGACACATCCGGTCTAGTACATATCATCGCATACATGATGGATCCTATAGCAGAAGCATATGGGATTTGTTTCATCGTCTCTTGCTCACCCTTTGAGCTTGGACATTGAGCTGAACTCAATATGGTCCCTCTTTGAATAGGTACAAAACCTTTCTTGGAGTTTTCCATCTTGAACCTTTTCAAGATCTTATCAATGTATGTACTTTGGTTCAAACCTATCAAGCGCCTTGACCTATCCCTATAGATCTTTATTCCCAAAATATAGGCAGCTTCACCAAGATCCTTGATGGAAAATCTACTTCCAAGCCAAGCCTTAACGCTTTCCATGGTTGGAATGTCATTTCCAAATAGTAGGATGTCATCGACATACAATACTAAGAAGGTAATTATACTCCCACTAGCTTTCTTATACACACAAGCCTCATCAGCGTTTTTGATGAACCCAAAATTTTTGATTTCTTCATCAAAACGATGATTCCAAGTTCTAGATGCTTGTTTCAATCCATAGATTGATTTCTTTAACTTGCATACTTTATTAGGATGTTTCGGATCGACAAAACCTTCAGGCTGAACCATATAGACATCTTCCTCAAGATATCCATTTAGGAAAGCGGTCTTGACATCCATTTGCCAAATTTCATAATCATAATGTGCAGCTATGGCAAATAATATCCTAATAGACTTTAGCATTGCCACAGGCGAAAAAGTTTCATCATAATCAACCCCTTGAGTTTGAGTGAAACCTTTAGCTACAAGTCTTGCTTTATAAGTATCCAAGTTTCCATGCATATCAGTTTTTCTTTTGAAAACCCACTTACTTCCAACAGCTTTGGAGTTGAGTGGTGGTTCAACCAATTCCCAAACTTGGTTGTCATACATGGATTGCATCTCAACGTTCATGGCTTCAAGCCATTTGTCACAATCATTCTTGGACATTGCATCACGGTATGTGGTTGGTTCATCCGAATCTACCACGTAGCAACCTTCTACAAAAAATCCATATCTTTCAGGTGGATTGCTAACTCTACCAGATTTGCGAACGTTTTGTGTGTTTTGATCAACCACTTGATCACTTTCAACAACCTCTTGTTGAGTGCTAGTATCAACCAATTGTGTATCATCTTGTGATTCTTGATCCTCATCAAATTTCACTGTTCTACTATTAGTTCCTTCCTCAAGGAACTTAGTTTCCAAGAACTTACCCTTTCGAGCAATAATAACATTTTGCTCACTAGGGTCGTAAAAGTAATATCCTATATCATCTTTAGGATAACCTATAAAGATACATTTAGTGGATCGGACTTCTAATTTGTTTGGGGTGTATTGCTTTACATAAGCTTCACAACCCCAAACTCTTAAGAATGATAGCGATGGAGCCTTTCCATGCCATATCTCAAAAGGTGTCTTCTCCACTTTCTTGGTTGGAGCCATATTCAATATGCGAACAGCGGAAAGTAAAGCATAGCCCCAAAATGATAGAGGTAAAGTGCTTCTAGCCATCATCGATCGAACCATATCTAATAGGGTACGATTTCTCCTTTCAGACACACCATTATGTTGTGGTGTTCCAGGTGGAGTAAGTTGTGAAATAATTCCACAACTCTTAAGATGATCTTGAAAAATACCACTTAGGTATTCACCTCCTCTATCACTACGAAGTACTTTGATTGTGGTCTTGAGTTGTCTTTCTACTTCAGTTTTGAAGTCTTTGAACATTTCAAAAGCTTCATCTTTGTGTTTCATTAAGTACACATAACCATATCGACTATAATCGTCAATAAAGGTAATGAAGTATCTTTCACCATTCCTAGTCATTGGTCTAAAAGGACCACATACATCCGAATGTATGATACCCAATAATTCTTTTGACCTTTCAAAAGTTTTATTAAAGGGTTGCTTTGTCATTTTGCCTTGTAAACAAGATTCACATACATCAAATGAATCATACTCATTTGTTTCTAGAATACCACTCTTGCGAAGAGTTTGCATGCGATTCTTGCTTATATGTCCAAGGCGACAATGCCAAAGATAGGAATCACCCAAGTCCTTCTTGAGTTTCTTGGTGCTGACATTGTACATTGAACTACTATGTGACATACCACTTTGATCTATTTCATATATACCATTCATGGGTATAGCTTTAAAATAAAATATGCCATTCATCAAAACATGAATATCATAATCAATAAACTTAAGATCAAAGCCACATTGTTTTAAAATGGACACGGAAATAATGTTTCTCCTTAACTTAGGAGCATACAAAACATTCTTCAAAATTACTTCCAAACCACTTGGAAGCTTTAACAAGTAGTCTCCTTGGGCTTGGACTTCAACTCTTGCTCCATTGCCCATAAAGAGACTAATGTCCCCTTTGTTGAGTTGTTTACTTCTTTTGAACCCCTGCAACAAATTGCAAATGTGAGTTCCACATCCGGTATCAAGTACCCATGTATTTGAAGAAATAACATTTAGTTCAATATGTATAGTAAAGATAATACCTGAGGTATGCCCCGCATCCCTCTTATCTTTTAACGCATTGAGATAGGTCGGACAATTCCTTTTCCAATGACCTATCTCTCCACACTCAAAGCATGGATCTTGCGCCGCAACCTTTTGCTTCTTTTCCTTCGGTTTGATGGGCGTGATGGCTTTCCTCTTTCCCTTTCCTTGGACGTGGCCCTTGCCCTTAGCAACACTTGCTTTGGGTTTGGAGTTATGTCCCCTTTTTCCTTCATTGATTGTTAGAACGGGTAAAACCTTTTTACCCATTCCCGCTTCGGCCGTTCTTAGCATTGCGTGAAGCTCACCAATGCTTTTGTCCCACCCATTCATGTTATAGTTCATGACAAAAGTTTCAAACCTTTTGGTCAAAGAGTTGAGGATCAAATCCGTAGCCAACTCATTAGAGACGGGACAATTTAACCTACGAAGCTTTTCAATGTAGCTTTTCATCTTTAGGACATAAGATGAGACGCTTTGGGTTTCCTCCATACGACATGCATGAAACGCTCGAACCGTTTCGAAACGTTCCGCTCTAGCTTGTTGAAGGAACATTTCCTTCAATTGAGTTATCATGTCGTATGCCCCATGATGCTCGAAATCCTTTTGGATTTCGGGAATCATAGTCCCCAACATGAGGCAAGAGGCTTGCACCGAATCTTTGGTGTACTTGACCCAATTGTTATACGCCTCCTCATCTTCCACGTTAGGCTCATCGGGAATGGGATCGTCTAAGACATATGATATCTCTTCTTGCTTGAGAACTATTCTCAAGTTGCGATACCAATCCATAAAGTTATTATGGTTTAGACGATCCTTTTCAAGGATGGTTCTTAAGGATAGGTTACGGGTGTTATGGGTAGAGGTGTTTGCATTGTTAGCGGCCATCTACAAAATTTAACAAAGTTCTATTTAGTATTATAATCAATTTAATTATTAATACCCTTTTATTCCAGATTTTAAAATAATAATTAAATTCTAGAATCCAACGATAAATCAAATTTCGGTTAGGTGACCTTTATCCCGTTATTTGATTTAACAAGGTAGTCAATCTTGACAATTGCAACCCTTTGCAACTTCTAGAGGTATGGGACCATTCGAAATCCTTATTTCGTGTTGGCATGTTAATCCCATCAACACCATTAGATCCCATGCTTAGGTGACCTTTATCACATGGTTTCCAATTCAAGTCGTCCTACTTGTATAGATATGTAAGATTAACATACAAGTGGTTAGGTGACCTTTATCCCACAAATATGTTAATATTACCCTAAGTATATTAGTTTGCTTAAAATGGTTAGGTGACCTTTATCCCATTTAAAGTTCCCTAATACGTTAAGTGTTATACAAAAGGATGGTGTTAGACTTGTTTCTTTGGTAATTATGAAAAAGGGATTTTGAATTTTCAAATATTCTAGTTGAAAAACAATATGCCATATCCTAACATGCATTTAGAAATATGGCGATTTTGAAAACCAATTTTCAAGGTTCAAGTTATAATAAAACCAATTTTATTATATGTGAGTAATCGCTTAGTTTTAATAAACCCATTTAAATAAACTAATTGACGCGATATTACCAAATATATATTAGAACCCGTTTCATGCTTGTTGTCGTTCCTATGTGACGGTTTGGATATCCTAATATCTATCAACCACACATTACATAAAGTAAAACAAACAATCAAGCATACATATGCAAAATATAGTCATAACCGAGAACCGCTAAGTTTGACCATACTTGTTAGCCGAAACAAGTATAGGTCATAAGTCACACCTAAGGGACAAAACATGACACAAGGATGGAATGTTGACTCCCACTTGACCTTGCATCCAAATGCTTCAAGTATCCTTTCCAAGTTGTTGTGTTCTTGTTGGGCTTGTTAATGGGCTCCAAACTTCCAAAAGTCTTCTTGGGCCCAAGAGTGAAATTTATGGGCCTAATGGGCTTGAATCCCATGATGGGCCGGTGAGGCCCAACAAGCCCAAAATTTCGGTCCAAGGCCCAAATCCACCAATTCTTGCATCTTCAATTTTTACAAAATGTATCCTAATACATATTTTTCTAAAAAAAGGAAAATGCAACTAATCTATTTATTACATACCAACTTATGAATAAATAAATTACACAAGCCTAAGATTATGAATTATTACAACCATATTGAATAATAAACATAATCAACATACACAAACAACAATCAACACATCCAAGGTCTAGGTTTCGGTTATGACACATCCAAACATACCAAATGTTCTAAGCATGCAACCTAAGCAACCAATGCCCAAAATCACCAAATAAAATCGGCCCCCCCCCCCAAGAGGCTACGGCCCAAATTTCTTTTATTATTTTTTTTTTATTTTCAACATCCAAATGTTAATAATGGTTTCCTAAGATCTTTCCATGCATGTCAAGATCTTACAAAACCATGAGGGGTAAAATCCACCAAAATTTCGGACCCCTTTTTCACCCATGAAAAACCCAAAATCTATGAACATGTAAGGAGCATAAGTCCTTGTAACCGGCTCTTGATGCCATTGTTGGGTTTTATACAAGATAATCAAAGTTCAAGTTAACCATATTTAACTAGAAAACGCAACGGAAGCTAGGATTTTAAAACTTGTTATGAACATACCATTATGTTAAAATCAAAACCCAATGAACAAGGATCAAAATTACAAGAACAAAATGCTCACAAAATGTAAATTGTACCTTCTTCTACCTTTAGAAGAACAAGTGATTTGTTGAAGGAGATGGTGGATGAACGACAAGCCTTCAAAGAAGAAGACCTCAAGAGTGTGATACCCCAAACTATTTGTGACAACACCAAGTGATTGCTAGGATTTATGAACACTATATGAGCTCCCAAAGACTCCCAAAATCTGCCCACCTTGAGCCGTGGGTTTTGAGAGAAAGAGAGAGAATATGAACTTGATTTTTAACACTTGAAAATTCAAATGAAAGATATTCATGCATGTCTTGGATGTGGAGATTCATAAAGAGGCATCACATGGACCAAAAGAAAGCCTTGAATTTGATTGGACCAAAACCTTCCACCCACATGGGGTGGACGGCTCCCCTTTATTTTTTTTTTTTTTTTATTTTTTTTTTTTTATTATTTTGTTTTAACCATTTAAAACCATCTCCATTCATTTTATAAAACTTAATTTTATAAAATGTACATGCATTTACATAATTATTTAACCAATTAAATAATTAATTTATATAAATAAATTATCCAGATAATTTATTTAAATCATCAAGTGTGTTTGTTTAGAAAACCAATTTCCTAAACACGTAGTGTTCGGTATTCTTTTAAATGATCAAATCACTAAAGGAATACATTTGGTGTTGTCTAGCTTGTTATTGGGTATGACCCGACTTGGATCAAACACAGTTAGCCACATTAGTATAAGTATGTGTCTCGGGCATACGTAATTCCAACAATGTCATGTTCCACATGAAGGTGATTTTGTTATACATTTAGATTGTGTCTCCTTTGGGGGTTGATTTATATCTACTGTTTGATGTTGATCAGATGGATCTATGTCATCAAAACCTTGGAATGGTATAGGTGATACAAAGGTTTGTCTTTGTTGGCCAACATATGCGTCAGTGTTAATATTTTGGGGGAAAATTTTATTCATAAAAGCATTTGGGAAGCTAATTCTCACTTGCTGACTCGGGTTTTCTAAAGGTGTGTAAAAACTTTGATTAGTACCGACACCATAGCGCGATGCCACGACTCTAAAACTTGAAACATCACTTTGGCCTTCCAAGTTATAAAAGCTACCTTCATTAAAAGATGAGGCACCACCTTGTGAATTTAGAAAATATTGATTATTACCAACACTAAAAGATGATGTGTCGCATACTCTATCTTTTGGATCTTCATCAATGTAGGAATCTTCATTTTGGGTGTTTTCAAAATCTTGGCCATGCCTAGCGTCGCGCCTACGCACCCTTTGTAATGTTTGTAAAGGTGTGGTGGGGAAATCATATTGGTTCATATTTGTAGTCAAATGTGATGGTATTGCATATATTCTCGTGAACTTGTAAGTCCCGTATATTACGCCGCCACATTTTGAAATGGCTCAAAATATTGAGATTGATCATAATATCTTTCAATTAAATTTACCGCATCTTTGTAAACTTGGCACATTCCATCACCCTGAAATAATATATTAAAATTTAGATAAACATTAGTTATTTTATATAACGAAATAATATATTAAATACAAAATTCTATACAAGAGCACAAATTTCTATACAAGACCATATAATGAAATCTACCGCCATGATTTTGTGAGGTTCCCGCTTGGCTAGGATTAGAAATATAAAATATGGTTCGAGCCAAGAAACATGTCATGCATTCTTCGCTACCCACAATCCTATTACGTGGTATACCTTTCACAACTTGGTTTAACTTCCCCCGCTACATTTTAGTGTACATTACATGTTGATTTTTCCAATCCTTTGCACGTCCTTTACGGTTGACTTTGTGCATTCGGATGTGTTCTTTTTTGTTAAAGATTAAATTTGTAGGAATGATTTTTACCCTTCCAAATTTTCGCATTACCCTGCTTGTTAAATGCGGTTCAACAACTTCCCAAAATATGAGAGCCGTATCACATCTTCAACTATCTTTTCCACTTAAACAAATTTCTGGAAGAAGGTCTTCTACTTGAAAATACGGCATCCAGTTAAACTATTTATAAAAAATTATATTATTAACAACCAATCACAATATACATAATATATATATATACATATATATGTATATGTGTGTGTGTGTAATTTTAAATACCTCATGTGTTTGTAAAGATTGTAACTATGAACAATAGTGGGAGAGAGCATGATTTGATATTTCACGAAACCTTAAATGACAATTCCACCTAAAAAATATTTAAAAAAAATCTTAAAGTACGAGGGCTCTAAAAATAGAAAAATTAATATATACATTATTTTTATAAATACCTTGAACCGTATACTTTAGCGATTTGATATTCCGTTGAACATCTTGGTGAAATAGAAGTTATTCTCTCCCATGTCCATAATTGCGACAACATATTCGAGCCATAAATGTCTATGGCTTCAGGGGATGCTCCTTTTCATAAGTTTAAAAAAAGGTATGCCAACACTGCGCTCGCTCAGCTAAGCTGTCCGCATTTTTCTAAATCTTGTAAATGAGTTAAATAATGAAAATACACGCCGCTACTTGAAGAATCAGGAAACAAATTACCACCCAACAAGTGTAGGATATACACTCTTGCTCGCCTAATAAAATCGTCTAACGATGCGTCCATTGGAAAATCATTTTCTAGTTCAGCTGTGAGGCATGTTAACTTTAATTTTTTATTTTTAAAATTAGTTTCTTCATCATGCAACCCTATTAGAACCTGCACATCTTCTAAGGTTATAAATATAGTTGCTTGGAAAATGTTAATCTTGTATCAATACCGTGAAACAACCTCGTCTCCAATCGGCAGCCCTATAGAACTTGTACATCTTCTAAGGTTATCATGGTTTCTCCCAACTTGAAGTGAAACGTGTGTGTTTCTAGATGCCACCTCTCAACTAACTTAAAGATGATTATCAACCATTTTGTAACCGCACTTCATAACACCGCCAAAACCGGCGAATCATATGTAATGCATCACGTTCACTAGTATAGGTTTACGTGTAATGAAATCCCATGATTTATGATCGACACGCCGAACTTTTAAAGTGTCTTGACTGAAATTGTTATTATAAAATAAATGATAAGCTCGATGATTTTCACCTAAAGCTAACAAATCAGAATTACTTAGACCAGGAATACTTGTGGACTCATTTTATACTCTCACAACACTAATAGTGTATATGAAGCAAGGATTTTGTTTGGAGGATTTGATGCTATAAAATAGCAACATCAACATTCATATATATACATATATGCATGTTTTATATACATATATATTGTATATATATTTCTCATGAATAAAAACTATACAAAAGAATCTAAATTTTACCTAAACTACAAAAGCGTACAAATCTATAACATGGGAATCCTGCATGCATATCATGATCACTAAAATAAAAAAGATGATAAATATATACTATTCATGAAGAGGGAAAAGCAATAAAAACTATCAAACCGTGAACTTATGTACTTGACATTTATTAAAAAATAATAGAAAACATCAAACCATGGTTTCAAACCGCGACTTGACTAACAAAACATCACTATTACGAAAAATGGTATTAGGTTACAAATTTGGCTACAATTTGTGGTTTCAAACCATGATTTGTATTATTTTAATCAAAGTGTATTGTTTTTTGAAATTCCATATGAAACGCTTAAAAAGAAGAAGACAACCTGTGGTTTGAAACCACGGTTACACCATTTGTGAAAAAGTTAAAAATCAATACCATATTTGAAACAACTTTTCTAAAAGCACCATTTCTAAAAAATTTACTAGAAAATGCCTTAAGAGCCTACAAGGCAAGAGGCAAAACCACTAGTTTATTACACCTCAACCTAAGGCGGAAATACAGGGTACGAACATATTGTTCACAGCTTGGAAGACACTATCATACAATATTTATGACAACATCTAAATTACTTTATTAAATTCAATCAAACACACATCATCTCAACTACATACAAATAAATTGTCTCTTTATTCAGATAGCCTAAAATCCATTCTAAGTGTTCTTAAATAGTCACTTCAACCCATATGATAACCCACACTATGTGTACAAAATAGTATATATATATATATATATGTAAACACAAGGTTGAGTGAGTAATCACCATATTTTGATAATAAATATAATGCATAAGAAATAAGAAAACCAATATTGTGTCAATAATTAAACAATGAGTAAGTAATTGGTCTCAGTTGACCATTGCCTAGAGAATTGGGCTTTGGATACTATTACGGTCGTTTGATTATGCTAGAATAAGATTATGATAGATCTCTCCGAATGTGATAAATAAACAAATAAGCAAATAAGTATTTAATTGATCAACAACACAATAATTACGATTTGCTACTTGTGAATAATATGTAATAGAAAAATATTAATAAGTACTCACAAAGTCCCTAAATTATTCAAAAACAGTAAAATAAGGGGAATGATCTCACCTTATTAATTAGGTGAGATAATAATGAAATAAGATTAAACGAGAAATTTAACATGCTAATTGATCTGACACGAACGAACCTAAAACTTGGAGAAAATAAAGTAGAATTAAAATCGAAAATAATGTCGCTGAAATTACAGCGAAGGGATAAATAAAACTCAAGATTTTAAGTTTGTAATATTTAGGCGAGATGCTATTGTTCAAAATTTGAACTTTGAATTTGGAATTGGGTTCTAACTAGTACACTAAAAATCTCATAATGAACAAAAAAGTCTTTTTGACCTAAAAGCTAGTTTTGGCCATAATATATAGTAAGTGAAAATGTACCAAAATTGACTTTTAAAGCCCAAAACGGGTCGAAGAGCAATTGCTCAACCAAACTCCATAAATCAGTAAAACTGATTGCGGGCTTTTGTTAGTTGGTAAAATTAAATGTTTTATTATAATGAAACTTACCCGAAAAGATAAAGGAACACCATATATGCACGAAAAACAAACCATATAATGAAGATTCTTGAAGAAAAACACCAAGAATACCATATGCACGAAAATTAGAGATGGAGGCTGTGTTTACATAAGTGTTTTAGGGTTTTCGGATAAGTTAGTTTAAATACTAAGTGTTGGAATTCGTTTATTTGGTAAACAAACTTGTTTAGGAAACAAAAAATTAATTAAATGATGAAATCGAACACCATAACTTACAACATTCGTTTTGGTTAACAAAGTAATGAACTTGGAGTTGTTATAAAATTATATAACTTATCTTGGGGTTTAAGTTTCAAATTTTGGGTCAAAATAGGCAAGATTTAGCATTGTAAATGAATAAACGAGTCAAAAACGAACTTTTGATGGTCAGGTGGCTGCCCACGTCACGTGGGGAGGAAAAAAGGGCTCGCCGTGCGACACCTTAGGCAAATTTTATAAAAACTTTGATTTTTGACATATTTAGACTTTGTACTTCTATAAATTTGTTTTATCCCTTTAAACCATTTTAAGTGTTTCTAATAGTTGTTTGACGAGTTTGAAAGTTAAGAAAATATAAATTAGGTTAAACAAGGTTAAATACTAACAAATGCAAGAGTACAAAAATCAGAATGATCTGATTACATTTCCTGAGACTATTTAACATATATGAATACACATACGAATAATTTGAGATATCACATAGTCCTAGCAAGGAGAGCATTGGCCATGGCTTGGTTCGTTATTGGTAATCAACAAAACCATGTATCATACTGGAAAAATATCCTTGATCATTTTACTTTTTTCAAGTAAGCAAAAACAAGTTCAATAATCCTCAAATGAATTTAAAAACGAAGTATACAAACTTGAAAGCCAACAAATTCAAAGACATCAACAAGTCGATGTTGTCAATCGGTGTGGTAGTCAAAATGAAAAAGATATAGTTTTGATGCATTATCATAAGGGATATTTACATATTTCGCCCTCACCCGATTTTTACTCCATATCCGGTCACACTACATCCCAACATCATCACCGTTCACCACAGCCACTTGTCACTACGGCAGCTATCAGCCGCCACCATGGTGGCGCGCCGGAAAAACGGAATTTGCCGGAAAGTCGGGTTCCGGCAACATTCGCCACCTTTCTTCTTTCTTTCTTCCTTTATTTTGGCCATTCACCGTCGTACCTCCTCTGGTGACCCCATCCACGGCCACCTACATGTCTTCTTCTTTTTCTTCTTCCGTTTTTTTAACCGGATAATCGTTGCCGAAAAAAACGATTTTTTATTAACTTGAAATCCGAACAGCCACAATCTACCACCGCCAGTAGTTATCGGTAAACCCGTCGGTCACATCTTCATCCCACAGTTTCTACGACCCGAAATAACCGACACTCTTGCATCGGAGTTTGATATTTTACATCTACAACTACGAAATCGTCGCTGGGAAGAACCGTAGGGTCGCCAGATTTTCGGCATATGCGGAACGGTTCACAAAACGCCGGATCTACGAAAACGAAAAGCACGGTTATTTCTAACTTTATTTCCAAGATCTTGAGATTTTATTTTCAAACTTCAACAGGTCCTTAACCTCTTGATTCGGGTAATAGCGAAGATAGACCTCGAATATCAAATATCAAGAGCAAAGTTAAATCATAAGATTCGACCCGCTTTGATACCAATTGTAGGTTCCAAAACAAATACGTGAACGGATTTTTCACTTGATACATATTTCGAGACGGGTGCGGTAAATCAAACGATCGAACAAAAATATAAAGATAATAAGTATAGTGAACGACTCTGTAATAGGTTAAAATATTGATAATATTAAATGAACCGACCCACCCAAGGTGAGCTCTCCTTGGGTGGTTGATTTACACCTTACAAACACACACACACACACACCATAACATGACATACAAGACATATTTATAGCTAAATAATACAAATAAACTAGAAGATCTCTCCCCGTTGAAGCTAAACGCGTGCACCGAAGCAGTTGTCTCGTATCCGGATTTCTTGCCCACATTAATTATTAACGTGACAATTAATATATAACGGGTTTCGTAATTTGGTATCACAAGTAATAACTTTTTGGCCTTACAAGTTTCATATTTACCCAAGTAAAAAAAAATCAGTTATGTATTTCTTCTTTCTTAGACCCCTAATTACATATTTCCCCAAACCAAAAAATCAATAACATATTCACCATTCCTAAAAGATATATATTGAGTTATTGAAGGAATATATTACTCTTATTTTTCATAAAAGTTTTTTTACCACCTCGAACACAATTAACCAGCGTCGAACGCGTTAACCGGTTTCGTACGCATTACTAGCGTCGACCATGTTTACCAGATTTGAAAGCATAAACCGGCGTTTGATACGTAAGCGACGTTTCATGCGTTAATCGACGTCTAACACGTTAACCATCATTGATTTACGTGTCGGGTATCGTTACTTGTCTGGTACTAGTAATGATTACGCACCCAACGTTAATTAACGTGCCCAATAGCAGCTATTTTGTTCGACACCAGCTAATGCGTTCAAGTTTGGTTACGTATTTAAAGTAGTTTAACGCGCTCGAAGTCGGTAAATGTGTTCGGTGCCGGTAACGCGTACCGAAGCTGATTAAACGTGTTCGACGTCGATAAATATCTTTTATGAAAAAGTAAGAATAAAATAATTATTCAATAACTTAATTTTAATGAAATGAATAATCATGTAACATATATGTTTTAAAATTGAGAAATATGTAGTTGATTTTTCACTTTGTGGAAATTTATAATTTAAAATGTTAGGAAAAGGAAATATGTAATTGATTTTTTGAGGCCATCTTTTATGGTGAGGGGCTTCGAAGCCTCTCCCCAGTGCTACGTCAGTGCCACGTGGGCACTGGGGCTTCGAAGCCCCACCCAAAAGATGCCCCTTTATGGTGAGGGGGCTTCGAAGCCCCTTTAAATTTTGTATTTTTTTTATATAAAACTAAAAACCAACAAATTTATTAAACTTAAAATATAATAAAAATTAAAGTAAATTAAACTAAAGAACATAAAAAAACGTACAAATAGAAAAACAAAAAAACAGAACTAATATTCGGCGTCCGAGTCCTCGTTTGCGTATTTTGCCATTATCCTTACTTTTTTCTCCAAAAACGCCCACGTGGGCGGATCTGATGCGAGAGATCCTTTGCGAGGAGCTTGGAATCCTTCTCTCGTTGTCGCAACCTTCTTTCTTTCTTCATGCATGGCTTTGTATTTCGCATGCATCACTTTTGTTTCTTCATGGCTTTGTTTTTTCTCCTCGCGAAACTCTTTAAGTGAAAGCTCCAAGTTGTCAAACCGTGCGCTCACGTCGGAACTCATCAAGGATATCGCTCTAGACGAAGACCCCCCACCTCTAGCCGCCGCCTTGGCCTTGTGTCTTCCTACCGGACGTGGCAACTCATCCGGTTCATCAAAAAGAAAATCGGGATCAATCTCGTTCAAGTTAAATTGAGAACGAGCATCCGGCCCGGCTTGAGACGGCGATTGATTGGCTGACGTAGACGTTTTTTTACCATTTGGATTGTCGTGGCGGTGAAGATGTCGAGATCGGATGCCACTTTGGAGAGCTTGTGCATTTCCTCTAAATTTCCAACATGCCCATGCCGAAGACGTGACCATGAAGGCCCCTGTATTGTTTCAAGATAGCTTCAAGGAGGTCGACGTCGTTCGTGCCGCTTCCTCTGTTGTTCGTAAGGCTAGTATGAATTGTGGAGAAGTGGTTCATTTTTTTAACCATTACCTTCCATTTACTGGAGACGGAATCATCCCACGGTAGCGACCTCGACTCGTTATCTCAAATAACTTTCCATGTATTTCTGCCCAAAATATCGCGGTGCGTTTACCGTCACCTAGGATTGAGTCTTCGGATGATTCGATCCAAGCTTGCGCCAACGCCCCTTCCTTACCGTCTTCCCACATTTTCCTGTCAACCTTTTCGGTGGGTGAATGATCGCCATCAACCTTCTTTTTATGGCTTCGTTTGCGACGAACTTGTTGTTCGTCTACTTGGGTTTCGGGAACTTGGATTTCGGGTTTCGGGTATTGGGGTGTCACACCCCAACCTACGGCGGAAATTCCTGGGCGAACTGATTGCTCACAGCTTTTCAAAAGTTACTATTATGCAACATTATAAGTTTTAATATCTATTTAGTAATTTCAAATAAGACAATTTACAGTTAAGTACATCAAGTATAACGAAATTACAACAACGATTAATTAAGTTTGTATCCTAAAAAGCATCTCTACGTGATCTTCATCTTGCTAAACAACCAAGCTGATAACCTGCAAATGCATATAAAATATATTTTTGTCAACAACACATGTTTAGTGAGTAAAACACCAGTTTAAGACACAACAGTAATAGTAAATATAATATATAAAGAAAGATGCAAACTGTTCCTGTGAGATAAACAGTTAAACCATAGCACATACACAAACAATCAAACATAAAGAAAGGGCTAAACCGTTGCCATGCAAATGGGCATTGGTTGCCAAAATTGAGGTGTCGGTGAAACCATTGTCAATGCGTCGGACGCTGGCCACTACGACGGTCGTATGATCATACTAGACTGAGATTATGTTGGATCTCTCTGAATGCGATTCAAGTAAAGCAAGTAAGCAAATAGCAAGTTATGCATAAACTGATATACACACAAGGATTAAACAGTTGCTGTTTTGAATACTAGATAATAGATAATACTGTAAATACGCATAAGTCCCCAAAATGATTTAAAATAAGTAAAAAGGGGAGTGATTACTCACCTGATCGGATGAATAGAAATATATAAGTGAGGATCATGATGAGAAAGATGAACCCTTCAGTATAAACCGTCAAGGATTCCTATTTAATTAATATAATATAAATTAATTATAAATGATATACTCGACTTAATGAATTAAGATTTTGATATGATTTGAGTTATGTTTGAGATTAGAATATTTATTGATTGGGTGAATGAAGTCTATTATTAAATTACAAGAAACCTTACTTTTGGTTATTCATAAAATTACCATTAAACTGAGTGTAATAATCATATGATCGAATTTATAAATAATTAGTTTAATTAATTAATTATGATTCGACATATAATAATAAATGGTTACCTAATTTTTAATATATGAGATGATATTGTTTAAATAGATATATTGAATATATATATAAGTATATATATATACATTCAACGAGTGTGTAAAGACGTTCCACGTCCAAAAACGTGAATTAACGAGTGTCGGTTAATAAAATAACGTTTATTAAATATTTTATATTAGTTAAGATGAATTAATGGATCTTTAAAAAAAATATAAACAACAACCACGTCCAGGGGGCTCGAACCTACGCCCCTGGCCGGTTTACCAGTAATAGATCAAACACACCAAACAATCTGATCTAGCAAGTTAGTTGATTAAGACACAAGAACAATATATTATGTACAGAACACGTTTACACCAATGTTGTAAAAGTAGGTCTACAAGGCCGAGTACTCTCCGAGTACTCGCTACAAGGTATGACGTCGAAGGGAGTTTCTTTAACTCCACCTAGTTACTAAAAGTTGTTCAAAGGTGGTCAACATCAGCCAGAAATACATCTAGTCGGTTAACTTGGGTCTATTTTAACTTGAAAATACAACATAATTCGTATTTATATAGTATTAAAGAACGAATATCATTTTTTAATTAATGATTAATAATTTTTAGAATAATTTAGTATATAAAAATGTATTTCTCTTATTTATATTGATATTCACTTATTTTGTTATAAATATTAGTAAACTTATGATATTTGAAATATATATATTACCCAAAAAGTAATTTTCTTTATATTTATCATGTCCGAGTACTCTCCGAGTACTCCCCGAGTATTCCGAGTACTCCCTCCAAGGGGGTCAGCCGCCTAGCGACTTTTTCAACATTGGTTTAGACCTATAATCAAGACCAAACCCTAGAAATTGAAATCGATCATTCCGGGTTATGAATGTTTAATTAAAGTTAGGGTTATCATCAAACACTGAAAGACGATCTAAAAGCATATAAAAATTACCAGTTTTCGTTATGAATTGATGGTGTACTACGAACGGAACCCGACGGCCCTAGATGCGAACAAACAGTAGATTCTGGACATGATTTAGGACAAATAGTGTTAGGGCTTTTGAAATACAGTTAAAAGCGATCACTATGATTGTATTAATTACCAGATTAGACGACAGATCGATGGCGAACGATGCCATTGCAGCCGCAGCCATTAATGAATCAAGAATAGACACTTGCAGACCATAATAATCAAATTAACGATGGGGTGAAGATTGGCGCTGACTATATCAATGTACAGATGAGATTAATTGTGTTAATATGTTCGTTCTAGGGTTTATCGTTAAACGAGTGAAGGCGGCTCGTTATAACAAACAATAAGTATCATATATAATTTCGTTTCCTAATTAATTATGTCGGCAAGCTCGTTATAGTAAGGTGAATAACATTACAGATCCAATTTCCATGTTGACAACGAAACTTACGGCTCAAGCTTGTTAAGCGGGTATACGGGTAAGAAAAACGGGTTGGATCTTGACATATGGGTTTGGGTTTAAGTATAATAATATAAGGATTGCAGATTTTGCATTTAATGTCACACCCGGCCCTGAGCGGCGGAAACAGCCGGGCGCGCGCGAGTGGGGATTGATAATTAAGCACGGGCCATTGCAAACATTTATAGTAAGATTTTCATTGCGCATGAAATGTTTAATACCAATACATTACATTGTTTAAAAATTTCATAAAAACATCCAAGTATAAAACTGTTGAAGATTTCCACGCCATATCCCCTTGCGCGGCGGGAACAACCACGCGCATCGAAGGGATAGAACTAAAATCTTCCAAAAAGCTAGTTTTAGATGTTCAGCGTGAGGTGCTCTAAGTGTGACTCCATGCGCTACCTAGTTATCTCCTGAAAGACACGTAAAAACATTTGAATCAGTATAAACTGAGTGAGTTCACAAGTTTTAGTAACTATATAAATCGCATTGCATCATAGTCTTGATAAAATCATATTGAAACACATTTCTGATTTCATGTCTAAACATATACTTGGGAATCCGTATGAAAACATAGATCTGACACATATTTCTGATAAAAGTCGTTCAGCGGCTACGCGCGATCATTACTGGAAGTGTGCTCGTCCATGCAAAGTGGCGCTGCCACTACGAGCTAAATAATATAATGCCGTCCCGCGGTTTACGCGTGGACATTTCTGAAAAACCGTGCTCGTCTATGCAAAGAGGCGCTGCCCCTACGAGCTAATCAATAGTTCCGTCCCGCGGGTTACCCGCGGACGTTGTGCCGGAAAACAAGGCGCTCGTCCATGCAAAGAGGCGCGACCCCTACGAGCGGGCTCAAACCCATAGTACTGCCCCATGACCATACTAGGCACTCGTCCATGCAAAGAGGTGCGACCCCTACGAGTGGGTGGATCAAACCAGCAGTCCCTACCCTTAGAGTTCCAATGGTAAAGTGATCACTTACTCGAGTTCTAGCGCACATACATCGAAAACCTTAGATAACCGTTCGCATTGCTCATCATGAAATATAATTTAAACACATAATCGCTTGCATAGCTTGTAAGTATACCATGATAAAACATTATTTAAGTACGTGTCCCTCGCCCCGAAAACAGTTTAAAAACAGTGAAAACAGCGAGAATAGGGGCTGTGAGACTCACCTGTGGTTCTTGTTAAGGGATTAATCGAGATTCGGGTTTTCTTGGTGTTGGCCTCGGAATTGAAGGTCTAGAATGCGATTAAATAACAAGAAGTATATATATTAAGATCAAGAATTAGGAGAATATAAGGGTTGGAAAGCAGATCTCAAGGTTATATTCTTGGCTTACCTGGTAACAGGATCGGAAACGAAAACAACGGATGCTTGGGAGACGATTAGTGCAAGTTGCAGTTCTTAAGAGAGAAGTTTGAAGTGTGTTTTGGGTGATAATTTAGGTTACATATTTATAGGCAAACTCAAGGGAACACAATCCCTTGCTTTAGGGGATTGTAATCTCTTCATATCTAGGTGTAATGATGATAAAGTATGGAAATTATTATTATTTATTTAAGAGTGGAGTAGTGGATAAAAGATTTTGATTTGATTTGGACAGGACATGCAGGTCTGTGGTTGGTGGGAGTAGGGTGGCTGACAGTTGACTTTTCATGTTACAGTGTGCTTTTTCAGGTACTTTGTCAGTGTACAGTAAAGAGTGGAAAATCTCTGAAACACGCTACCGTTTCTTTTTGGGCGGGAGTAATCTCCTTACAACTGGAGAATAGACTAAGTGTTCTGCGTGTATTACTTTGTGCGCATAGCTTTCTGCGTGAAGGACATTTCTTTGCTGCGGGTAGGTGCGTGACCTTCTCGCAGTCAGGGACATTGAGTTTCATTTGTAGATTCTCCAGGTGGTCTTGGTATTTCAACATAGTGATCAGTCATGTTGAAGTCAATTCCATCTTGGAGCTTCAGACAAACTAGTTCTCAATGTTCCCGCCATGCGGGAAGGTTAGTTCCCCTTCCGCACGCGCATAAACGATTTGGGATGCACCCGCCTTAGCATCATGCGAGACGGTCAACCCATTAGACAACATTAAGTTATAGAAACATAAAACCAATACACTCGCGCATGGCGCATATAACATATGCCCACGCAGGTTCTTAACATGGTGCGCTCGCGCAGGGTGCTCATAACAAATACCCGCGCCGATTCTAACATAGCGCGCTCGCGCAGGGCGCACATAACATGCCCGCGCTGACTAATATGGCGCGCTCGCGCAGGGCGCACATAACATGCCCGCGCTGATTCTAACATAGCGCGCTTAATATTTCCAATCACCTAATTATTAGGTTGATTACTTAGTTTATAGGATTGAGAAATTTACCGGGTGTCACATTCCCCCCTGTTAAGCGAATTTCGTCCCGAAATTTAGGAGACGTTGCTGGCAGAAGCCATGCTCTGAAAGAGGTGTGGGTATTTCTGGCGCATTTGATCTTCTCTTTCCCAAGTGAATTCAGGCCCACGCCTTGAGTTCCATTGAACCTTTACTAACTTGATTCGACTTCTGCGCAACTTTTGTTCTTTCCAATCGGTTACGGCTATAGGCTCTTCTACGAAGTGCAGTTGTTTGTCGATGTGAATCTCTTCCAACGGTAAAATCAACGTTTCATCAGATAAACACTTTTTGAGGTTGGACACATGAAACGTATCATGAACTCCACTGAGTTCGGCGGGTAAACGGAGTTTATAAGCAACCGGACCGATCCTTTCCAGGATCTTAAATGGTCCGATGAAGCGCGGATTCAACTTTCCTCGCTTGCCGAAACGGGGGACTCCTTTCCATGGAGAGACTTTCAAAAGTACTTTATCCCCTACTTGAAATTCCAATGGTTTCCTTCGCACATCTGCGTAGCTCTTCTGTCTATCGCGCGCTGTCTTAAGGCGATCCCTTATCTGAAAAATCTTGTCTGTTGTTTCTTGGATCAATTCTGGACCAGTCATTTGCTTGTCACCCACTTCAGCCCAGCACAGTGGGGATCTACACTTGCGCCCATACAAAGCTTCGAACGGCGCAGCCTTGATGCTTGTGTGATAACTGTTGTTGTAAGAAAATTCAACCAATGGGAGATGAGTATCCCAGCTACCACCGAAATCGATTGCGCATGCGCGCAGCATATCTTCCAATGTCTGGATTGTTCGCTCGCTTTGCCCATCCGTTTGGGGATGATATGCCGTACTCATGTCAAGACGAGTACCTAAAGCCCCTTGTAACGATCTCCAAAACCTTGATGTGAACCGACTATCTCTATCAGAAATGATGGACACTGGGACTCCATGTTTTGAAACTACTTCTCGAATATACAGTCGGGCTAACTTTTCCATCTTATCGGTTTCCTTGATCGGCAGGAAGTGCGCTGACTTAGTTAGCCGATCTACAATAACCCAGATCGTGTCATAACCCCCAGGTGTCCTTGGCAGTTTGGTGATGAAGTCCATAGAGATTTGTTCCCACTTCCACATGGGAATTTCTGGCTGCTGAAGTAACCCCGACGGCTTCTGATATTCAGCCTTTACTTTTGAACACGTCAGGCACTTACTGACATACGTCGCGATGGCGCCTTTAAGATTGGGCCACCAATACAGCGCTTTAACATCTTGGTACATCTTGTCTGCGCCAGGATGTACGGAATACCGCGTCTTGTGAGCCTCGTTTAATACTCGCTCGCGCAATCCTCCCTTGAGAGGGACCCATATGCGGTTAGCGAAATATAGATTGCCGTTCTTAAGTTCCAAATTCTTAATCATACCCCCAAGGGATTCGTTTTTAGCAAACTCTGGTTTCAAAGCTTCTTGCTGAGCGTCTCGGATGCTGGTAAAGAGATCTGCGCGAATGGTCAGCCTTAGAGCCTTGACTCGTAGTGTTTTTATTCGCTCCTTCCTGCTTAGCGCGTCTGCCACCACATTCGCCTTTCCAGGGTGATACTTTATTTCACAATCATAATCGTTCAACAATTCAACCCATCTTCGTTGCCTCATGTTTAAATACTTTTGATCAAATATATGTTGAAGGCTCTTGTGATCCGTAAAGATTATACACTTTGTACCATAGAGGTAATGGCGCCAAATCTTTAGCGCGAAGACAACCGCTCCAAGTTCCAGATCATGCGTTGTGTAGTTCTTTTCATTGGTCTTGAGTTGGCGCGAGGCATACGCTATGACTTTGTCTCGCTGCATAAGGACACATCCGAGTCCCTGATGTGAAGCGTCGCAGTAAACGACGATGTCGTCTGTCCCCTCGGGCAGAGACAAAATTGGTGCACTACATAACTTCTGTTTCAACATTTGAAACGCTGCTTCCTGATTTTCGCCCCAAACAAACTTCTTGTCTTTCTGAGTTAGCGCGGTCAGAGGTAGAGCTATCTTGGAGAAGTTCTCAATGAAGCGTCGATAGTAGCCAGCTAGTCCTAGGAATTGCCTCACCTCAGTTGGGGTTTTTGGCGCTTCCCAGTTTTCGATGGCCTTGACTTTGGAAGGATCAACGTGTATTCCTTTCTCGTTTACAACGTGACCGAGAAAGTGAACTTCTCTAAGCCAAAACTCGCACTTGGAAAACTTCGCATACAACTTTTCTTTCCTCAACAATTCCAAAATCAATCTCAGGTGTTGCTGATGCTCGGCCTTGGTCCGAGAATAAATCAGAATATCATCTATAAATACAATCACAAACTTGTCCAAGTAGGGTTTGCACACGCGGTTCATCAGATCCATGAAGACAGCCGGCGCATTAGTTAGCCCGAAAGGCATCACTAAGAACTCATAATGGCCGTATCTAGTTCGGAAGGCTGTTTTCGGCACATCTTCCTCATGGACCCTAAGTTGGTGGTATCCGGACCGTAGATCTATCTTCGAATAATAACTGGATCCTTGCAACTGGTCAAATAAGTCGTCAATCCTCGGTAAGGGGTACCGATTTTTGACTGTCAGCTTATTCAGCTCCCTGTAGTCAATACACATTCTGAACGAACCATCCTTCTTCTTAACAAACAGTACTGGAGCTCCCCAAGGTGAAAAGCTTGGGCGTATGAAACCCTTATCCAATAGTTCCTGTAACTGATTGGATAGCTCTTGCATCTCAGATGGAGCTAGTCGATAAGGCGCTCGAGCTACTGGCGCAGCTCCTGGGACCAAATCAATACGAAACTCGACTTGTCGCGGCGGCGGTAATCCGGGCAAATCTTCAGGAAAAACTTCTGGAAATTCGCGCACTACTGGTAAGTCTTCAATTCTTCGCTCATCTCCTTTCTTCTCTACTACATGCGCCAGGAAGGCGTAGCACCCTTTCCTTAGGCACTTGCGCGCCTTTAGGCACGAAATTAGTTTCGTCGCAACTCCCCTTCTTTCCCCTTGAATCACCAAGGTTTCTCCGTTCAACAGTGGGACCCGAACCTGCTTCTCATGGCAAATAACTTCCGCGTGGTTCTCGACTAACCAATCCATACCTATCACAATGTCAAAACTTCCCAAGTCTATTGGCAACAAGTTAATATTGAACCCGTGACCTCCCATGACTATTACACATTGTTCAGTTCTTTCGTTTGCGCATAACTGCCTACCATTGGCTAGTTCTATAGTATAAGGTGTGTCTAGCCTACTGGTTGCTAGGCCTAGGGAGTCTTTAAACTCAGCGGATATAAAACTTAGGTCAGCGCCAGTATCAAATAAGACAGATGCAAAATGTCCGTTAAGCAAAAACGTACCGGTTACCACATTCGGCTCTTCTTTAGCTTCGCCTGCGCCGATCACAAAAGCTCTCCCGCGAGCTTGGTTTCCCTTTTGCGGGAAATCCCGACTAAAATGCCCTGGCTTCCCGCATGCGTAGCAGTTGTCGCTCGCTCCAGCTTCTCTGACACGGCAATTCATCGTCTTGTGCCCTGGTCTGCCACATTTGGCACATTCGATTCTTGCGCATTCACCCTCGTGGTGATACTTGCATTTGTTGCACCATGGGCGAGGCCCGCTGTATCCTTTCCTTGATGGCTCCGCGGCTTGGATCGCGTAAGCCCTTACGCTCTCCTGCTTCTTGAACGGTGGTTGCTTGGAGTCGGACCCTCGGTGGTGAGAGTTCCACTTCCTCTTGGGATCAGAGGTTCGCTGCTCGATTCCGCGTGTAGTTAACATACCCGCACGGACCGTATCCCTTGTAAGGGTGATGGCCCGCGCTACCGCCTCATCAAAGGTTGGAGGCGCTGCGGCGTTGAGCGGAACCCTAACAACAGGAGGTAACCCAAAGATATACCTCTCGATCTTCTTTTCCTCCGTGTTTGCCATGTCTAGCACCAACTGGCAAAGCTCGTTGAACCGGTTGTTGTAGGCGTCGATATCCGTTCCTACCATGGTGTGGTTCCAGAATTCCTGTTGTAGGTTCTGAATTTCTGCGCGAGAGCAGAACTTTCTCATCAACATTTCCTTCAGTTCCTCCCAGGTCTTGTGGAGAGCAACTTCTCGCCCCAATGTTTTCGTTTGAAGCTTCCACCAAGACGAAGCTGCCTCTTGGAACATGCAGGTCGCGTAAAGGACCTTCTGGTTCTCACTACATCCGCTAATGGAGAGAACTGTCTCCATCTTGTCAATCCAGTTGTAGAGCCCAATGGCCCCTTCGGTACCCTTGAATGGCCAAGGCTTACAGGCCATGAATGTCTTGTAGGAGCATCCTTTGTCCAAGGCTCCTGATTCGGGTTCTGGGGTCTCATTCTGACGACCCTGACTTGATTCGGCCTTGCTGGCCTCATGTGTTGCGATTGCTTGCGCGATTATTTCCGCGAGTTCCTCGGGTGTCATGGTAATTCCCTTGGCTTTAGTTGGAGGCATTCTCGCTTTAAAAGAGTGAAAACATATCAATCTTAGCGCATGTACTCTGAGCACATAATATTATCATTATTTACTAGACACTGTGTGACCCGTGTTCCTAAGTGTGTGTATAGTTTCTTTTGAAAATATTTCATGCGATTTCCCCCAACGGTTATAGTCTAGGTTAAAACTTCTTTTCCTAGTTCGCTATAACCAGTGCTCTGATACCAATCTGTCACACCCGGCCCTGAGCGGCGGAAACAGCCGGGCGCGCGCGAGTGGGGATTGATAATTAAGCACGGGCCATTGCAAACATTTATAGTAAGATTTTCATTGCGCATGAAATGTTTAATACCAATACATTACATTGTTTAAAAATTTCATAAAAACATCCAAGTATAAAACTGTTGAAGATTTCCACGCCATATCCCCTTGCGCGGCGGGAACAACCACGCGCATCGAAGGGATAGAACTAAAATCTTCCAAAAAGCTAGTTTTAGATGTTCAGCGTGAGGTGCTCTAAGTGTGACTCCATGCGCTACCTAGTTATCTCCTGAAAGACACGTAAAAACATTTGAATCAGTATAAACTGAGTGAGTTCACAAGTTTTAGTAACTATATAAATCGCATTGCATCATAGTCTTGATAAAATCATATTGAAACACATTTCTGATTTCATGTCTAAACATATACTTGGGAATCCGTATGAAAACATAGATCTGACACATATTTCTGATAAAAGTCGTTCAGCGGCTACGCGCGATCATTACTGGAAGTGTGCTCGTCCATGCAAAGTGGCGCTGCCACTACGAGCTAAATAATATAATGCCGTCCCGCGGTTTACGCGTGGACATTTCTGAAAAACCGTGCTCGTCTATGCAAAGAGGCGCTGCCCCTACGAGCTAATCAATAGTTCCGTCCCGCGGGTTACCCGCGGACGTTGTGCCGGAAAACAAGGCGCTCGTCCATGCAAAGAGGCGCGACCCCTACGAGCGGGCTCAAACCCATAGTACTGCCCCATGACCATACTAGGCACTCGTCCATGCAAAGAGGTGCGACCCCTACGAGTGGGTGGATCAAACCAGCAGTCCCTACCCTTAGAGTTCCAATGGTAAAGTGATCACTTACTCGAGTTCTAGCGCACATACATCGAAAACCTTAGATAACCGTTCGCATTGCTCATCATGAAATATAATTTAAACACATAATCGCTTGCATAGCTTGTAAGTATACCATGATAAAACATTATTTAAGTACGTGTCCCTCGCCCCGAAAACAGTTTAAAAACAGTGAAAACAGCGAGAATAGGGGCTGTGAGACTCACCTGTGGTTCTTGTTAAGGGATTAATCGAGATTCGGGTTTTCTTGGTGTTGGCCTCGGAATTGAAGGTCTAGAATGCGATTAAATAACAAGAAGTATATATATTAAGATCAAGAATTAGGAGAATATAAGGGTTGGAAAGCAGATCTCAAGGTTATATTCTTGGCTTACCTGGTAACAGGATCGGAAACGAAAACAACGGATGCTTGGGAGACGATTAGTGCAAGTTGCAGTTCTTAAGAGAGAAGTTTGAAGTGTGTTTTGGGTGATAATTTAGGTTACATATTTATAGGCAAACTCAAGGGAACACAATCCCTTGCTTTAGGGGATTGTAATCTCTTCATATCTAGGTGTAATGATGATAAAGTATGGAAATTATTATTATTTATTTAAGAGTGGAGTAGTGGATAAAAGATTTTGATTTGATTTGGACAGGACATGCAGGTCTGTGGTTGGTGGGAGTAGGGTGGCTGACAGTTGACTTTTCATGTTACAGTGTGCTTTTTCAGGTACTTTGTCAGTGTACAGTAAAGAGTGGAAAATCTCTGAAACACGCTACCGTTTCTTTTTGGGCGGGAGTAATCTCCTTACAACTGGAGAATAGACTAAGTGTTCTGCGTGTATTACTTTGTGCGCATAGCTTTCTGCGTGAAGGACATTTCTTTGCTGCGGGTAGGTGCGTGACCTTCTCGCAGTCAGGGACATTGAGTTTCATTTGTAGATTCTCCAGGTGGTCTTGGTATTTCAACATAGTGATCAGTCATGTTGAAGTCAATTCCATCTTGGAGCTTCAGACAAACTAGTTCTCAATGTTCCCGCCATGCGGGAAGGTTAGTTCCCCTTCCGCACGCGCATAAACGATTTGGGATGCACCCGCCTTAGCATCATGCGAGACGGTCAACCCATTAGACAACATTAAGTTATAGAAACATAAAACCAATACACTCGCGCATGGCGCATATAACATATGCCCACGCAGGTTCTTAACATGGTGCGCTCGCGCAGGGTGCTCATAACAAATACCCGCGCCGATTCTAACATAGCGCGCTCGCGCAGGGCGCACATAACATGCCCGCGCTGACTAATATGGCGCGCTCGCGCAGGGCGCACATAACATGCCCTCGCTGATTCTAACATAGCGCGCTTAATATTTACAATCACCTAATTATTAGGTTGATTACTTAGTTTATAGGATTGAGAAATTTACCGGGTGTCACATTTAAGTCCCTGGACTAAAGATGAGGGTACAATTTGGGCTAGAACTTGAGTTTGGGGTCAGAAGTGTATTTAACTCAAAGTTACTATGGATAATTAAATAGATATAATAAACTAAATAATAAAATATTAATAACTCGATAAATGGGATATTTTAGTAGTTAAAATTACCTGAAAGCAAAAAATGGGTCGGGTATAAAAAGTTAAACGAAAACCCGAGTTGTTACATGGGGTTTGAGATGTTTGGGGTGGCGGAGGCATAAATGGAAACGGTTGTACGGTTGGAGTCATTACGGGTAGGTTCTGGTTGGCATAGAAAGGGTTGGTAGGGTCATGTTGTTTTCGAGCATAGTAGCCCACCACATTTGATCCGATCCTGCGGGTTTGGGTTCGTGTTTGGGTTTTGGTTCGGGTTTGAGCTCGAGCTCGTGTTCAGGTTTGGGTTCGGGTTTGAGCTCGAGCTTGTGAAATTTGAGAAAGGATCCATGGTAGAGAGTTGAGAGATTTTTGTATTGAAATTTGAGGGTTTATTTGAGTGAAATTGGTATTTGTTTGAGTAAAAATTGATAAAATGGTTTGGTATTTATAAATAAAATAATTAGTTTTTTTATATAGCCATTGTAGGGGGGGCACCAAAAAATCTCCTACCGCGCTGGTCGTTGCAACGACCGGGCATAAGTCGCCCACCCCTCTTTGGCGCCCTCCTGTGGTGTTTTCAGCCCACTTCACCCTAACCCCCCCCCCCAATCGCCCCATAGTGTATGGTCAGACTTGGTAAATATCAATGTTTTCAGACCTAGCCCGGACGTCAACCTGGACGCTTTACCGGGTCAAAGGTCGGACCGACCCGGGAGGGCGGACCGGTGTCTGACCCGGATGAAGTCATATATATATATACTAGACAGGTGCCCGCGCGATGCAGCGGGTGTTTGAACGCATACCATGTTAATCGCGTAACAAATATGAGTGTTTATGGTTCGGTTAAAACTTTGAAATTATTTAAGCCGATCATTGGTTTAGCTTCTCTTTTTTTTTACTTACGGTTAGTTGGTCGTTTCAAAGTTTTCAAAACGTAGTGAACGGTTGGTTCACCATATGAAACCAGACCATACTTACGGTTAGTTGGTCGTTTCAAAGTTTTCAAAACGTAGTGAACGGTTGGTCACCATATGAAACCAGACCATACTGTAAATGTTGAATGCATTTTAATCTTTTTTATTATTCATTAGTAGATATGTTTTGCTATATATATTAGATATAGTTAAAATGTAATTGATCATAATTTTTACAATACAAATAACTTGGCTATTACAACCTTAAATTAACCTAAATAATGCAGTATAATTTTTTTTTCTTTTTTTGTAATCTTTGTTATTATAATTTCGTGTCCTAAGTCTTTCATTAATGTTTACCATTTATGTTGCTAAAATTATCATTCTTTATTTATGATCATCTTAAGTATCATATTATGTTGGTGTTTAATTAAAATTGTTGGTACAATTAAATTAATAATCATTTTAAACAAAATTTATTATTAAAGTTTAAACTGTGAAACCAAACTGAAACCAGACCGTTGGTAACGATTCGGTTTCAACTTTCAATGGTTCGGTTTGGTTTTGGACGACAAAAAATCGGTACTAACGGTTGGGATTACAGGTTTAACTAAAAAAATAAAACCGAAACTGAACGCCCCTACGTAACGTATTAATTTAATTAAATTGAAAAAAATTATAACAATATCATATTCAATTTAAAGAAAATAAAATGCTCGTTTTTATGATGTAATTTTTTTATAAAAATATTAGCGTATGAAAAGGTTATAATCGTTAAAAAATCATGGGTGAAAAGTTAGTTTAAAATTTAAATTAAAAACATAATATGTTTAAATATGAGAGGCCAAACTTGTAAGTTGAATGAATTGTGTTTAAAAGACAAGTTTAATCTTACTAACACATCTACTTTATGCATTAATATTTGTAAAACTTTTAAAATCAAGTGTCTTAATTTACACTTGTTTGGTGTCTTATATATTGTATAGATATATATATTATATATTACATTATATATAAAGGCAACTCTTCCCTTACTCTACTCTCTCTCTCTCTCTCTCTCTCTCTCTCTCTCATGAGACCCAGTAATATTAACGGCAATTGAATGCTCTGGCTTCCAAATCTCCTGCTTCCAAGTCTGATACAACCATCCCGCCCGGACACTTCAATAGTTTCTTTTAATTCATCTTCATATAGTTTCTTTTAATTCATATTCATTCCTCAATTAATTTGTTTTAATTGTTGTCAGTTTCAATTTATTTAATCTGTTAGTTTCTATGTAATATAATGCCGATCTCCACCCCCTGTGGTATCTCTCACAGCCACCACCTTCGCATCACGAAAACCAGGTGCACATCAACTTCCCTTATTACCTTCACGTATCGGCAACTGATTATAGGGTTTCATTTAATTGCATTTGTATGCTTTCAATCCAATCCAATTTAGGGTTTTTTTTTCCTTAAAAATTGGCATATGATTTAATTTAGTATGTAATATGAATTGAGATTTTTTTGAAATAGGGTTTAATTATGTGATTTTAATTGGATTTAAGCTTTAGGTTATGAAGTTCAATTATACTTATTAACTGTAATTTAGTCTTTCTTGACATAAAGAAAATGTTAGGGATAAACAGCTCGAAAGAAAAGATATGGTGCATGTGCAATCTAAGGTGAGAGTGGCCAAGCAACGATTGGATAAACAGTTTAAAAGATAACCGACCCGTCAAGAAATCATAGTTAACGCGGGCCTCTTCATTAAACGGATTCAATCTGCTGAATACGCCTTGAAACCAGCCCAATCTACTGATATGCAGGTTTGAATTTAGTTTTTGGGACAATTACGAGCATGTAACTAATGTCGGTTTAGCACTTCTTTTTTGATGAAAGTTACTAAAGACTGTTCTATTGTCAACTAGGTTATTCTTTTTAGTTACTGTCTTGCACACTTGAGATCGGCTCATTAAGAGCTCAACTCGAGCTGAGCTTATACGAGCTTGGGCCTAATAATAAGCTTGTTTAATAAACAAGCCTGGACTTGAGCTTCGCTTATTCAACTTGAGTTGGCTTACAAGGCTATTTGTTTGTTTAGTTGTCATGTGGAAACTTGATATTTATCTTTTGATGGAGTTGACTTCTAAAACGCGTCAAAGAGAGCGTATGTGGTGCCACACAACCTATTGAGGATCTTATGTAGTGTTATTGACCTGGAAATGCATCTAAGACTAGAAAATTTTATATTTTCAGAAACTATAGATATATCCAACTTACATGCTTCTTTGATTAAAATGTATATACTTATGTGAAAACAAAGAGAAGAGTTGCCAATACTTTAGCAGATAGAGAGCATTGTATGAAACAACTGATTCGAACCAATCACATGTGAAGATTGAAACCAACGCCTTATAAGGTATGTGCTATATATGATAAATGTATCTAAACATTTTTTTGGTTTTAAAACAATTTATTTACTGAATATACTGGAGCAGGTTCCTATAAATGCAAAGCTATATGAGTTCATTCATTCTCTATAGCTCAAGAAATCACCAATCGGGTTGTTGCAGTAACGATGCATTTTATAGCTTTATTACCTAAAAATTATGCAACAAATTGTAGTGATTTGACATATTTTGAGGTCTATTTTTCTCTCTAGAAATATGCATTTGAAATTTGTTTTATTAGCCTAAAGTTTTTTTTTTTTTTTTTTTACAATTTTTGAACCTAGCCCGTTTGTTACTTGCCTAGCAAATACCCGTCACTTGACCCGTTAATAATTCTTTTTTTTTATAGCAGCAAACCTGAAACTGTCTTGATGCTAATAGGTAACACAACTTGTAGCCACAATCTTTGACCTGCATCAGAATTAATTCTTTAATTGATATGTGTCGTGACTAATTGATTCCAAAACTGTCCCATATAACAAAACGAATGTCAGCACCCCTTTGACTTGCTTAAAGGTTATGCCTTATAAACAACCACTGATATACTACAATTCTAAGACATAATCTACAACAATTTGTGATCCGCAATCTAGCCCATGAAATTTGAAGTAGATCTAATCCAACTTCAACAAAAAATGTCATGACCCGTTACCACATATTGTAACAAACCGAACGGATCTGAATGATTATTGATTATTGTTTTTTTATTTCATAATGCTAATCTATTATATGATTTTCCTGCAGAGAACACAAGTTTGCATCATTATTTGGGGGCATATGCACTTTCACTTTGGTCCCAAGGTTACTCATGGGAAAAATTTTAAATGGTTATACACTAATGTTGCACTGTTGGCGTTGTGCATAGTTTATAATCACCTCTTCTTCAACACACTGGTATAAAGGTAAACTATCTAGCATTCGTTTTTTGTTTTTTTAATTTATGGCATACATGTGTGTGTATACTATGTACATTTATATTCACACATGGTGAATTAGTAAACATAAGCATCTATTAACAACTCTAAATAAAGAACTATGATATCATAACATGTAATTCTATAGGTTTGTATAGTTGGTTCTGGCTCGGTAACCGAGTTCAGAACGGGTTGTTTCGGGTCAGTTCCGTTAATCGATTACGGCTTAAAACGACAATAGCTTAAGATAAAAAAAGGGAATATGAAACTCATAGCTTGAGTAAGAATGTTTGACTACCCGTAATCGGTTACCTAAAAAGGACCCGGAACTCAAGCTACGAGTTTCTTTTTATCCTTATTTATTTAACCCGTTGTTGTTTTGAACCGTAATTGATAACCATAGCTGACCCGAATCAGGTTTAGGGCTACATAGGATCAGGTTTCGGTAGCCTTATACGTTAACGGGTTCAAGTATTTCGGTTTTTGTTTACTTAGTTTTTGGGTGACTTTAGGGCAGGCTCGGTAATCAAGTTTAGGCTGGGTGGTTCCGTGTTGATTTCTATAAGCGACTACGATTAAAAAAAAGACAACGGGTTAAATGAAAAGGGGGAAAAGAAGTGATTAACTATCATAGCAGTTGTGGTTTTTCTATAATTCAATCATTTGATGCTAAATTCATATATACTTTTCATTATTTGCTGAAAACGTTACAATGCGGTTGCGGTTGCTAAGGTAAAGCTGGTGAATATGCACATCAATCATATTGAAATGCCTCTCTATCTATCTTTTGATTATGCCCAAAGACGACTATACCTACTTATCTTATAACTTTACCTGCATAGTTCTGTGTTAAAAACGGGTCAAATGGTCAAAAGTAGCTAAAAGTTGTATTATAGTGCATACTAGAAGTTTAGATTAATACTTCAACAATGTAGTTTGTGTAAATGCCTTAGTTATGTATAAAAAACGTAAAAATCTGAAAATTCTATGTATGGGAATTGCAGACTAGCGATCTAATGTGGCTTTGAAATGACATGCCTATTAATCAAGTAACCAATAATAAGTTGGAAACTTACTAGAACTAGGATACTTTATACACTATCAACAATACTTGGATTCACAATTCTATTTCATATCCCGTTCGAAATCATGCATTCGTACTTTTCTTTCTTTCAGGTGAGAGATGCTCAAGACTTGCACAAAAAGCACTAGACCAATGTTGAATAAATACTATATTCAGCCTTTTATTTTAGAGAACATATTATTGGATTAGTATACACTTTATTTCATTTTATACATTCAACAAAAGTTTGTGATGTTGAACCTTCTGAGCATATGTATATGTAATGCAAAATCGAACTTTTTCATGGTCATGATTTAAAGTGTTCCGCCGCAACATGCGGATACGCATACTAGTATATATATATATATATTATATATATATATGTTTAAGTTCAAGAGAGAAGTCATCTTAGCGCGAGAAATGCGAGAAGTCAATTCAACCAATCAAAAATTTTCTTTTGTTTATTTCTTTTAGTTATATTTAAGGGTATAATAGTAAATGACTAAAACTATTATATTTGGTAACTATCAAATTATGAAAGTTTCATATTTATTCCTTTACTATTTTATTTATTCGTTCACAGATAAAAAACATTAATAATTCATTTTATCTTACATATATCATAGACCTTTCATTTTTTATTTTGTTAAATCTCCATCGTTCAGTACACTATCAATTTCAAGTTTGTGTTTTAATTAGTTCCGCTAAAGGAATCAATTTAATATTGTACATTTTATCTACAAAATTTCGTTTTAAATTTAGTATTTGAATTCACTATAAAATTTTATTATATCTACTAGACTTTCAAGACTTTTCTGGTAACTACATTATGAAATAATAAAATAATTTAAATTTCATGTATATATATATATATATATATATATATATATATATATATATATATATATATATATATATATATTTTTGACTCAGAAGTTTCTTCTCTTTTTCCATCTACAGGAAATCCGACGAGCTAATTTGGTTAATTCACTATTTTTTATTACATGAAAAATCAAAAGTTTATAATCGGATTCTTATTTTTTTAATCTACAAAATATCCTTCCATGTGAGATTCACTTATCCATTGCTAACCCATCATATTACCTACACAAATAATCAAATTAAGGTATCAACCTACACATAATCATCTTAACCTACACATAATATGGACATAACCTACATAGATGATCATATTAACCTGCACATATCTTATTCTAAAACATTCTACATATTTACCTACACAGATAATCATATTAACCTACATATAAGATGCTACTAACCTACACTTTTATATATACCTCCTACACATACAACTCGTAATACCACCAACACGTAGCATATAAAACTTCATGAATCATGCTTCTAACCTGCATTTAAAAAGAATAAAAATAAAGTATCATTATGATATAATATACAACAATCGATACTATTTACCACACATTATTATACTAGCCATCACTTCGTGTATCAATGTCTATCGGATTTGAAGCATCATTTATAAACTTTGAAAGTGAGGTGTTATGTGCAATTCTTCCACTTTTCCTTACTGCTAGAAAATAAAATAGATTTAGCAATTTTTTCAAATTAATAAAAACACAAAATTTGAATGAGAATATACTTATCAATAGTCCAATAGGCATTCATCAACAATACTTGATTAGTTTGAAGCTAACAACTTCAACATGAAAAATAACAAAAATATCTTACAGAAAAATGTTTAAACATTGAAAAAACAATTTAATTAAATATAGAAAAGAACGTATCACACTTACAAATAAGGAAACAAATTGACTTGTAGTGTATTAGTTTAGAAAATTGAAACCAATGAGTAAATTATTATCATATTAATAATGAGAGATTGTGATTACTAAGTTACAACATTACCCTTTTCATTTAAAAGACATTAAAAACATGAATCACTTAATTACAATAATGCCATAATGAATCTTCATCAATGGTTATAAATCACTTCTCGCATTTAAATGACTTCTCTCTTCATCAATGGTTTTATATATATATATATATATATATATATATAGAGAGAGAGAGAGAGAGAGAGAAATGTTAAAATAAGAAGTAGATTTTTCCTAAGAAGTGTAGAAAGTGTGTTTTCACCACTATATCTATTAAAACACACCGAACAAAAAACACACCACAACTAAATAAAACACACCGAACTAAAAACACACTTTTCATATCCACCAACAGATCAACATATCTAACGCACCAGATTACTTCTTACACTTCTTAGACAAACTCTACTTCTTATTTTAACCCCACCCTATATATATATATATATATATATATATATATATATATTTATATTAGATTTTCTTATCATTCCAAACTTTTTTTTTCAATAATTTGCATAAGAAATCAACTATGTAGATGCAAAATGTAAGTTCGATCCATCGGGGATTAGATACAATACTAATTATCATGTTTTTTCTCTTGGAAATGGATGAAGATATGAAGTTACTGTTGGTATTCAACTCTTCAAATGCTTTAATTTAATTTTACAATCATAAATTATGATGAATGAGCTTGGTTGGTCCAATCAAACTAGCATTCATTTTCATTTATGTTTTATGCGGTGCTTACTAATTATTAAGTATATAAGATATAAGTTTCTTCTTAGGAAACATAACCTAAACTTGGTTGGTTGGTTGAAGGCTTCTTTCTTAAGACTTTCATCTCGCCAGTTGCGGTAGATCGAATCCCGGCTACGGTTTTTGATTTATAAAATAAGGGGCGGTTCACCGGTTCCGATCGAACCGAGAACCGTCAAACCCGGTCGGGTTATTAAAAAACGGGCTATATGGTGTGAGCCGGATCATATTATCTACCGGGTCCCGGTCGGACCGGCTGGTCCGGTCCGAGTTTCAAAACATCAGAACCGGTGAACCGTCAAACCCGGTCGGGTTATTAAAAAACGGGCTATATGGTGTGAGCCGGATCATATTATCTACCGGGTCCCGGTCGGACCGGCTGGTCCGGTCCGAGTTTCAAAACACTGGTAAATATGTTATTGATGAACCTAACAAGAGGAAATAAAATATGTAAATACCCTTAAAAAAATGTTTACTCCCCTAAAGCCATGGAAGATTCTTTGAAGTCATTCCAAGTGGGCTCACGTTTCGGAAATGGGCACCGAGTTTACTTCCCATGATAAAAGAAAGAAAGAAAGACACCCGATTGGAATATATACACGTCTTAAGAAGCCCGGCCAATTTCTACCTGTTGACTTCAACATGGACCTCAACGAAAAGGATGATTTTGTTCCAAAAAGCCAGCGAGACCGCAACCAAAAGCTAAAAAAAGAAAGAGCATTTTGAACAGACAAGTTGCGTATCAAAAAAAAAACGGTAAATTATTGTTGAAAACAAAGTGATGGTGTGCGTTATGCATGGAAGAACAATAAAGGGCATTTCAAGAACAACAAAAGAAAAGAAGATTTGAAGTTATTTCGTCAACCACACTATGATTTGTCTAGATCAGTGTTGACTTCGGTCCAAGCACAAAACAAAAATTGCTAAATGTTGAGGATGTAGATTAAATTTGTTATAATGTCATTTATGTTTTTAATTTAGCATGTCTTGTATTTTTTTTAATAAATGAAATCTTTTTCTCCTTTTCAAAATAGTATGAACGGGTGGGGCACTCCATAGATCAAGCCACACTTTCTTTAACGCTCAACTCTTGGTCAACTCACGGCCGGAATCAAACTGAGCCTGTCTGAAAAGTCCGGTGAAACTGAACACGCAAATTGAGAATGAGACCTATAGAGTACCCCGCTCATTCAGCACAGGCGCACAAATCATAGTAATTGTCCTCTAAAATTATATGTATTAGTTAAAACCTATTTGAAGTAGTTTGTTAAAAAGATATTTTAGGTGAGAAGAAAAATGAGGGAGAGAAGGAGAGAGAGAGAGAGAGATGAGACTTATAAGAATAAACGGATCACCTCCACCCTAAAACCCTACTTTGTGAGATAACACAAGAAACTAATCGAAATTCACTTGTTGAATACTCAGGCCGGCCCAACAGTTTAGTTGGGCCAATCAAGGGCTTTAGGCCCCAATAAAAATGAGAGCCTCATTTATTAAAAAATAATTTTTGAATACATGCTAATAAAAGAGAGTTCATTTATAAAGCAATTATGCACATTATCTCCTTGGTTAACACACTTGTTTTTTTTCCTTTCCCACCCAATATCAAATCTCAATCATCTCAGATGTGTTACGTTATTTTTTTTAATTGTTTTTCATTTTCTTTCCCACCTATTCGATTCTCTTATGAGACCTTTTTTTTGACCAATTGTTTCTCAGCAAACATAATGCATTTCATTTTAACATGTATTACACATTGAATTTGTAGTATAAATTAATCACTTGTTTTTTTAACAAAAAAATCATAATTTTCTAATTTTATATATGTAACACGACAAAACAAATACTATTAAATTTTATAATTTCACTTTTTAACTCATGGTAAGTAAACTGTATTCAAGACCAATTTACGATCAACTTACTGTAATAAATCAATAGCCCCTATAGTTTATCTTACGAATTTACAGTTGTTTATCGGTGTTTATTGTTCACTCAAAATAGCATTTTAGGCTGATTTGTTACTAAAACACGTGATTATGTATCTTTTTCTTTTCTTTTCTTTTCTTTCTTTTATTTTTTTTCTTCCTTTCTTTTTTTTTTGGTTATATGACTTCACTAATTATTACGAGATATAATTTATATGAAGTTGATCACTGTTGATACATAACAGGAAGATGATTTACTAATGCAATACTACAATAGTACTATGAGTCCCCGCCGTGTAGCTTAGTTGATTAAGGGGGCGTAAGACTTGGAACAATAACTAGAGGTCGTGGGTTCGAAACCGATCCTAAGCTCCAATCGCGATGCCGCTGAGTGAGGCTGATTTACCTTTCACGTGATAGGCCTGGGACGGTCTGGCGTGGACCGGTTTGCGTGTCCGGAACAACACGTTTGGGAACAATACAATAGTACTTTGAAAAGCTTATTATGATCGTTCCCAAACCCGGCCACGTTTTGTAACAATGGAAGTTAATAGAGGGCGTCGTTTTTTTTTTCTCGCTTTAGGCCTCCAAAATGGTTGGACCGCCACTATGAATACCTATTTCGCTATATGTATTTCCATAACGAATTAACATGTTGCACATTAATATATATATATATATATTAAAATGAGGATTCAAGTTTCCACACAAAATTACTATTCCTTTTACTATTCATTTTATTAATATTTTATTAACTAATATAACCAATAATTCACTAATAATCTTTCCATAAACAAAAATAATAGTTATTACTTCTTTTATTATAACATTATTTGTTAACTAATTAAAATATTTAACCAACTATATTTTTAAACACTAAACGTGGGCAAGTGTTGGCTTTACATATTTTATTTGTTGGTTAAACGATTTTCTTAAACTTTGTTTTCGTACTTTTTATAGTCGTCTTTACAATAACCGAAACTTTTTTCATGATTTAAAAAAATCTCATCGGCGCATGATTTTATATCTGTGTTTCAACGTTTGATACCTAGCTCGCCTTTAAAATATATATTTGGATTACTAATTTATGTTTACGGATTTGTATTGGAACCGCTGATACGAACCGAATTTGTGTTGGTTTGCAATAGTAACATGCCGATCTTTTTGGTTTCACATATGATAATTTATTGTATTTTGACATTGACGGGTTTATTTCTTTTGTTTAGTTTATATGCCGTAACTTGATAAAAGGGTGAGATCGCATCGACTTGCAGCGAGTTTATGATTTAACGCTTTTACTTATGTTTTTTTGTTCGATTTAACTGTCCCGTCGCGAAGCGCGAGTCCTAAATACTAGTTGATAATATAAAAACTTGAGATGAACGTATCCATTTTATAATAATATTATACTAAAAGTACTAGAAAATATACTAACAATGTTATAATATATTACTGTACATCTCTGGTTTTATTTATTAAACAACCAGGGTTGTTGTTTACATCTTAGTATGCACCAAGAATCGGCAAATCTACCTCATCACACCATTTCACACACCTAGTTTCATAATATGAACTCTTCACTTCATTTGGCAAATAACTTACCCAAATTTGACCTCCGATCCTCCATTTCAACACACTCCCTTCCATTTCCTTGTTTAGTCTCCATTTCGCCACTTCTAAACCTTCAGAAAATACCCAATTTCCAGATTTAGTAAAAGACCTATTCGCCCCTGCATATCGTTTTTGAAAGCTTTGGCCTACTTGATCGCGATCCACACGACCATTGACACCACCATCATCCCCAACATGTGGTTGCCACGTCGATATCTCCACACCCGACATGTTGTCACTTAATGTAGTGTCGAAAATCGCCACATGGCCATCCGAGTCGTGGTCCCATCTCCATGTCTTCACCTTTGTCCTTGTAGTCGTCCTAGTCATCGCCTTCATCTTTGGAACTTTCGATTCTCCAAAGGTACCCTTCAATATCTTTTGCGTTTCCGTCTCTTTCTCAATGTTGTCCGTGGACCCACCCAGGGTCAAACTCGTCACATAACTTGCCCCGGACTCCGGCCCGACCCAGACCCTGACCCGACTTGGGAAATGCCTCTCATACATGTAAACATTGTTCTCATCATTCTTCCCAAACCCTAATTTTGCCACATGGACCCTTATATTGTCCACACCCGCCTTAACCAAAATAAAGTTTTCTTTAACTTCAACTGAATATTCCAACTGTATCACAACCTCTATCTGTTGGTGGGCCAGTGCGTATTTTAGCACAGACTCCTTCGTTTCAAACATTGTGTTGTAGGAGCGGTTGCCGGCGCGTGTCATTGCCATCAGCGGCGCGTACCCTTTCAAAATCCATAACCCGTGCGTCTCCGCCGCGTAGGCAAACCCTAGGTTTTTAAAACACGGAGTTAGCAGCTGTAAGCCTACAGCCACCTCTCTTAACAGCAAGCACTTGGTTAACATGTAGCCACACGTGCGCATGATAGCAAGCTCCACGTCGATACCGGCCGAAACAAAGAAAGCCCTCAGCACCGGCGCGTGAGCAGTCGAGAACGCTTCTAGGTTAGGAGCCAGCATGGAGTTGAAGTAAAGGGAACCCACTTCCGACGGCGCGTCACATGCACACAGCCAGAACAACCTCGCTAGAAATACGAGGTTAAAAAAGGTTGAAAAGGATTCCAGCGAGTGCGAATCGAGGATCCATGAAACGGAGTCAGGTTTCAGTTTCTGGAGCTGGGAGCGAGGGCACGTGGCGGTGATGCTATCATGCGCAGTAGGCGAACGGGTGATGATTTCTTGGAGGAGTTGGAGTACGAGAGGCAAGAATGGTTTGTCCGAGTTAACCTGTATTTAGGCAAATGTTAGAGGCAGTAATATGTAAAATATAAGTTAACTATATAACTGTATGAACCCTAAGTACAATTAATTAATTAATAAATATTATATACAAACATAATTAGACACTTAGAGGTTGTTTGGTTTGGTAATCTTTTGGATGAGCATTAAAATGCATAAATGATTAGGCCGGAGGTAACATCTGAATTGCTCAACATGTTTCTAAAACTAACCTATTAAGAGTTGTCTTTAAAATGACCCAAACACATTAACCTTTTTCATGTAATCTTTAAGAGACTGTCAAATAGCCCCTTATTTATACACACTTAACGTTCTATTTAGTATTTACCTGACACGTGTCAGAGACCCAGAGAGCCTTTTCGCCATAGGAAACGTAGAAGGTGATTGCTAGAAGATCCGAGTTGGATGAGAATTTTCTTCTTGCTTTGAGTTGAAGAGACTCGGTTGAACTCGCCAGCTGAAAGGTGAGTTCGGAAGTGGAATCGGTTGGCCACTCGTCCGAGTTTGGTAAGTCGGATATCCATGACCACAAGTCCATTTTCACGCAAAGTTATAAAATTCTTCGTATGTATGTGTGTGTGTAGTATATTGGCATATGAAGGGTGATAATATTTTATAGGGGAAACGAGTGACTGAAAATTGGATAACTTGGAGGTGTTTGTGGCCGCAAAGGGATGTTATGAGGTTGGTGAATTTCAGTCACTTGTTTTTGTGTTTGGTTTCATGTGCATTAATGGCGATGTTGATTGTATTTTCATATTATCGTCTCATTCTTGTATATAGAAAATTTAATTACAAGAACATCCTCAAACATAACCAAAAAGGTTGGTTACGAAGGGAGAGAAAATAATCTTTACCAAATTGGGTTTACATGTGAATGATATCCGCGGATGAAAGATTGATAAAGATTAAAGAGAGACAAGATATTTTAAAATATAAATATTAAAAGAATGGTTAAAATGATCTGTTCTACCAAATTAATAAGCGAAAACCATAAAAAACTTGATTTTGTTAGAACTTTTTTCACTGTTCAATAGATAATTTGATAAGTCAACGATTTATTTTCTTATATTTATCTATTTTCAATTTACGCATATTAGAATGTTAAAAAATTAATTAAAAAGTTTATTTGTATTGCATTGGAAAAGATTATACTATAATGACGTTATGAAATATGGACTCACATATTTAGTTTTAGTTTGTTTTATATCGTACAAATTTAATGAAATGTACGTAATATATAGAACTTTGAACATATTAGAAATTTTAATTTGTTTTAGAGAAATTAAGATTTAAATTTCAGTTCAAATATATACCTTACTAGTTTTTATCCCCCCCGTCTTATGTGGGTTGTTTTGCATTTTTTTCTATTTAATATTAAATTATTTTTTAAATTTTAATTTTATTTATTATAAAAAGTTAATAATATACTTGAACCCATTTTGATTCATTTATGATAAGTTATGTTAATATTTAGATGAAGCATTAAATGAATTATCTACTTTATTTTATATTTGTTCATTTATGTTCGTTTGTTAGGCTGGTCGCTATGGGGCTTGGTTGGGATGGTTTTTGGGGCGCGGAACACCGCGATGGAGCGTGGTCCAACCAAGGGCGTTGAGGGAAAGGTGGTTCAAACGGCTGGTGCGGATGTGTGAAATGTGTGGGCCCCCTTTCAACAGCTCTCTCCATCTCTCTCACACACATGCATACATATGCATATATATATATATATATATATATATATATATATATATATAATATATATATATATAAAATAGGGCGCTCTTGGGGCATTAAACCATAGCGGAACATCTTTTGGGTGGGGCTTCGAAGCCCTCGGTGCTTACGTGGCACTGGCGTGACTCGGTGGAGGGGCTTCGAAGCCCCCCACCATAGAGGACAGCCTTATAATTTGGGTATTATTTTGTGAAATGTTTCATTTAAGTTAAACTTAAAAAGAAAAAGAATCATTAATGTAACTAAATCTATATTGGAAAATTAAATTAGGGTTTGATAAAAAAAGGTTTACAAATTAATGAGATGTTATAACTTGTTTAAAAGCTATCAGGGTTTGGTGAGACCTATCACCCGCTTATTTTATTTATTATAAAACTGTTTCTTATAATTATAAATAATATTAAAAAAAAATCAGACATTAAGTTTTAGAATATCCAAATCCTATTTTATAAGATTTGAATATCAAATCTTTGGTGAGATTAATCTTGAATTTAATGATATGTGATAACTCGTTTAAGGGCTATCTGAGTTTGGTGATACTCATACCCGTGAATTCGGATCAAATGCATGAGAGTCATCTATTTACAAATAAAGCAATTTGGTGGTTTGAGAGGGGTGAGCGATGTTAGATTGTCGCTTTCTAATCAAAAAACAATATTAAACAAGTATCTAATCACCTTAAATTACTTAGGGTAAGTAGAGTGTCGAACCACAAGAAGGATGCGGTCAGTGTAATGTGTAATGAATTCCTAACATTATGAAGTAAGCAAATATGAGTGCTGATCACACTAGCAATGATTTGGTTTTATTATTAATCAAGCAATTAATTAAAGTTCAAACAATTAACAAAATCAAATCACACCCGGGGATCAAGTATGTAACAAATAACAATCTCATGTCATTTAACAGAATAATTATCAACAATCGAATCTGGTTAATCAACTAGTTAAACATTAGGCATCAACAATCGCTAACAGATGGAACTGGTTATCAAACGGTCTTTTCCAGTATGACTCAACTAAGGGAAACTTTATGCTTTATCACATTCAAACTAATCAATACAACCCTATAAACACGTATCACAACAACTAGCAAACTAATCGTTCTGATCGATATAAATCTAAACCTACTGAATGCACAATAATACAAAACATCAATACTCATAGATCAACAGTAAACAATTACTATTAGTTTGTTCCTAAGACATGAGAAAAACTGTAAAAATACAACACTTTAAAATCCCAGGTATAACTCGAGAAGATTAGCCGCTCATCGTCTTCATTAGATCTTCAAATACGACGAGAAAAGTTATTAGAATTGATCAAGAGATGATTGGTAGCCCTAGAATTCAGCCAAAAGTCGCCTAATAGCGGATGGAAGTCGTGATAATGGTATCGGGTTAGTAAAACATAAGATATAGGTCAAAAACCCGTTTTTTAAGTTGATCGCGTATCGCGATGGGCATAGCCTCATGATGTTGCGATATACAACCAAAGATGTCACACCCTCAATTTCCACATGCAGGGTTTACCGCGAGGCGCGAGACAAACCAGGATCTCAATCATTAGTTACAACAAACAACGTCTAAATATTTTAAATAAATTTATTGTCCCATATTTGATGAAACAATTTCAGAGTTAGCGTTTTAATGTTTTAAAATGTGGAAGCGTAACAAAACAGGAAACATAAATCCCTAAACAAAAGCAAATAGTCTAAGGAGCAAAACACACGCATGCCATAGCATTATTAATTAAAAAGTTTCAATTTATGATGCAGTGTTTATGAGTGACCATGAATGCAACTCCTATACCTGCACTTGATCTTAGTGACCTGAGAAAGACATGCTAAAATGGGTAAACATAACGGTTGGTGAGCTCACAGGTATGAGTTTCAAAACAAGTTTGTCAAACAAACCATTAAGTAGTAAACATTGTAAATGTTTAAGTATGGATAATGTATGCATTAGTAATACCGCTAGTTAATTAGGCTAGCAATCATGTTACATTAGTGTAAGTTCCATTATGACCGAGAATGACTCGTTAGTTTGTTTGCCACCCATAGATTCTAATATAAGACTAGTGTATATTGCGTTTCTAGAAAATGAAGACACCCGACGACTCCCTCATCCGAGAGCCCTGAGGGGGTTCGTCAGAACCAGTAGTACTGCCTTTCATTACCTAGCCAATTTACAATTGTTAACGGTCTAATGTGTTTGGGGGACTTCAGCTTAAGTTCACTATGTACACATGAGGTATTAACAAAGTCTACATTATCCAAAAAGTTTTGTATGCATGCTTTCTCCCCCAAAAGGAGTAAGTAAAAAGAGGGGCAGTGAAACTCACCTCGAATGTGGTTCAAATGAAAGTCAACTGCTTAAGTCAAAGTTGTTCTAGTGCCTAAATCATACAAGCACTATAAGTATTTGCTAAGCGATTCCTAGAATCCTTAGCATCCAAAAAATCCCATTGTTTATTAGAATTTTGACCAAAGTTTGAATTTTTGTTAACTTTTCTTTGACTTTTGACCAAAAGGTCCAAGTTGTTGACCGTTGATTAAAAGTCCAAGTCTCGATAACCGAAGACTAAAATTTGAGTTTTGTCGACCGTTGACCAAAATGTTGACCTTTGACCAAAATGTTGACCGACGGCCCGTTGGTGACTTTTGACCACTTATCTAGACTTAGAATAATTACATGATATTCCTAGTCACAACTTTAACAAAGATCATGTAATGTGCACTTAGCCACTTTTCATACAATCTTATGACTAAGTTCAACTTTTACCACTTTCATACATCACAAGTAAGACTAAACATTTAGTCAAATAGTTCCAAGTTGACCAACAAAGTTAAAAATCCAACTTACTACAACCATTCTAGTACAAACTTACAATTAGTTTTACTAAACAATATGCTGATCAAACTTAACAAGTTTTAAGTCAACAAAACTAATTTTTCTAACCAATCAAAACATGTAAATAAATTACCAAATAATTCTCACATATACATTCATGTATTAGGTAAACATAAATTTTTCTTATAATTTTTCATTTCGCACAAACATACAGAAAATTCACACACTACATCAACCTATTTTAAATCTCCTTATTAACATAATAGAATATAAATAATTTCTAAAAATTCTATATATGTCCAATTGATGTAAAACCAATTGAATTATGTTCCTAATTCAATCTATGACATTTAGAAGTGGAATCACATCATTATCTATTTTCAATATAAAGTTATACAATTTACAACACAACTCATTAAATTTATCTTTCAATCAAGATTGCAACCCGACTTTGTAAATTAATAAAAAATAGTCAAACAAAGTCCAAAATTATGATTTCTGACTGTTTGAAAATTAGACTCAAAGTAATTAACCTTAGTATCAAAAATCAGTCAAAAACACCACCGTATCAACAAGTTATACAATCTACAATCTGAATCACAGAGTCTGTCAACAACATATCCAAACCAAAACTCACAAAAATCATGATTCTTATATCCTTATGATCTTAAATCATCAAGGAAATATTTTATAGAATAAAAAATCATGATTTCCAATATTATTCCAATTTTATAAAATAACTTTTATATATAAAAGAATTCCATCTTTTCTTTTACAACAAAACACAAAGTTCCTTTTAAACAATCAGCCTTGATCATCCTTGGTTCATTTTCACAAATCCGATTATTTGGATACTAGTTTTCATGATCAAAATCAAAATATGAATAAGAACATTTACTAAATCATATTTACCTATTGCTTGATTCAAAAACCCTACACCCTTGCTTCCAAGAATCACCAAGTTCTTATGATCTTTGAGAGTGTTTTTAGAAAATGGAATGTATGTGTGTGTGTTGTGAGATGGACGGACATAGGGGAAAGAGAAAGAGAATAAAGATTATAACCCACCTTCTCATTACACGTTCATTTACACCCTAATTAAGATATAATAAATTTAATTAAACTTTAGGTAACATTTATTATATTTACATGTGACATGTTACAATTTTTAAAAGCATTTCTAAGTAATTGTTTAACCTAAGGATTAATAGTTCATCTAGCTAGTTGTCATGTAACATATCGTATGTTGTATCAGTTCAATTATTCAATTTTCTTACAATAAAATATAAGCATATAACAACTAATCATGTAACATATTAAGCATGTAACACAACTATATCTATCATATATTATACATGTAACATATCATGTTTATCATAACATGTGTGACAAGTATATTATTCTAGTTACCAATAACTCGTTACTCTTACTTAGGTCACCAACGACACGACTGACTCAATGTATGCATACACCACACTACATGCATGCATGTTTATTAACATAGTTAACAGAACTAACTGGGTTTACAGACATAGTCAACAAGATTTAACTGGGTTTAGTTAACGGAGTTAACCTGAAAATTGGCAGTTGTCATATCATCCCTTTGTTAAAAGAATTTGCGTCCCGAAAATTGTATAACGTCGCTCAAAGGCTGGGAAAGAAAGAGAGGAAAATAAAAAAATTCAAATTGTCACATCATCCCCTTGTTAAAATAAATTTCGTCTCGAAATGTAGATCCTACTTAAGGTTTATCCTTGGGTTTGAATAAGTGAGGATACTTTTCTTTCATTTGATCCTCGCGCTCCCATGTGAACTTTGGTCCACGTTTTGAGTTCCAACGAACAGAAACAATCGGGGTTTTGTTGTGTCTTCAGGTTTTTACTTCCCTATCCATAATTTCAACAGGTTCCTCAACGAAGTGTAACTTTTTATCAATCTCTAATTCCTCTAAAGGAACTATGAGAGTTTCGTCTGCCAAACATTTCTTAAGGTTCGACACATGGAAAACGTTGTGTACTCCACTGAGTTATTCTGGTAATTCCAATCTATATGCCACAAGGCCAATTCGTTTAATAATTTCGAATGGTCCTACATAGCGCGAGTTTAGTTTTCCACGTTTCCTAAAACGAATAACACCTTTCCAAGGTGATACTTTCAAAAGCACTCTGTCTCCAACTTTAAATTCTAGAGGTTTCCTAGTTTATCAGTGTAGCTCTTTTGGCGATCTCGGGTTGCTGCCATATAATTTCTGATTTGCATAATTCTTTCGTTAGCTTCATGGACTATCTCGGGTCCAGTTAGCTGGCTTTCATCGACTCCTGCCCAACAGAGTGGTGATCGACACTTTTGCCCATTCAGAGCTTCAAAAGGTGCCGCTTTTATACTCATGTGATAACTATTATTATAGGAAAACTCAGGTAAAGGTAAGTGAGTTTCCCAATTCTTACCAAAATCGATGACGCAGGCTCTAAGCATATCTTCCAAAGTCTGTATTGTTCGTTCACTCTGACCATCAGTCTGCGGATGGTATGGTGTACTCATGTCTAGGCGTGTACCTAACGCCTTTTGTAATTACTGCCATAAATTTAAAGTAAATCGAGCATCACGGTCCGATATAATCGAAATTGGTACTCACGACGAGCGACAATTTCCCTAATATAAATCCGTGCTAATCTATCCATCTTATCAGACTCGCGAATGGTTAAGAAATGTGCTGATTTTGTCAAACGATCTACTATTACCCAAAATAGTATCGCATCCATTAGAAGTCTTAGGTAATTTAGTTATGAAATTCATAGATATTTGTTCCCATTTACCCATTCGGATTACTGGTTGCTGAAGCAAACCAGATGGTTTTCTATACTCAACCTTTACCTTAGCACATGTCAAGTACTTTGCTACATAGTTAGCAATTTCTTCCTTCATACCAGGCCACCAGTAAAGTTCTCGTAAATCCTGGTACATCTTATCTGAAGCTGGGTGCACAAAATACCGAGAGTTGTGTGGCTCGTCCATGACCAATTCACGCAAATCCCCATAACGAGGTACCTAAATCCGCCTGTTGTAATACCGAATTCCATCTGATTCGACTTCCGACTTTCCATTGATACCACGCAAGGCTTCGAAATCAAAATTCTCTGCTTCTAAGGCTTCATGCTGAGCCTTCCGAATTCTTTCCGGCAACCCTGAATGTATATTTAACTGCAATGCCCGAACTCTTCAAGGCTTTAGGTTTTCCTTACGACTTAGAGCGTCAGCTACCACATTAGCTTTTCCCGGATGATACTTAATAGCACACTCATAGTCGTTGAGAAGTTCAACCCATCTCCTTTCCCTCATATTCAGCTCTTTCTGCTTAAATATGTGCTGAAGACTCTTATGGTCAGTGTAGATGGTACACTTTGTTCTATAAAGATAATGTCTCCAAATCTTTAATGCGAAGACAACAGCTCCCAATTCTATGTCGTGAGTCGTATAATTTCACTCGTGGACTTTCAATTGTCGAGAAGCATACGCTATAACTTTCTCCCGTTGCATAAGTATACATCCGAGACCTTGGCAATGATAGAATCGGTGCGCTACAAAGGTTTTGATTAAGCGTTTGAAAAGCTGTTTCATGCTCTTCTCCACACTTGTACGCAGTGCCTTTTTGAGTCAGAGCAGTGAGGGGTTGTGCGATCTTTGAAAATCCTTCAATAAACCTCCGATAATAACCAGCCAAACCAAGAAATTGGCGAATTTCGGTCGGTGTTCTTGGGGTCGGCCAATCCTTAATGGACTCAATCTTAGCTGGGTCAACATGAATTCCTTTCGCGTTAACCACATGACCTAAGAATTGAACCTCTCGGATCCAAAATTCACAATTTTGAAAACTTTGCGAAGAGTTGATCTTTCCCTAGAAGTTCTAAAATCAACCGTAAATAATGTTTGTGATCCTCCTTAGTCTTTGAGTATATAAAGATATCGTCAATAAACACAATGACAAACTTATCTAGATACGGTTTACATACGTGTATCATGAGATCCATGAATACTGCCGGGGCGTTTGTTAACCTAAATGGCATAACCGCGAACTCATAGTGGCCATAAAGAGTGCGAAATGCCGTCTCTGTATGTCCTCTTCCCGAACTCTGAGTTTATGATAACCCGATCTAAGATCGATTTTTGAATAATAAATAGATCCTTGCAACTGGTCAAAGATGTTGAGTCAAGCAATTGACCTAAGGGGGAGATTGTTAATTCAAAGACTTGTTCTATGGAACATATGGAAGATTGGAATCTTCTCAACCTCCTCAGAATTCGCTAAGTATGGATCCGGGCACACCTTAGACTTCCGAGCAAGCTTTTACTTAGCCGGGTACGATATTTTGTCTATCGGGCAGGGTTATCTTCTTGAAGTCTTCTTTAGTGGAAATTCGGGCAAGATTTGCAAAATAGTGTATTACCGGGCATGGTTCACTAGTTTATACTTATCCGGGCAAGGATCACTATATCAAGAAGGTTTGTTCTTCAAAGCCAAGTTAAGTTCACTCCCGAGTAAGCTTTTGGCTAACCAAGCTCATGAAGCCAAGTGATTGGAAGACCGGGCAAGGTATTCATTAATAAGTGTGGTCCAAGTAGGCTTGATGTTTTAATGATATATCTCTAAGTATCATCGGGCAAGGTTCAACTCAAGCAAGGAACAGTGCTACCAAGCACACTTTGCTAATAAGATATTCATTAGCAAAGGGTTGAAAGGACCATTGACGAACAAGGTTGCTCGTAAGTGTTTGTCGGGAAAAGTCTGGCAAAGTCAAGAAGATTGAAGTCTACCCGGTGAGTATTTTACTTGGTAAAATACTCTTCAAGTAAAGTCTACCAGGAAACTGATTCCAAGCACACTTCTATGTTACCAAGTTATGAAGGATGGCAGAGCATACTTGGAAAGACAAAATTGATGCAAAGCCTACCCGGAAGACTTGTTTTAACTTAGGATTATTTCTGAATATGTAATTTGAGTATGTTTTATCATTTAGGGTTTCTAGAAGGAATGACAGCTGTTAAGGAGGTTTCAGGCCTATAAAAGAAATAAATTAGGGCATGCCTCCTAAGGTTGACAGTCTCATTCAATACAAAGAAAATATTTGAGTGTGACGGCTGTCTTAGAATAGTACGGACATAACCTTCCTACAAGAAACCCTAAATTGATTATCCTTTTGTATGATGATCTTAGTATAAATGGAAATCTTTTGAGTGAATCTTGTGTGTGTTATTTGCATATGATTATTTACAGCAACTAACCTGTTTATTATTGATTCTGCCTTTAATAAACAGTAATATTTCTAAATATAGCAACTCGTCATTAACTCCCTTGTCAACACATCTATTTGTGTGAGTTATGACATAATTTGAGTAAGATCCAGCTGAAATCGGGGACCTGACAAGTGGTATCAGAGCCATTTGCTGATATTTTAGTAAGATTCTTGTTGCTGATTGAAGATTTGAAGAAAGATGACGTAAGCAGACAACTGTTCTATTGAAAAGTGACGTCAGCAGCTCTGTTTTTCATTTTTCTTCCAGATCTACAATCTATTGGTGTCTTCTCTTCCTTATTTCAATTAAAGTTTCAATCTTTATCTATAATCTTTCTCTAATCATATCAGACACATCAGATCTGAACAACCTGTTTTCAGATCTGATTATTTTGAAACTCTGTTTTTACAAAGAAACTGATTTTGATACTTTCAAAAATGTCTGGATATGAGGACCAAGAAGTGTCTACTAACAAGATTCCAAGATTGTATGGACAGGAAAACTTTACCAAGTGGAAAGTACTCTTTAAAGCAGCCGTTTGCTACAATGATGTTGATATGTGGAATTCAATCAAGAATGGACCAAGGGACAACAAAGAAGGTGCAAATGCTATGCAACCGCTGCTGTAAGAGAAAGATTGAGAAAGATAGATGACAGGGCCTTAGCTATGATTAAGCTAGGACTGTCTTGGGAAATTTTAACCAAGGTGGCACATCATACAACTGCCAAGGCAATGTATGATGCAATTCTTGAGATGTATGAAGAGAATATTGAGCTGAAGAACATAAAGAAGCAAAGATTGAAGCAATAGTTGGAAAGGTTCAAGTATAAGGAGGGAGAAAGATTGAAATCAATTCTAGAACGATTTCTAGCTATTGTGAATGAGTTAAGGACAACTGATTATGTTAAGACTGATTTTGATCCGAACACAAAACTGCTCAATTCAATGCCCAAAGAATGGTATACTGCCTGCAAGTTCATCCTTCAAAAACCAAATTTCAATGATTTGAAGGTTGATGATGTAGTATGCTTCCTTCAAGCTGCAGAAATAGAAATGATTGAGAATGAAATGATCAAAGAAGAAAAGACATGTTTTCAAGTAACTAATGCTCTCATTGCACCAATGGGGAACTTGTCAACCAAAAACCAGCAACAAATTCCCATCATTGAAGAACCAATTGAGCATGGTGTTGATACACCTAAGGCTTTTGTTGGTGGTAGTTCAAGCAACTCACAAAATCAGCAAAGGTTTAATGTCCAACTCCTAGAAGAACATGATTCAGCCTCAATGGCTAGTGGACATACACCTTTTGTTGGTGGCAATGGAAGTCATGGATCAGATTATCATGGTTTACTCTCAATGTTCACTGAATCTTATAATGCTTTTGTTGAAAAGAACATGGTTCATACAAGCATTGTTCAAGATGATTTGGAGCAAATTGATGCAGATGATTTGGAGGATATGGATTTGAAATGGCAAGCAGCCATGTTGGCTCTAAGAAGCAAGAGGCTATATAACAGGACTGGTAGATCTCTTCTATCAGGACCTAATGAAAGAATTGGTTTTGATAAGTCAAAAGCCATTTGCTATAACTGCCAACAACCTGGTCACTTTGCCAGAGAATGCAATATGCCAAGAAACTTTCAGATGAACCAATACCAGAATCAACCAAGAAATCAGCAGCATCAATATCAACAGTTTCAACAGACTTCAAGGAACAACAATTTCAATAACAACAACTCCAACAATTATAACCCCAACTTCAACAACTTTCAACAGCCTCAAATGAACAATAATCAACAAGTTGTGCCACATAATCAAGGATTTCAAAGGAACAACAATCAGAATCTTCAAAGTGTTCCAAACAATTCAGTTCCTACGAACCAAAATCAACCCAGAAATCAAGGAAATGTGGCTGTAACTTCACAACATGAGGGTAATTTTGATTGGAGTAATCATGAAAAAGACATTGCAGATGACATCAAGAGGGAAAATGTGGCTTTCATGGCATTGATTGAAAAAGAAGTTGGATCATCATCTCAGGTACACTCTGCTCCTACTGTTGGTTTAAATGAAATTATCAATGAATTGAAAACAAAAGTAGGCAAGTTGGAAAGTGAGTATTTTAGGAAACAAAGTATCATCAATGGGAATGAGTCTAGTGAACTGATCAGTGAAGAAAAGATTAAAATTTTGGAAGATGATTGCATGATCATTTACAGAACTCAAACCAGATATATCACTGAGATAGATGGACTAAAGAAGATGTTAGTTGAAGAAAAGGTGCAGAACACAAAATTGCAAGTTGAAATTGAATTCCTGAAGAACTTGGTCTCTACAGGAAACATCTGTGGTATTCTAAACCAAGTAAGTGACAAAGACAGATACAGAGCAGTTCCACCTCCATTCAACAACAATTTTATGCCCAAAGTTGATAAAGAGAAAAGAGATGCATACCTGCAACAGTTCAGAGATGTCTTTCAAGATAAAGAAGATTTTGTTGATCTATACAAAAATGTTGAAGTAAATGAAGAAGGTGAATTTGTTGTGAAAGAAGAAGTGAAAGAAGATAAGTCAATTGGAGTTCAAGTCTCTGAGGATGACTTTGATTCTAATGATCTCAATCAAGATGATTTGAGTGATTTGAGAGATCAGATCACGGATGAACAGATCAAAGAAGCTGAAAGAGGAAGAAGATACAAGAAACCAGAATCCATTGACAAACTTTCTATGTATCCACCTGTAACACCTAGAATGAAGAAACAAAATGTGAAAATAAGAAGAGACCATGTGTCTTATGACAGTTATGAAAAGAGAAAGGTAAGCTACAATGCAGTCAAGCCACCAAGCAAGGATGTGTTGGAAAGGATAAAACAAAATAAAAAGAAGAAAGTAACTGAAGAAGTGGATAAAGAAAATTTTATCCCTGTTTATCCAATCTTTTCAAGTCATGAAGTGCTTGATGTGGGAAAAGTGGAAGCTATGGAAGAATATGAGAAAAGATAGTCAAGGCATAGAGAGAGCAGTGATGAGGAACCTATAATTATGGAGAAAATTGTCTTTGTTAAAAGCAAAGTTGAAAGACAAGACATCAAAATTGAGGAGTTTGTTCCCTTCTCTATTGATTTTGATAGTCTAAAGACTCAGAAGACTCTTGGAGTCAAGCAACCTAAACCAAGTGAAAGATACAAGAAACCAAAAGAACATGAGATATTCAAAGGAAAGGTTTGGTGCAAAAGGTGAGATGAAATGGTCACCACACAGATTCATGTGATGAAAGACTCAAATTCAAACCCTTTCATGTCCCAGATGAAACAAAGTATGGTCAAGACTTTGTTCAATTCAAGCAAAAGTATGATGCATACCTGGGAAAAGGAAAGGTGTGTGGAAATGAAACCATAAACAAAAATGAATTAACATCAGCAAAGGAGACAAGAAATGAAAAGAAATCTGATATCAAAAGAAAGAAACAAGTGACTAAATCAGTAAGAAGAAGTATGTCTCCTAAGAAGCATGAGAAAGCAATTTAAAAAGATTATCAGTCCTTGAAAATCAAACAAGACACTCAATCAGTCAAGTCTGATGAATCTCAATGTTCATCAAGTAATGAAAAGACCAGAAACAAAGGTGTCTTTTCAAGAAATAAATCAACAGAAATAACAGGTGATGAGAATTTCTTGTTAAAACATGGATATAAACCACAAGGTTTTCTTTGGAAACCCAAAGTGGAAACCAAAGTTGGAAAAACTGCTGATGTAAGAGACTATTCTGTAGAGAAGGAGTATGTTGTGCAAGAAGCTACAAAAACAGATGTTGAAAGCAAGTTAATCACATCATTAGTAAAAATACCAAGAGAGTGTGGATATGAAATAGATAACTCAGACAACCTTGAGTTGACTCATGAAGATCCTGAACCAACAACACTCACTTCTAGTGCAGCCACTGAAATTGAAACTGATGAGTTGCAAGTTGAAATGACTTGCACTTCATCACCTAACTAATAAAAATTTTCTTTTGTGCAGGAACAGTCCAATCCACTGAATGACATATGGTACATGGATAGTGGATGTTCTAGGCACATAACTTGTGACAAGAGGTCACTGGTTAATTATGAGGAAAAGTTTGAAGGTCCTGTGGCATTTGGAAGTGATGAAAATGGTGGAAAGATAGGTGGGAAAGGAATTTTAACAAATGGAAAAGTTTCATTTGATAATGTGTTCCATGTGGAAGGCTTACAATACAATCTGCTAAGCATATCACAAATGTGTGATAAGGGATACAAAGTGGGTTTTGATGACTCACACTGTTTCATCCTAAAACCTGAATTTGTTATCCCACCTGAAATGATTATGATGATGGCACCTAGAAATGGCAACCTATATGAGTTTAACATGAAGGAAGCTGTTTCAAGGGGTGGTACTTGTTTTGTTTCCAAAGCCACTGAAAATGAGTCTAAGTTGTGGCACAAGAAACTATGTCATGTGAATCTGAAGAATATGAACAAACTTCTTAAGGGTGAGCATGTCATTGGCTTACCTACAAGAGAGTTCAAATTGGAAGAACATTGCAGTTCATGTCAAAAGGGCAAACAACACAAGTCAACGCATAAGTCAAAGCTCATCAGTTCAATTGATCAAGTACTTGATTTACTTCACATGGATCTTTTTGGTCCTGTGAGTGTGCCAAGTATAGGGAAGAAAAGATATTGTCTTGTGATCATTGATGACTATTCAAGATATACTTGGGTTTATTTCCTGAGAACAAAGGATGAGACTGCAGAGTTGATTAAGGGCTGTGTTACAATGATTGAGAACAAACTGAATAAGAGAGTTAAAACAATGAGAAGTGATAATGGTACAGAGTTCAAAAATGGAGTTATGGAAGAATTTTGCACAGAAAAGGGAATATTTCAGAAGTTTTCAGCTCCTAGAACTCCTGAACAAAATGGTGTTGCAGAAAGAAGAAACAGAACACTTATTGAAGCTGCAAGAACCATGATAGCAGATGCAAATTTACCAGTGACATTCTGGGCTGAAGCCATCAATACTGCCTGCTATGTTCAGAACAGGGTACTTGTCAACAAAAGGCATAACAAGACACCATATGAAATTTTCAACAATAGAAAGCCTTATATCAAGTTTTTCAAGCCCTTTGGATGCAAATGTTTTCTTCTAAACACCAGGGATTACTTGAACAAGTTTCAAACCAAATCCTTGGATTGTTTCTTTGTTGGATATTCTACACACTCAAAAGCCTACAGAGTATATGTGAAAGACCATATGAGTGTTATTGAATCATCTGACATCATTTTTAATGAAAATCAGTTCAATACAGTTAATGGTGCAGCATGGCTGTTTGATCATGAAAAATTGATAAGGTCTTTCAAGATTTATTCTGAAAACTATGATGACTCATTCTACAAGACCAGTGTATCTGAAGAGAAAAAGAAGAAAACATTGGACTTAGAAAGGTTATGGAAGAAGGTTTCTAGTAAAGAAAAGGAGTATACATTTATCAAGGGTATCTCAAATGACCCTGTTGACCAAGAACAAGATCATATATAGGTTAATCAAGACAATCAAGAAGTAGAGAATGATCAGGTTCAGACTGAAGAGAACCCAAGCAACCATACAACTGAAGAAGATGTAACTACTGCAAGATTTCAACATTTGTTTGAAAGCTTGAATATTGGAAACAATGGTGCATCCACCTCAAGACAGAACATTGAAGAAGCACCAGAGTTTCATGATGCTGAAACAGATTTGATCATTGAAGAACCAGATCTCAATGAATCAAATCTTGACACAAATATGTCTGCATATATGATAGTTCAAACCCCTTATGTTGAAAAGAATCATCCCTCTGAAAACATCATTGGAGATATAAATGAAAGAGTTACTTGAAGTCATTTTAAATCTGCAAACATCTGTTTATACTCCTGCTTTCTATCCCAAATAGAACCAAAGTACATTGTTCAATCACTAAAGGACAATAGTTGGGTGGAGGCAATGCAGGAGGAACTAGCGCAATTCAGAGATCTACATGTTTGGGATCTTGTTGACAGGCCAAGGAAAATATATGCAATTGGCACAAAATAGGTTTTCAGAAACAAAAGGGATGAGAGGGGTATTGTGATTAAGAACAAGGCTAGACTTGTAGCATTGGGATGCCTTCAAAAGGAAGGAATAGACTTTGAGGAAGTCTTTGCACCAGTTGCAAGACTTGAGGCAATCAGGATATTCCTTGCATATGCTGCCTCAAAGAACATTAGGGTGTTCCAGCTTGATGTTAAGTCTGCATTCCTAAATGGGAAGATTGATGAAGAGGTGTATGTTGCTCAACCTCCAGGTTTTGAGGATCCAATGTATCCAAACAGGGTGTATAAGCTAAACAAAGCACTTTATGGATTGCATCAGGCTCCTAGAGCATGGTATAATGAGCTATCAAATCATCTTCTTGAAAATGGTTTCAAAAGAGCAGCCATTGACAAGACCCTCTTCTACAAAAGAAAGGGATCAGACTTGCTGCTACTACAGGTCTATGTTGATGATATCATCTTTGGTTCAACAAATGAACAAATGTGCATGGAGTTTGAAGGGGTAATGAAATCCAAATACAACATGAGTTCAATGGGGGAAATGAACTTCTTCCTTGGACTTCAAGTTCAGCAGAAGGCTGTTGGGATTTTCATCTACCAGTCTAAGTACGTGCAGGACATCCTAGACAAATTCAAATGCAATGATATGAAGACTGCTTCAACTCCTATGGATACAAAGGAAAAGATGCTAGCTGATGAAAAGGGGGAGCCAGTAGATGAACATGAATACAGAACAAAGATTGGGTCTCTGATGTATCTTACTACTTCAAGACCAGATATCATGTTTGCTGTGTGCGTCTGTGCAAGATTCCAAGCAAGTCCAAAAGTCTCCCACATGAATGCTGTTAAGAGAATCTTTAGATACTTGAAGGGTAGACCATACTTAGGAATTTGGTATCCAAAGAACCAATCTTTTGACCTTATTGCCTACACAGACAGTGATTATGATGGCTGCAACATGAGCAGGAAGTCATCCTCAGGAGGATGTCAATTTTTGGGTGAAAGGCTAGTGTCATGGCAATGCAAGAAGCAGACTACTGTCTCAATCTCAACTGTTGAAGCTGAATACATTGCTGCATCTGCTTGCTGTGCACAAGTTCTGTGGATTCAGAATCAAATGCTGGATTATGGTTTGAATTTTCTGAACACTCCTATTTTCATTGATAATACTGCTGCATACTTTACTGTTAAGAATCCAGTACAACATTCAAAGACTAAGCATATTGAAATTAGACATCACTTCATAAGAGACTGCAGTGAAAAAGGTTTGATTGAAATGCAGAGAGTTGACACAAGTGACAACTTGGCTGACCTATTCACCAAGCCACTTGACAGAACCAGATTCAACTTTCTTTTGAAAGCTCTGGGTATGATCAACTCAGATGAGGTCTGATTGAGGATATGTGCTTAGTGTGTGTGTGTCTCTATGTGATAACTGACTACACTTGATTGAAGACACATACTTTGAATGTTGAATGAATATGTTGAATGAATATGTCTTGAATATGTTACTTGTTTGATGTTAACTGATTAGTGCTTAAGTGACTATCTGTGCTATTCATGTGTCATTGTTGCAAATGATTGTTTATTAGTTAACTGATTTGATGTCATGATAAGTCGTTTGAATTGTCTATGTGAATTAAATGCTTATATGATATCATGAGTAATCACTTGATTATGATTGCTTGATTATGTGTGTTATCTGATCATCTAGATGATATTAGAATAGGATAGACTATGAATGTTGAAAATGTCTGCCTGTTTTAATTATGTTGAAAATGATTAAGATTTGAATATGTTACAACTGTTTGTGTCAAAATATGTCTTTATGTCAAAGTTAAAGGTTTTCAAATGAATCATCAAAATGAATTTTTGCATAATCACAAAATTTTGATCAAAACATGAGCAAGTCATTAATGGTGCAGAGATATGATAATACTATTCATTTCAAGCTTTAAAGAAGCTTAAAAAGAAGATTTTGCAATGAAAAATCTCAGGTAGATATTTTTGCTGAAAATTATGTCATTTGCACAGTTGGAAGGACATACACTTGTGTATGTTTGGTCCTGCAATCTGTAAAGATTAAAAGGATAGCCATTAACCAGAAAACTGAAAGCATTTGGGGCAATTATAACTTGTTTTCTATTCCTTCACTTAAAACTATGTCAATAGCTCTGACTTTGAAATGACATATATTTACAGTGTATGTTTGGTCCTGTTAAACCACTTGTGGTCAAACAGAATAGCCATTTACCTGCCAATTAAGAGACATTGGGATGATTGAATATTAAACTTAATGAAATGGTAAATGATAGTACATTGACTACTTAGCCAATCATATGGATTTATTAGGCTAAAAGGGCTCTTAGTACAGTCATTGACATGTATGGCTGCTTTCTCATGATATGTAAAATCTAAGGTGATATAAACTTAAAGAAAATGCTAAGATTTATGTGGAGTTACATTGTTGTCTATGCATGTTCCTAGATAAATTTTTCAGATGATAGGCAGAAAAGTGATTATCCAGTCATACACAAGCCTGTTGGTTTTTGGTTACCCAAAATGAATCATCTTTTAAAAGAATGACAAAGAACTGCTGTGAACTAGTTTAATTTCAAATATTTAGTCAACCAAAAGTTGATACATGTTCACAAATTTTTATTGGAAAAATACAAACATGAGGGTTAATAACAGAATTACAAGGGTGGAGTCAATCATATAAGTCCTTTAAACATCCTGAATGAAAGGCCTGTAAGTCCGATTTGCGTGGCATATAAGTCCAACATTCAATCTCACATATGTTTGTAGATTTGAAAGGAAATATCTTATAAATTAAAAAAAAAAAAAATTCTGTTCTGTCATTAAAAGTTTTAACCAAAAACAGGGGGTCAAAGTCAAATTGGGGTGATCTGGAGAAGGCCAAATAAGCCTTAAGGATAGATAAGGAGCATCAGAATACAACATGTGTTATCCACTAAATTTTCTGCAACTTAATTGAAACTTAATAATATCACCAAAGAGATGAAAATCATGTTAAGTCTAGACCTGCTGTTGACCTGTCTTTGTAGTCATAATAATGCTGAGAATGAAGTATTGAGAAAGCTACTTAGTCAATATGATCCCATTCCTGAGATCTTTTCAGTTTACAAAAGAAATTGTTTTGAAATGAAACATAACTAAAATTTGATCTCTAAACGCACCATTTGCTCTTAAACTATGATCTGAAATGATACATAACTTAGAAATGTCTTTGACAAGTGGTTTAAGTCAAACAGTGTTGCATTTTGCCTTTAATAGGTTGAATATGTAAGTTCAGGTAAGGTTTGATGTTCTCAAACCTTTCCGGGCACAAAAAAAGTTGAATATGTTTGAATATGTATTTTCGGGTAAGGTTTAATGTTTTATAACCTTTCCGAGTACACTTAGATGTTTTTATCTAAGTTTACTATTTTCGGGCATTTTTGGGTATGATTTGATGATTTGAATTTTCTCGGGTAGACTACACTGTTTTGTTTGGTTCCCAAGCATACCTGATGTTTGAATATGATTATCCTAGCAAGCTGTGTGCTAACATAGGATTTCAAGGCAATGATTTGAAACTTTAGACTAAAGCAAACTTAGGTGTTCTATGTTTGATTCAAAGCATGCTATGTGTTATCTGTGATTATGATTGCTTTGAAATTACAAGTGTTTTCGGGCAGACTTTGTCTTCTGGGCACACTTTATATTCCGGGTACACCATTGTTCCCTTAATATACTTGGTAATTTCAAAATTTGACTTTCCGAGGACACTGTCTGCTAGATATCCTTTCGGGCACACTTTATACTCTATGAAAGTTGTTCGAGTATACTTTGAAAAGAAAGTTGTTCGGGCACACTATCTTAGGAAGGTTGCTCGGGCACACTATGCATCAAAGTATACTTGATTGAATGAGTTTCCGTTTTTGATAGGGTTTATGCTAGATTGAGTTACTTGATTTATATTTGAGAAACTTATTTGGGTATCTTAATTGATTCCTAGCAAGGATGCTTATTTGATATTTTATACTTGATTATTTAACTTGTGATTAAGTTCTCAAGAAATCTGGTATTTCGGGTAAGCTTTCTTCATATTTCTTAAATTAGTTAACTTGACCGAGCAAGGTTTGTATGTGGAAGATGCCGAGTACACTTTGTCAATTAATAATGAACATTTTCCGGGCGTAGTTTGTAAGGCCCCGAACCCGGTGACCCTACTTTAGCGTCGGATTTACTCATAAACACAGTTATTCAAATCAGAGTTTATTAAAACTTTTCGCGGAATAGAAAACATCAATCATTTGTTACAAAACATTAAATCTTTTCTTTGATACCATAACACAAAACTTTATATTTAAAACATCTTTACTTCTTTCTTCAGATGCCAGCCGTTCAATCCATGCCGTGTGTCATCCTCATGCTAACTCTATAATCAGCTCACCTGCGTGCATACTAAAAGTCAGCTACGCTGAGTGAGTTCTAGTTAATCGAACGCCATACAATACATACACATACATACATATCTGTAGATACATATCCATACTTCACTAGTTACCCTTCTGTTCTACATGCATACTTGCTACCATACATACATACATATCTACAATCACTAACCTCAGTCTACCGAGAGTACGTTCATAGTTCACCGTCTATACCTGTACACAAGGTCGTGAACACGTACAAGGTTCGCAGTCCTTACCTATGTTCACCATTTATGGTACGTACAAGGATCGCGGTCCTTCCCTATACCATAGTACATCCACAACACGTACAAGGTTCACAGTCCTTCCCTATGTTGCAACCTAATTCATAGCACGTACGAGGTTCGCAGTCCTCCCCTATGCTACAAAATCAGCACGTATAAGGTTCACAGTCCTTTCCTATGCTGAAATACATCCACAACACGTACAAGGTTCGCAGTCCTTCCCTATGTTGCAACCTAATTCATAGCACGTACGAGGTTCGCAGTCCTCCCCTATGCTACAAAATCAGCACGTATAAGGTTCACAGTCCTTTCCTATGCTGAAATACATCCACAACACGTACAAGGTTCGCAGTCCTTCCCTATGTTGCAACCTAATTCATAGCACGTACGAGGTTCGCAGTCCTCCCCTATGCTACAAAATCAGCACGTATAAGGTTCACAGTCCTTTCCTATGCTGACGCCTATCTACATTACGTATAAGGTTCGCAGTCCTTATCTACGTTTACATATATCATCTACTTCACGTATAAGGCTCGCAGTCCTTAACTACGCCATTACCAGCCGAGTCTATGTCCGACAGAAGCTAGAGGGATTTGCCATCCTAACTTACTATGTCGAACGTAGAACTCACATGCCATTCGTGTACCTATATACACATACTTACATTATAACATAAGAACACTCTAGGCATTCCTTACCTCATTCATTTAACAACCATACCCCTTGACGTTACGTGCAATATCCGAAGATCGTTCACGCCCCGACAAGTATTCATTTGAAATATTCATACATCTTCGATATATAATATTCGTACCTTTATTTTTAACCTGACAGTACGCGCAATATCCGAAGATCGTTCGCGTACCGACAAACAATCATTCATATCTATCACACATATCACATATGACATACACTTATCACTTAGGATAAAGGTATTAACAACACATCGAGTATGCACACAGCCCCGAAAACATAACAAGGAATGGGGCTAGAAACTCACCTGAACACGGTTACGTTCACCGTTAATCGTAATCCCCTTCTTCAGCTGTGCACGGCTGACTGTATAACAAGTACACGTATCAAACAACTATCACTACTCATATCATCTTTCCAGTCTTAACTACTACCCACAACGAATGGGGGTCCGGGGGCAGCGCCCCTGGCAGCGGGGTCTAGGGGCGGCAGCCCCTAGCAGGGTCCAAGGGGCAGAGCCCCTGGCTGGGGTCGAGCTGCCAGGTCAGCTTAGAAAAATTTTATTTACATTAACTGTCTTAACACATTTTCCATTAGGTTTTTAATTTATTTTCTAAGCGAACTTAACTTTAGGCGAACTTAGCTTTAGGCGAAGTTAAACCATAGGCGAACTTAGCTTTAGGCGAAGTTAAACCTTAGGCGAACTTAGCTTTAGGCGAAGTTAAACTTTAGGCGAACTTAGCTTTAGGCGAAGTTCATCAGGCGAACTTAGCTTGCAGGCGAAGTTCATCAGGCGAACTTAGCTTGCAGGCGAAGTTGTCGTCTGCAGGTTCTGTTCGCTCTTAAATCCTTCGTTCCTTAACCATATAACTCGATTTAGGCACCCATGGAATCGTCTGACCAGCGCCTACAAACCCCAACTATCAAATCGACCTAACATCGATGTTTAGAGGGTGCGATTTAGGCATATAGGTTACGGGTCCTTTTTATCAATCGATTAACCCATCAAATCATAACCATTTTCAGTAAGTTTAGCTTTGTTGGATTCGTTTTTACCATACAAACTCAGATCTACCATTTCTCAAATCAAACCGAACCTATACGAACGATTTCTAACCGTAAACGTACCTTGAACGAGTCGAACTTACGAACACGAGCTGGTCTTGTTGCTTTGGTTCGTCACGACGATCTAGCACCAACTAACGTTTACTCTCTCTCGGATCCTGCTCGTTTATGGTGTGTGTGTTTTTGAATGTGTAGAGATTAGAATGGAAAGAGATGAGGTTTATGGTTTTATGGTGGTTTAGGGGATATTTATATCCCTTAAAGCTCATGGACCTAAGGCCCATTCTCATTTAACCCATCTCAATTAATCTAACACTAGCCCGACTCATACCAACTCCTACTCTATTATTTATTTCCCGAACCCGAGTCAACTTTCCCTCTATTATTAAGTAATATAATTAATATCATTTTGGAAATTTCGGGATGTTACAAGTCTTCCCTCCTTAAAGAGGTTTCGTCCCCGAAACCTAACTTATTCCCTATAAAAGGAAAACTTCTTATATTTACACGCTTTATTGAATCGCTTTCGCTTTCTGAGTTATCCTTCTTACTTCCGACTTTGCAGTCATCGAATGGTGGTCATGTGTTTTAGCTATTTAAGGTAGCTTGTCCATGAGACCCTCGATGTACCACAACTCATCTCATACCTCCAAGGGCTTCGATTAGTACTTTTAACACTATTGTCTAAAACAACATTTCATCATAACATAATAATCATTCATAACCTACTCAATATATTACACCTCACTGATAACCATAAGTTTTAAACCTTAACACACAACAAGTCCTTAAGCAAAAGCAACTTAATAAAACCATTGCATGAACAATTATTCCTTCATCAAGCGTTCCGCTCTTCAGTTTCCCCAAGTCTTTATCTTTCCGCACCTCCCGCCCCTGATTCCTTGCAATCCCTAGCCATGTGGTCAGCTTTTCCGCATTTGTAGCACTTTGGACGATCAGGGCAGTCTCGAGAGTAATGCCCACCCTTTCCGCACCGATAGCACCTGTCTGTCCCAATCCTGCATTCCCCCGGGTGCACTCGCCCACACGTCTTACACGCATCCTTGTTCCCAACCTTGGCCTTCCTCTCATCAGTTGTTGTCACCATTTCGCCAGACCGCTTAGCAGAGGTAGCCCATTTCTTCTTCTTATTTTCCCCCACCACCACATCGTCCTCAGCCAGGTCAGCATAAACCACTTCTGCAAGTTCAACAGCAGAGTCAAAAGTAGCAGGTTTATTTGCCCTGACCAACATGCGGACTTTTTGTGGCAATCCCCTCACATAACTTTTGATTCTTTTGACCTCAGTGTCAACCATATCAGTCACCAACCTAGATAGTCGGTTGAATTCAGTAGTATACTCACGATGCGTCATCATACCGGCCTTTAAATTCAAGAACTTCATCTCCGTCCTTTCAACCTCGGCATCTGCGCAGAACTTTTTCATCACCAACTCCTTCAGATCGTCCCATCTCAACGCCTTGACCTCATCCCTAGTCTTTCTCTGCTCCACACCTTCCCACCAATACATAGCTTCTTCCTCAAATGACTGAGTAGCATAACCCACAGCTTGGTCGGGACGGCATTCGCTAATGCGGATAACCTTGTCCATTGTGGCTATCCATTGGAGAGTAGCGATTGCGTCTCCCAAACCAGTCAGCTTTGGCGGGTCGCATCCTTTGAAGGACTTATAGTTGCACCCACCTTGGCCTCTTCTCCTGTCATCGACTTTCACAGACTTATCCTCACTCGAGGCCCCTCTTTCTCCTTCCCCATCCTTCCTACCATCACCACCCGCCCCTTCAGCAGTTCGTTCACGGCTTCCAGCAGATCCTTCAGGATTCAGGTTCTTCACAGCAGCAACTACAGCTTGAACAATGGCTGCTTGAACTGCAGGGCTAAGTTGAACTTCTTCGTTGTTGTTCTGGTCTCCTCCAGCGGCGCTTCCTTCATCTTCGGTGTGGGAAGCTTCTTCTACCGAGGGTTGCCGGACAAGACGAGGCCTGCCACGACGTCCAGTGCGACCCCCAGTTCCCACAAATTCTCCAGCTCCAGCCATCAGTATTCTAAAAGGGACAACACAAACATCCTCACTCAAGGAACTATTTAGTACAAGGATAGCAAGGCTAACAGGTAATAACAGTGGCCAGCTGCGACTAGCTGATCACATTGCTTTCCGTGTCCTATACACTTCCCTTTATGAGTCTCTTTGTGCTGGTTCTACTTAAGCAGTTAGTCACATCAAACAATCAATTACTTCTATCCTTATCGTTCACATATCTTTCCTTTCTCATTAACATATATCATTTAATCATGCACTTTACCTTTACTGATCTTGCTTGAGCGACACATGGCATTCTTGAACTGGCATCTTCTTTCCTTTCTTACTTAAATCCCATTCTCTGTTCGAGTCTAAGCATGTAGGATACTTAAATCTCTCGAACTTATGCTCTGATACCAACTTGTAAGGCCCCGAACCCGGTGACCCTACTTTAGCGTCGGATTTACTCATAAACACAGTTCTTCAAATCAGAGTTTATTAAAACTTTTCGCGGAATATAAAACATCAATCATTTGTTACAAAACATTAAATCTTTTCTTTGATACCATAACACAAAACTTTATATTTAAAACATCTTTACTTCTTTCTTCAGATGCCAGCCGTTCAATCCATGCCGTGTGTCATCCTCATGCTAACTCTATAATCAGCTCACCTGCGTGCATACTAAAAGTCAGCTACGCTGAGTGAGTTCTAGTTAATCGAACGCCATACAATACATACACATACATACATATCTGTAGATGCATATCCATACTTCACTAGTTACCCTTCTGTTCTACATACATACTTGCTACCATACATACATACATATCTACAATCACTAACCTCAGTCTACCGAGAGTACGTTCATAGTTCACCGTCTATACCTGTACTCAAGGTCGTGAACACGTACAAGGTTCACAGTCCTTACCTATGTTCACCATTTATGGTACGTACAAGGATCGCGGTCCTTCCCTATACCATAGTACATCCACAACACGTACAAGGTTCACAGTCCTTCCCTATGTTGCAACCTAATTCATAGCACGTACGAGGTTCGCAGTCCTCCCCTATGCTACAAAATCAGCACGTATAAGGTTCACAGTCCTTTCCTATGCTGAAATACATCCACAACACGTACAAGGTTCGCAGTCCTTCCCTATGTTGCAACCTAATTCATAGCACGTACGAGGTTCACAGTCCTCCCCTATGCTACAAAATCAGCACGTATAAGGTTCACAGTCCTTTCCTATGCTGAAATACATCCACAACACGTACAAGGTTCGCAGTCCTTCCCTATGTTGCAACCTAATTCATAGCACGTACGAGGTTCGCAGTCCTCCCCTATGCTACAAAATCAGCACGTATAAGGTTCACAGTCCTTTCCTATGCTGACGCCTATCTACATTACGTATAAGGTTCGCAGTCCTTATCTACGTTTACATATATCATCTACTTCACGTATAAGGCTCGCAGTCCTTAACTACGCCATTACCAGCCGAGTCTATGTCTGACAGAAGCTAGAGGGATTTGCCATCCTAACTTACTATGTCGAACGTAGAACTCACATGCCATTCGTGTACCTATATACACATACTTACATTATAACATAAGAACACTCTAGGCATTCCTTACCTCATTCATTTAACAACCATACCCCTTGACGCTACGTGCAATATCCGAAGATCGTTCACGCCCCGACAAGTATTCATTTGAAATATTCATACATCTTCGATATATAATATTCGTACCTTTATTTTTAACCTGACAGTACGCGCAATATCCGAAGATCGTTCGCGTACCGACAAACAATCATTCATATCTATCACACATATCACATATGACATACACTTATCACTTAGGATAAAGGTATTAACAACACATCGAGTATGCACACAGCCCCGAAAACATAACAAGGAATGGGGCTAGAAACTCACCTGAACACGGTTACGTTCACCGTTAATCGTAATCCCTTTCTTCAGCTGTGCACGGCTGACTGTATAACAAGTACACGTATCAAACAACTATCACTACTCATATCATCTTTCCAGTCTTAACTACTACCCACAACGAACGGGGGTCCGGGGGCAGCGCCCCTGGCAGCGGGGTCTAGGGGCGGCAGCCCCTAGCAGGGTCCAAGGGGCAGAGCCCCTGGCTGGGGTCGAGCTGCCAGGTCAGCTAAGAAAAATTTTATTTACATTAACTGTCTTAACCCATTTTCCATTAGGTTTTTAATTTATTTTCTAAGCGAACTTAACTTTAGGCGAACTTAGCTTCAGTCGAAGTTAAACCATAGGCGAACTTAGCTTTAGGCGAAGTTAAACCATAGGCGAACTTAGCTTTAGGCGAAGTTAAACCTTAGGCGAACTTAGCTTTAGGCGAAGTTCATCAGGCGAACTTAGCTTGCAGGCGAAGTTGTCGTCTGCAGGTTCTGTTTGCTCTTAAATCCTTCGTTCCTTAACCAAATAACTCGATTTAGGTACCCATGGAATCGTCTGACCAGCGCCTACAAACCCCAACTATCAAATCGACCTAACATCGATGTTTAGAGGGTGCGATTTAGGCATATAGGTTACGGGTCCTTTTTATCAATTGATTAACCCATCAAATCATAACCATTTTCAGTAAGTTTAGCTTTGTTGGATTCGTTTTTACCATACAAACTCAGATCTACCATTTCTCAAATCAAACCGAACCTATACGAACGATTTCTAACCGTAAACGTACCTTGAACGAGTCGAACTTACGAACACGAGCTGGTCTTGTTGCTTTGGTTCGTCACGACGATCTAGCACCAACTAACGTTTACTCTCTCTCGGATCCTGCTCGTTTATGGTGTGTGTGTTTTTGAATGTGTAGAGATTAGAATGGAAAGAGATGAGGTTTATGGTTTTATGGTGGTTTAGGGGATATTTATATCCCTTAAAGCCCATGGACCTAAGGCCCATTCTCATTTAACCCATGTCAATTAATCTAACACTAGCCCGACTCATACCAACTCCTACTCTATTATTTATTTCCCGAACCCGAGTCAACTTTCCCTCTATTATTAGGTAATATAATTAATATCATTTTGGAAATTTCGGGATGTTACATTGTTTAACCTTTTAAGTTTATCGGGTAAGGTCATAAAGTGAATAAGATTATTATGATTGACAGCTAATAATTCACTACACGACAAAATGCATTTAAAACCCACTTTCAAAAGGTATATAAGAGGGAGTTCGGGATATTTTTCAACATTATTTTCCCTCTCTCTCTCTCTCCTTCCACTGCAACTGCTTACCCTCAAAGAAACCTAACCGACTTATCATATTCATCACTAATACAAACCCTAAATTTAATAAGCCCCCTAATTCCGACTCGGTAAGCAATGCTAATGTGTTTTTTGATAACGATTAGACTATAATGAGCTTCGATTATGTACTTGATTACTAATATTCTGTTTTTGTGTTTAGGTTATTAATTTGTCGAAGAACAGATTCTTAATAAAATTTCTCTCTTTCTTCTACAAATTTATAACTTGAAATTGTGTAAAGTAATAAACTTTTATGCTAATTTCACTTTGAATATGTTTGATTGTGTTGTTCAGATATGGCAGAAGAAGAAGAAGTTCAACCTAAGTATGCCTTTGAACCAAAGCACAATATGTGCGCACTGTTGGAGGTCACTCCCAACAATGAGCCAGTGGAAAGGATGATTTCTTGGATGGCTAGATCCAATGTGCAATTTGCTTTAACAGAATCCCCAATCATCTACAGAAATCATTCCCTAGATTTCTGGCTTTCTGCAATACTTGTGGATGACAATCATGGGAAAAGAATTGAAGCAATAGTTGCGAGCCATGAGATTCATGTTATTGAAGGGATGATAAGAAGATGTCTGCAGTTACATGATGATGACCACAACAACATTAATTTCAAAACTGATCATTTGATGGGGATCTTTGAGCAGACAATGGGGTATCGGGGAACTGTCCATGATGGACAATTTCAAAAAGGGATGTTTCCAATGTTGTATAGGTTCTTGATTCACCATGTGATACAGGGGTTTGCTCCAAGAAAAGGATCATGGACTCTGATGAATCGTGATCTAGCAAATGCCACTGTTGGTATTATATATATCTGCCTTTCAATTTTTCAAAGATGATATTTGATGGAATGATTGGAAATTTGAAGAAGGCTGAAGCTGATAGATTCCTTCAATACCCTAGATTCTTACAGATAATCTTTAACAGGGAATTATAGGGTCTACCCACAATTGGTATGACACATCAGCTGCAGGATCCATACACATATAGAAGAATTGCAAATCCTAGAAGGGCAAACAGATTCAATTCCAACACTCCTTTTGAAATATTACCATGGTTGTTGAACCATGATTTGGAGATTATGCCGGTGCCTGAGTTAAGCTCAGAGGAGGAAGGAGGAGAAGATGATGGTGAGAGTAATGATGACAGTTCTGATGATGGACATGATAATGCTGATGATGGAGATGAATGAGAGGCTGAAGGAGCCTTGATTGTTGGTGCACCTGATCAGGGGGGGGGGGGGCAATCGGAGGAACAAGAACAACCAATTCCAACACCACCACAATCACCACCACATATTGACCAACCCATTATACCATCACCACCACAAACTCCACCACATCAAACCACTCAATCCCCACCCCAAACCCTAACCATAAGCCAACCTGAAACATCAACACATATATCCCCAACACCACAAACACCACCAACATCTAGCCCAATTCATTCTGATCCATTTATTCCAAGCCAACCTCATACACAATCACCACCACAATCCAGTTTCCAAATTCACACCACAAACCCAGAACAACCTGAATATGAACAATTTTCTATATCACCACCTACAACACCACCAACTGACACTGACTTGTTGACCTTGTTGAAAGAAAATGCTGAACTGAAGAGAAGGAATGAGGAGGTGACAATGGAGAATGTTATGTTGATAGAGAAGTTGGTACGAGCTGAAATGAGAATTAAATCCCTGGAGCAGGAGGTTGAGAAGACCTCAGCTGCCCCAAAACAGGGGGGGATGAAAGGATACCAACTGAATCTGGTGTAAATGTTGAAATTGAAACTATAACCGTTGTAGAGACTGCAGACAGATTGAAATTGATTATGAATGCTTATGATGATGGAGAGGAGAGTAATGAGGAAAGGAGAATTGAGGATGATGAGTATGAAGGTGATAGATCAGATATTGGAGAACATGACTATGATTATAATGATAAAATAGTTAATGTGGAAAGGGATGAAGAGTATGTTGAGACAGAGGATGGAATTGAAAAGACAAATGCTGAAGAAAATGTAACTACCACTGATGTGGCTATTGATATTATGACTGATGCAGCAACTGATGTCTTAACTGACATACAGACTGATAAAGAAACTGAAGTAATGAATGAGGGAGATACTGCTACTGAGGAGCTGATACTCACTGAATCAGAAGCTGAACAGCATGAATGCTCAAAGACTGTAGAGTATGATGAGGAAATGGATGAGCTTGATAGAGACATTGATAATTTCCCTCAAGAAAGTGAAGAAGAGTTGAAGAAAAGACTGGACAAGGGAAAAGCAAAGGTAACTGAAGAAGAGCCTGCTAAGGCCCATCCAGAAAAAGATGTTTTGTTTAAAGATGATGCTGAAGCTGCTGCTGCTGCTCTAAGAGAACATGAAAGTACTATGAGGGAAACAAGGGACAGAGAAATACTGGCCCAAACCATGGACCCTGTAGATTTGACAGAGCAGGAAGCCTTGATCAACCAAGCCAAGTTTGAAAAAGAAATTATTGAAGAAGTGGCTGATCAAGAGGTGATTGAAGCCTTGATTAAGTTAAAGAAGCAAGAGGAAGCTGACAAGTCCTTAGCTATGGTGGTTAGCATGTTTCAATCTCAAAGTCAATCAGAAAGTAAGTCAACATAAACTGCTGAACCTACAAATCTGAATACTGAAATGATGAATGAAGAGGAGATTGGTGAGTCCATTGCCTCAATGGCTGCAAAGAAATGGGCTCAACATATTAAAGATGACATTAGACAAAATCCTGATGAATGGGAGTATGTGGATGATCTCAAGTATGGAAAGAAATACTCAAGAAAAAGGGATAGATCAGAAACATTTATACCAGCTGAAGGTACTGAGTCTGCAAAGAAAGGAAGATGGGATGATCAAAATAAATACTTTATAGAGACTCCTGATGATGAGGCAAGCCCAATCAGGGCAGTCCCACTACAAACCTTGCAACCAGGTGAAAGGGTTCAAGGCGTTCATGATGTGCCTATTAGAACTGAACAAAATCCAGATCATCCACCCTCTAATGAACCTAAGATTGATGCTGTAAATGATTCAACTGAAGAGGAGGATGAGTCTGATGAATCTGATGATAATCCTGGTGATAATCAAGGTGAAAGTGTTAAAGCTGCAAATGTTGAGTCTCCACAAGTTGTAATGACTGATGAGTAGAGAGCAAACATTGAGCTGAGTATGATGGAAGCTAAAAAGAAACATCCATTAGTTGTGAAATTGAGAAGATTTGGGATAAATTTTGAAACTCTGGCTGCTATGAATGATGATGAGTTGAATCAGAGACTTGAAGAAGAAAATGAAAAGATCAAAAGAGCCATGCAACAAAAGAATAGAGATGCTCAAAAACACAGAGACTATCTATGGAGGCATGGATATTCTGAAAAGATTTGAGCCACTTTAATCATGAAAAGCTTCAAGATCTGTATAATAGTGAAAGAGAGAAAGTGATAGAAAATGTGTAAGAGAACATGAAAAGATTGAAAAGATGGAGACTTTGAAAGAGAAGTTTGGAGGTATGTGTGGATACCTACTGGAGAAAGGATTAAAGCCTGAGATAGTTAGGAACCTATCAAGAGAATCAGTGTTGGACCAGTACAATAAACTGAAAAGAAAAGAAAAGCTGAAAAGGGTACAAACTGAGAGCTCATCAAAACAGTATGAACCAACTGATGAACCTCAAGCAAAGAAAAGAAGAATTCAAACATTAAGGGAAAAGTCAAAAGAAAAAGTAAGACCGGTTGAAACCCCAACTCCTCAAGAAGTTAAGCCTGATCCTGAAGATGAACTAATTGTTCCTTGGGAGAATGAAGAAATGATAAATATTCTAAGGGGGATAATAATAAATCAAAGGGGAATGGATGAAGCCTCTTTTGATGCCTTGGAAAGCAAGACTTAAAAGAATTTTTCTATATCCAAAAGGCTGATTGGGAGAAAGCTCTAAGGGAAGGAGAAAACCCTAGAAGCTTTGTGGATGGAAAATTTGTACCTGCTGGATTGTCAAACAGACCTGGTATGGCAAAAATGTTGCTCACTCTTAAAGAACAAGCTGGACAAGATATAGTTGAACAAGCTAACCTTCCATCTGAGATGGTAGAGGCAATCTACATCAAAACTTTCAATCTGGGGCCGAGAAAACCCATGAAGTCTATTCCATTTAGGCCTCCAATCTCAAGAAGACATCCACAAGGTGGAAGGGGTGAAGGTGCAAGAGGTGAATCAAGTAGATCTGTACTACAAAGAACAACAAGACCATAATCAGATGTGGATCTTCCAAGAGAACATTACTATGATTCTGTGTGTGAATGCTTGAGAGTGATTATGGAAAGCAGACAACTGAGGGAAATAGTTGTGAGGAGTGATTTCTATTGATACACTCAAGAACAACTGGAAAGAATGGCCACACTCACTTTGTATGACTATCGAAACAGAAACAAGATGGCTGGAAGACAGATGAATGATCTCTCTAAGTTCTTAAGAGATGAAGCTGACAAAGAATTCAGATTCCTAAAAGAAAAAAGAAGATGGAAAACTGTCCAATTTCACAGATCAAAAAGAACTGCAAAGTTGAAGAAAATGGACATTGCTGAAAGGAACTTCAAGATGAATGTCAGAGATAGGAATCCGTTGTCAAACTTGAACACATGCATAAGTCTTGAAAGAAGAATGACACGACCCTACTACACAGTTCAAAGAAATGGCATCATAACTGAGATTGAATACAAAGAAGATGTTGACCATTACTTGCTGAGAAACTCTGATGGAAAAATACCGGGGATAATCAAGAAGGATGAAGACTTGACTTACTTGCATGATAAGGATCTGATTGATATAGGGATTTGGTCATACCAGAAAGTCATACTAACTACTGAACCCTTGATATCTTTAAGATGAAAGCTGCATCAGAAATAGTAAACAGAAGACAAGCCGCCCACAATGCAAGGAAGAGACAAGATTCCTAGATTAGGCTTTGATGTGTAATGTCTTCGGACAGCTTTTGAATATGTAATTGTTTATGTAATTTGATTATGTAACTTTGACTTTGAATTTGACGTGTATTTTTAATCCTGTGTAAGTAACCATAGAAATGTTTTGAGTTAGCTGAGGTGTTCCAATCTAGGGGGAGATTGTTGAGTCAAGCAATTAACCTAAGGGGGAGATTGTTAAGTCAAAGACTTGTTCTAGGGAACATATGGAAGATTGGAATCTTCTCAACCTCCTCAGAATTCGCTAAGTATGGATCCGGGCACACCTTAGACTTCCGAGCAAGCTTTTACTTAGCCGGGTACGATATTTTGTCTATCGGGCAGGGTTATCTTCTTGAAGTCTTCTTTAGTGGAAATTCGGGCAGAATTTGCAAAATAGTGTATTACCGGGCATGGTTCACTAGTTTATACTTTTTCGGGCAAGGATCACTATATCAAGCAGGTTTGTTCTTCAAAGCCAAGTTAAGTTCACTCCCGAGTAAGCTTTTGGCTAACCAAGCTCATGAAGCCAAGTGATTGGAAGACCGGGCAAGGTATTCATTAATAAGTGTGGTCCAAGTAGGCTTGATGTTTTAATGATATATCTCTAAGTATCATCGGGCAAGGTTCAACTCAAGCAAGGAACAGTGCTACAAAGCACACTTTGCTAATAAGCTATTCATTAGCAAAGGGTTGAAAGGACCACTGAAGAACAAGGTTGCTCGTAAGGGTTTATCGGGCAAAGTCTGGCAAAGTCAAGAAGATTGAAGTCTACCCGGTGACTATTTTACTTGGTAAAATACTCTTCAAGTAAAGTCTACCCTGAAACTGATTCCAAGCACACTTCTATGTTACCAAGTTATGAAGGATGGCAGAGCATACTCGAAAAGACAAAATTGATGCAAAGCCTATCCGAAAGACTTGTTTTACACTTAGGATTATTTCTGATCATGTAATTTGAGTATGTTTTATCATTTAGGGTTTCTAGAAGAAATGACAGTTGTTAAGGAGGTGTCAGGCCTATAAAAGGAATAAATTAGGGCATGCCTCCTAAGGTTGACAGTCTCATTCAATACAAAGAAAATATTTGAGTGTGACGGCTCTCTTAGAATAGTACAGACATAACCTTCCTACAAGAAACCCTAAATTGATTATCCTTTTGTATGATGATCTTCGTATAAATGAAAATCTTTTGAGTGAATCTTGTGTGTGTTATTTGCATATGAATATTGATAGCAACTACCCTGTTTATTATTGATTCCGCCTTTAATAAACAGTAATCTTTCTAAATATAGCAACCCGTCATTAACTCCCTTGTCAACACATCTATTTGTGTGAGTTATGACATGATTTGAGTAAGATCCAGCTGAAATCGGGGACATGGCAAAAGAGATCATCAATACGTGGTAAGGGGTATTGGTTCCTAATCGTAACCTTGTTAAGCTCTCTGTAGTCGATACACATCTGGAAAGTTCCATCCTTCTTCTTTACGAACAAAACAGGAGCTCCACATGGGGATGGACTCGGACGAATAAAATCCTTAACTAACAAGTCTTTCAATTGTTTCAACAATTCCTCCAACTCATTAGGAGTGAGCCAGGAGTTGCTCCCAGGGTTAATTCGATCTGAAATTCAACCTGTTTGTGAGTTGGAAGACCATGTAGATCTTCAGAAAATACCTTAGGAAAATCCCTGACGATAGAGATATCCTTGATTAGTTTCTCTTCCGTCCTCGTATCGGACACCAACGCCAAAACTGCTAAGTGTCCCTTACGTAACAACTTTTGGGCCCTCATCATTGAAATGACGCCCATGGCTATACAACCCTCTTCTCCTTGAATGGTTAGGACTTCTCTATCAATGACGGGTATACGAACTACTTTCTCATAACAAACTACTGTGGCTTGATGTGCAGAGAACCGATCCATACCAATGATCACATAAAAACTACCGAGTTCAATTGGTATAAGATCAATGTCGAACGTATGAGTTGACAATACTAATTTGCATTCTTCAAGAATCTGGGATACGTTAACGGTTTCCCGTTAGCGAGTTCAATTAAATAGTTCGACTCTAGAGTTGATAAGTTGTGTCCTATTAGTTTGCAAAACTTAGTAGAAATAAAACTTCTGTCTGCCCTGGTGTCAAATAATGTTAGGGCAGGATGCCCATTTAACATAAATTTACCATTTACAGTAGAAGAATCGGATAGCGCCTGAGCTAATCCGATCAAGAATTCCATTCCTCTTCCTTCTCCACCGGAGTTGCCATTTCCACCATTTTTGTCTTTTCCATTGTTATTGTTCCCTCCATTGCTTTCTTCTTATGTTTCAGACAGTCTGGCCTGAAATGTCCTTCTTGTCCGCACTCGTAACATTTCTTTGATTTCTCTTCAGTCTGTGGTTGATTATGCTTAAGCTCTCCCGACTTTCCACAACGCTGGCAAGTTACTTTTTCACATTGGCCTGTGTGGTGCAGATTGCACTTGTTATATCTAGGATGTCGGCCCTGATAACCCCCTGATTCTGGTTGAAGTGATTGTTGTTCTGGGTAGGTTCGAGTAATTTGTTCTGACGATGCTGAGTGTTGATGGAATATGGTGCGTTGTTCCCGTGACTGTGGTTATTGTTGTTCTCCCACTTACGTTTGTTTTCACTCGATCATGCACTCGAATTCTTTGGAGGTAATGCTCCTTGTTTGATAGCTTGTTCGGTTAGTTATGAGCTAAACGAATAGCTTCTTGAATAGTAGTCGGTCTGGACGAAGTTACCATTCCCTGAATTTGAGGTACTAGGCCATCAATATACTTTTCAATCCTCTTGTAAGCAGGATTCACCATTTGTGGGCACAAGATAGCAAGTTCATGTGATCGGTTCGTATAGGTTTCAATCTCTGAACCATCCATGCGAAGATTCTAAAATTCCAGTTCTAGCTTCTGCACTTCATCTCTTGGGCTGTACTCCTCTTTCAGTAGTTCAGTAAACTCAGCCCAAGTCAAAGCGTTGGCCGCGTTAAGTGCCATCATTTGCACCTGGGAACTCCATCAGGTGAGAGCTGCTCCCTCCAGGGTTCCTGAAGCAAACTTCACCTGATTCTCATTTGGGAAGTTGCATATGGAGAAACCGGACTCTGATTTCTGTATCCAACGTAACAACCCGACTGCTCCTTCCAAACCAGAAAAAGCATGCGGTTTACAGTCCATGAAGTTCTTGAAAGTACAACCGGCTGGACCTGAATTAGAGTAGAGATACAATTAAGTTTCTATATTTGTGGGTATGATCACTTAAGTAATACATTTGTCTGATTTTTCGACAGTTAGGTATGCGGTTTTACCTACCTACGCTTGGCCTTGAGCCTGAGCCGCGACCATCGCAGCCGTGACCTGCTCATTTATTAGCGCTGCCAATAGGCCGGAGTCAAGTTAATGTTTCCACCACCATGTCCGCTTCGTCCTCCACGAACAAACATGATTCTTCACATTCATAGAATACAATAACGTTATTATCTCCAATATCAACCATTATTCTAGTATAAATTAAATGACATGCAATCGTATAACCACAACATTATAAATTGAGACAATAATACTTGAATAAATAACTTGTAAACACCGTTTACAAAGTACTTAAATTCAAATACCATAAATCGAAAAGTATTAGTTGGATGGGAACAACCCTCCCCATCTAGGTTTATGAATACTAAGCATGATACGGGAAAAAAAATAATCCGTCCATCATCAGTGAGTCACCCCAGACCCAACACTATCAGCTGGCCCTTCTTCAGGGTCCTCCTCCGGTTCCTCCTCAGGATCCTCTTAAGGTTCGTGCTACTCTTCCAACTCTCTAATCCTATCAACTGCTAGGCCCAGATGGCCTGTCAAATGCTGCACTCTACCAACCAGTTCAGCAACTTCAGTTCTCACCTTGTGAAAAGTTCTCACCATACTATGATGGTACTCCCCAAGTTGCATGTTCCTATCTGTCAGTTCTATAATCCTGAGCTTAGTCATATCTAAGTCTTTCCTCATATAGAATATCCCCAAGTTGTTATCTTCCAGTTGGCGACGCTGGCTTTCCGACGAAGCCACCATAGCAGCCATCACTTGTAACTCATGACACGGAAGGACAGGAAGAGTAGATTCAGTAGTCGGCTCATCGGGTAACGAAGGGTTAGTTAGACGAGGCATAGGTGGGACATGCTCCCTCATGACGAGATTAGAAACATAATATGGGTACCAGGCCCATGTCTTCTGTCTCCTAAGCAAGTGAGCATGAGATGATTCACCAAGAGGTGTTTCTCTCTGGCAATTCGGTATGGTACCTCTTCGTCCCTGCTAATGAAAGCGAAGTAGAATGAGTTGGTGACAATGGTTCGTCACTTCTGGTGACGGGTTCCTTTCCATGAGCGCGATTGGGGTTGGACGATGACATACTGCAACATAGGCGGGTGCACGAATAAGTACCCAATATGTGTGTGTTGTAACTATCTTGACAAGTACATTCATAGTTAGGAATGCAACCTAGTTCACTTATCACTAACTAGTTTTCACTTATTTGACACCGGGGCAGATAAAATTTTTATTTCTACTAAGTTTTGCAAACTAATAGGACACAACCCATCAACTCTAGAGTCAAACTATATAATTGAACTCGCCAACGGGAAAACCATTGAGGTATCCCAGAATCTTAAAGAATGCAAATTAGTATTGTCCACTCATACGTTCGATATTGATCTTATACCAATTGAACTCGGTAGTTTTGATGTAGTCAATGGTATGGATTGGTTGTCTGCACATCAAGCCGTAGTAGGTTGTCATAGAAGGTAGTCCATATACCCGTCGCTGATTGAGAAGTCCTAACTGTTCAAAGAGAAGAGGGTCGTACATCCATGGGCGTCATTTCAATGATGAGGGCCCAAAAGTTGTTACATAAGGGACACTTATCAGTTTTGGCGATGGTGTCCGATACAAGGACAGAAGAGAAGCGAATCGAGGATATTCCTATCGTCAGGGATTTTCCTGAGGTATTTCCTGAAGATCTACATGGTCTTCCGCCTCACAGACAGGTTGAATTTCAGATCGAATTAACCCGAGAGCAACTCTTATTTCTCTCGCACCTTATTGACTCGCTCTTAATGAGTTGGAGGAATTGTCGAAAAAATTGAAAGACTTGTTAGACAAGGGTATTATTCGTCCGAGTTCATACCCATGGGGAGCTCCTGTGTTGTTCATATAGAAGAAGAATGGAACTTTCTGGATGTGTATCGACTACAGAGAGCTTAACAAGGTTACGATTAAGAACCGATACCCCTTACTACGTATTGATGATCTCTTTGACCAGTTGCAAGGATTTGGTTATTATTCAAAAATCGATCTTAGTTCGGGATATCATCAACTCAGATTTCGGGAAGAGGACATATCAAATACAACATTTCGCACTCGTTATGGCCACTATGAGTTTGCGTTTATGCCATTTGGGTTAACAAACGCTCCGGCAACATTCATGGATCTCATGAATCGCGTTCGTAAAAAGTATCTAGATAAGTTTGTCATTGTGTTTATTGATGATATCTTAATATAGTCAAAGACTAAGGAGGATCACGGACATCATTTACGGTTGATTTTGGAACTCCTGAGGATAGAGCAACTGTTCGCAAAGTTTTAGAAATGTGAATTTTGGATCCGAGATGTTCAATTCTTAGGTCATGTGGCTAACGCGAAAGGCATTCATGTTGACAAGCTAAGATTGAGTCCATTAAGGATTGGCCGACCCCAAGAACGCGGACCGAGATTCGCCAATTTCTTAGTTTGGCTGGATATTATTGGAGGTTCTCTGAAGAATTTCAAATATCTCACAACCCCTCACTGCTCTAACCCATAAAGGCACTGCATACAAGTGGGGTGAAGAGCAGAAAGCAGTTTTTCAAACGCTTAAGCAAAACCTTTGTAGCACACCGATTCTATAATTGCCAAATGGAGTCGATGATTTTGTTGTATATTGTGACGCTTCCATCCAAGGGTCTCGGATGTGTACTTATGCAACGCGAGTGAGTTATAGCGTATGCTTCTCGATAATTGAAAGTCCACGAGCGAAATTATACGACTCACGATTTGGAATTGGAGCTGTTGTCTTCGCACTAAAGATTTGGAGAAATTATCTTTATGGAACAAAGTGTACCATCTACACTGACCATAAGAGTCTTCAGCGTATATTCGAGCAGAAAGAGCTGAATATAAGGCAAAGGAGATGGGTTGAATTTGTCAACGACTATGAGTGTGCAATTAAGTATCATCCGGGAAAAGCTAATGTGGTAGCTGACTCTCTAAGTCGTAAGGAAAACCTAAAGCCTCGAAGAGTTCGGGCATTGCAGTTAACTATACACTCAGGGTTGCCAGAAAGAATTCGGGAGGCTCAGCATGAAGCCTTAAAAGCAGAGAATTTTGATTTCGAAGCCTTGCGTGGAATTAATGGAAAGTCAGAAGTCGAATCCGATGGAATTCGGTATTACAATGGGCGGATTTGGGTACCTCGTCATGGGAATTTGCGTGAATTAGTCATGGAAGAGGCACACAAATCTCGGTATTATGTGCACCTTGGTTCAGATAAGATGTACCAGGACTTACGAGAACTTTACTGGTGGCCTGGTATGAAGGAAGAAATAGCTAACTATGTAGCAAAGTGCTTGACTTGTGCTAAGGTAAAGGTTGAGTAAAGAAAACCATCTGGTTTGCTTCAGCAACCAGTAATCCCAATGGGTAAATGGCAACGAATAGCTATGGATTTCATAACCAAATTACCTAAGACTCCTAATGAATGCGATACTATTTGGGTAATAGTAGATCGTTTGACAAAATTAGCACATTTCTTAACCATTCGCGAGTCTGATAAGATGGATAGATTAGCCCATATTTATATCAGGGAAATTGTCGCTCATCATGGAGTACTAATTTCGATTTTATCGGACCGTGATGCTCGGTTTACTTCAAATTTCTGGCAGTCATTACAAAAGGCGCTGGGTGCACGCCTAGACATGAGCACAACTTACCGTCCGCAGACTGTTGGTCAGTGTGAACGAACAATATAGACTTTGAAAGATATGGTTAGAGCCTGCGTCATCGATTATGGTAAGAAATGGGAAACTCACTTACCTTTAGTTGAGTTTTCCTATTATAATAGTTACCACACGAGTATAAAAGCGGCACCTTTCGAAGCTCTGTATGGGCAAAAGTGTCGATCACCACACTGTTGGGCAGGAGTTGGTGAAAGCCAGCTAACTGGACCCGAGATAGTCCACGAAACGAACGAACGAATTGTGCAAATCAGAAATCGTATGGCAGTAGCCCGATATCGACAAAAGAGCTACGCTGATAAACGTAGGAAACCTCTAGAATTTAAAGTTGGAGATATGGTGCTTTTAAAAATATCACCTTGGAAAGGTGTTATTCGTTATGGGAAACGTGGAAAACTATACCTGCGTTATGTAGGACCATTCGAAATTATCAAATGAATTAGCCCTGTGGCATATAAATTGGAATTACCAGAGCAACTCAGTGGAGTACACAACGTTTTCATGTGTCGAACCTTAGGAAGTGTTTGGCAGAAGAAACTCTCATAGTTCCTTTAGAGGAAATAGAGGTTGATAAAAAGTTACACTTCATATAGGAACCCATTGAAATTACGGATAGGGAAGTAAAAACCCGAAGACACAACAAAGCCCCGATTGTCCGTGTTCTTTGGAACTCGAAACGTGGACCAAAGTTCACGTGGGAGCGCGAGAATCAGATGAAATAAAAGTATCATCACTTATTCAAACCCAAGGATAAACCTTAGGTACGAACTAAATTTCGAGACGAAACTTTTTTTAACAAGGGGATGATGTGACAATCTGAAAAAAAATTTATTTTCCTCTCTTTCTTTCCCAGCCTTTGAGCGACGTTATACAATTTTCGGGACGAAAATTCTTTTAACAAAGGGATGATGTGACAACTGCCAGTTTTCAGGCTAACTCCGTTAACTAAACCTAGTTAAATCTTGTTGACTATGTTTGTAACCCATTTAGGTCTGTTAACTACATTAATGAACTCTCATGCATGTAGTGTCATGTATGCATACATTGAGTCAGTCGTGTCGTTGGTGAGACCTAAGTAAGAGTAATTAGTTGTTGGTAACTAAATCAATAAACTTTTTACACATGTTATAATAAACATGATATATTACATGTATTATATATGATAGATATAATTATGTTACATGCTTAATATGCTACATGATTAGTTGTTATATGCTTATATGTTATTATAAGAAAGTTGAATAATTGAAATAATACAACATATGATATGTTACATGGCAATTAGTTAATTGAACTAATAAACCTTAACTTAAAGATATACTTAGGAAATGATTTTTAAAATTGTAACATGTCACACTTAAATAAAATGAAATAACCTAAAGTTTAATTAAATTGATTATAACATAATGATGGTGTAAATGAATGCGTAAATGATAAGGGGGATTATAACCTTTCCTTTCTTTCTCTTTCCCCTTTGGCCGTCCATCTGACAACACACACACATACATTTCCATTTTCTAAAAACACTCTCAAAGATTATAATAACTTGGTGATTCTTGGAAGCAATGGTGTAGGGTTTTTGAATCAAGCAATAGGTAAATATGGTTTAGTACATGTTCTTATTCATATTTTGATTTTGATTTTGATTCATGAAAACTAGTATCCAAATAATCGGATTTATGAAAATGCCAAGGATGATCAAGGTTGATTGTTTTAAAGAACTTTGTGTTTTGCTGTAAAAGAAAAAATGGAATTTTTTTGTATATAAAAGTTATTTTATAAAATTGGAATAATACTGGAAATCATGATTTTTGATTATATAAAATGTTTCCTTGATGATTTAAGATCATAAGGATATAAGAATCATGATTTTTATGAGTTTTGGTTTGGATAAGCTTGTTGATAGATTCTATGATTTAGATTATAGATTGTATGACTTGTCGATACAGTGGTTTTTTTGATTGATTTTTGATAATATGGTTGAGTAATTTGTGTCTAGTTTTCAAAAAGTCAGAAATCATAATTTTTGGACCTTTTTTGACTAGTATTTATTAATTTACAATATCGGGTTGTAATATTGATTGAAAGAGAAATGTTATGAGCTGTATTGTAAATTGTATAAATTGAGATTGAAAATAGATAATGATGTCATTCCACTTCTGAAATGTTATAGATTTAAGTAGGAATCTAATACAATTGGTTTTGCGTCAATTGGGCATATATGGAGTTATTGGCAATTATTTGTATTCTGTTGTCTTAATAAAGAGATTGAAAATAGGTTGCTGTAGTGTGTGAATTTTCTGTACGTTTGTGAGTATTGAAAAATTATACGAAAAATGTATGTTGTACCTAATACATGAAATTATATGTGTGACTTATTTGGTAATTTATTTACTAGAACAACTCTGACGAGGTAAAACTTATTTAGGTCGATCAGCATACGGTTTGTAAAGATAATTGTAGTTTGTGCTAGGATTGTTGTAGTAAATTGGATTTTAACTTTGTTGGACAACTTGGAACTATTTGACTAAATGTTTAGTCTTACTTCTGAATGGTAAAAGTTGGACTTAGTCATAGGATGGTATGAAAAGTGGCTAAGTGCACATTACATAATTGATGTTACAGTTGTGATTAGAAATATCATGTAATTATTCTAAGTCTAGATAATTGGTCAAAAGTCACCAACGGGCCGTCGGTCAAAATTTTTGTCAACGTTCAACAAAACTCAAATTTTAGTCTTCGGTCATCGAAACTTGGACATTTTAATCAACGGTCAACAACTTGGACCTTTTGGTCAAAAGTCAACGAAAAGTCAATCTTTGGTCAAAGTCGAATGAAAAGTCAAACTTTGATCAAACTTCTAATAAACAATGGGATTGTTTGGATACTAAGGATTCTAGGAATCACTTAGCAAATACTTATAGTGCTTGTATGATTTAGGCACTAGAACAACTTTGACTTAAGCAGTTGACTTTCATTTGAACCACATTCGAGGTGAGCTTCACCGCCACTTTTTTTACTTACTCCTTTTGGGGGAGAAAGCATGCATACAAAACTTTTTGGATAATGTAGACTTTGTTAATACCTCATGTGTACATAGTGAACTTAAGCTGAAGTCCCCCATACACATTGGACCGTTAACAATTGTACATTGGCTGGGTAATGAAAGGTAGTACTACTGGGTCTGACGAACCCCCTCGGGGCTCTCGGGTGAGGGAGTCGTCGGGTGTCTTCATTTACTAGAAACGCAATATGCACTAGTCTTATATTAGACTCCATGGATGACAAACAAACTAACAAGTCAGCATCGGTGACAATGGAACTTACACTAATGTAACATGATTGCTAGCCTAATTAACTAGCGGTGTTACTAATGCATAGATTATCCATACTTAAACATTACAATGTTTACTACTTAATGGTTTGTTTGACAAACTTGTTTTTAAACTCAAACATGTGAACTCACCAACCGTTGTGTTGACTCGTTTTAGCATGTCTTTCTCAAGTCTCTAAGATCAAGTGCACAGATAGGAATTGCATTCATGGTTGGTTCGAAAAGTCAGTTTCGATGAGGTAAAACTTATTTAGGTCGATCAGCATACGGTTTGTAAAGATAATTGTAGTTTGTGCTAGGATTGTTGTAGTAAATTGGATTTTAACTTTGTTGGACAACTTGGAACTATTTGACTAAATGTTTAGTCTTACTTCTGAATGGTAAAAGTTGGACTTAGTCATAGGATGGTATGAAAAGTGGCTAAGTGCACATTACATAATTGATGTTACAGTTGTGATTAGAAATATCATGTAATTATTCTAAGTCTAGATAATTGGTCAAAAGTCACCAACGCGCCGTCGGTCAAAATTTTTGTCAACGTTCAACAAAACTCAAATTTTAGTCTTCGGTCATCGAAACTTGGACATTTTAATCAACGGTCAACAACTTGGACCTTTTGGTCAAAAGTCAACGAAAAGTCAATCTTTGGTCAAAGTCGAATGAAAAGTCAAACTTTGATCAAACTTCTAATAAACAATGGGATTGTTTGGATACTAAGGATTCTAGGAATCGCTTAGCAAATACTTATAGTGCTTGTATGATTTAGGCACTAGAACAACTTTGACTTAAGCAGTTGACTTTCATTTGAACCACATTCGAGGTGAGTTTCACCGCCACTTTTTTTACTTACTCCTTTTGTGGGAGAAAGCATGCATACAAAACTTTTTGGATAATGTAGACTTTGTTAATACCTCATGTGTACATAGTGAACTTAAGCTGAAGTCCCCGATATACATTGGACCGTTAACAATTGTACATTGGCTTGGTAATGAAAGGTAATACTACTAGGTCTGACGAACCCTATCGGGGCTCTCGGGTGAGGGAGTCGTCGGGTGTCTTCATTTACTAGAAACGCAATATGCACTAGTCTTATATTAGACTCCGTGGGTGGCAAACAAACTAAAAACTCAGCCTCGGTTACAATGAAACTTACACTAATGTAATATGATTGCTAGACTAATTAACTAGCGGTATTGCTAATGCATACATTATCCATACTTAAACATTTACAATGTTTACTACTTAATGGTTTGTTTGACAAACTTGTTTTTAAACTCAAACCTGTGAACTCACCAACCGTTGTCTTGACCCGTTTTATCATGTTTTTCTCAGGTCGCTAAGATCAAATGCATGTATAGGAGTCGCATTCATGGTCACTCATAAACACTGCATCATAACTTGAAACTTTTTAATTAATAATTTTATGGCATGCACGTGTTTTTGCACCTTAGACTATTTGATTTTGTTTAGGTATTTATGTTTCCCGTTAGGTTACGCTTCCGCATTTTAAAACAATAAGATGCTAACTCTGAAATGGTTTTTCCAAATATGGGACAATAAAGTTTTTTAAAAATATCTAGACGTTTGTTGTAACTAACGACTGAGTCCTGGTTTGTCACGCGCCTCGCGGTGAAACCCTGCATATGGAAATTGAGGGTGTGACAGATTTGCTACCCTCAATTTCCACATGCGAGGTTTTACCGCGAGGCGCGTGACAAACCAGGATCTCAATCATTAGTTACAACAAACAACGTCTAGATATTTTAAATAAACTTTATTGTCCCATATTTGGGAAAACCATTTCAGAGTTAACGTCTTAATGTTTTAAAATGCGGAAGCATAACATAACGGGAAACATAAATCCCTAAACAAAAGCAAACAGTCTAAGGCGCAACACACGTGCATGCCATAGCATTATTAATTAAAAAGTTTCAAGTTTTGATGCAGTGTTTATGAGTGACCATCAATGCAATTCCTATCTGTGCACTTGATCTTAGCGACTTGAGAAAGACATGCTAAAACGAGTCAACACAATGGTTAGTGAGTTCACATGTTTGAGTTTAAAAACAATTTTGTCAAACAAACCATTAAGTAGTAAACATTGTAAACGTTTAAGTATGGATAATCTATGCATTAGTAATACCGCTAGTTAATTAGGCTAGCAATCATGTTACATTAGTGTAAGTTCCATTGTCACCGATGCTGACTTGTTAGTTTGTTTGTCATCCATGGAGTCTAATATAAGAATAGTGCATATTGCGTTTCTAGTAAATGAAGACACCTGACGACTCCCTCACCCGAGAGCCCCGAGGGGGTTCGTCAGACCCAGTAGTACTACCTTTCATTACCCAGCCAATGTACTATTGTTAACAGTCCAATGTGTATGGGGGACTTCAGCTTAAGTTCACTATTTACACATGAGGTATTAACAAAGTCTACATTATCCAAAAAGTTTTGTATGCATGCTTTCTCCCCCAAAAGGAGTAAGTAAAAAGAGAGGCAGTGAAACTCACCTCGAATGCGGTTCAAATGAAAGTCAACTGCATAAGTCAAAGTTGTTTTAGTGCCTAAATCATACAAGCACTCTAAGTATTTGCTAAGAGATTCCTAGAATACTTAGCATCCAAAAAATCCAATTGTTTATTAGAAGTTTGACCAAAGTTTGACTTTTTGTTGACTTAGACCAAAGTTTAACTTTTCGTTTGACTTTAACCAAAGATTGACTTTTCTTCTACTTTTGACCAACTGGTCCAAGTATCGATGACCGAAGACTAAAATTTGAGTTTTATTGATCGTTGACCAAAATGTTGACTGACGGCCCGTTAGTGACTTTTGACCACTTATCTAGACTTAGAATAATTACATGATATTTCTAGTCACAACTTTAACAACAATCATGTAATGTGCACTTAGCCACTTTTCATACAATCCTATGACTAAGTCCAACTTTTACCACTTTCAATACTTCACAAGCAAGACTAAAAATTTAGTCAAATAGTTCCAAGTTGACCAACAAAGTTAAAATCCAACTTACTACAACCATTCTAGTACAAACTTACAATTATTTTTACTAAACAATATGCTGATCAAACTTAACAAGGTTTAAGTCATCAAAACAGATTTTTCTAACCAATCAAAACATGTAAATAAATTACCAACTAATTCCCACATATACCATCATGTATTAGATACAACATACATTTTTCTTATGATTTTTCAATACTCACAAACATACAGAAAATTCACACACTATAGCAACCTATTTTCAATCTCCTTATTAAACCAGCAGAATACAATTATTCGCCAAATATTCCATATGCGTCCAATTGATGCCAGACCAATTGGATTAGATTGATACTTCTATTTATGACATTCCAGAATTGGAATCGCATCATTATCTATTTTAAATCGCAAGTTATACAATTTACAACATAGCTCATAAAATTTCTCTTTCAATCAGGATTACAACCCGATTTTATAAATTAATAAAAACTAGTAAAAAAAAGTACAAAAATTATTATTTCTGACTTTTTGAAAACTAGACTAAAAGTACTTAACCTTAGTTTCAAAAATCAATCAAAAACACCACCGTATCAACAAGTTATACAAACTACAATCTAAATCACAGAATCTGTCAACAAGCATATCCAAACCAAAACTCACAAAAATCATGATTCTTATATCCTTATGATCTTAAATCATCAAGGAAACATTTTATATAATCAAAAATCATGATTTCCGATATTATTCCAATTTTATAAAATAACTTTTATATACAAAAGAATTCCATCTTTTCTTTTACAATAAAACACAAAGTTCCTTTTAAACAATCAACCTTGATCATCTTTGGTTCATTTTCACAAATCCGATTATTTGGATACTAGTGTTCATGAATCAAAATCAAAATATGAATAAGAACATGTACTAAACCATATTTACCTATTGCTTGATTCAAAAACCCTACACCCTTGCTTTCATGAATCGCCAAGTTATTATGATCGTTGAGAGTGTTTTTAGAAAATGGAAATGTATGTATGTGTGTGTGTTGTGAGATGGACGACCAAAGGGGAAAGAGAAAGAGAAAGAGAGGAAAGGTTATAACCTCCCTTATCATTTACTCATTAATTTACACCATTATTATGTCATAATCAATTTAATTAAACTTTAGGTTATTTCATTTTATTTAATTGTGACATGTTACAATTTTAAAAAATCATTGCCTAAGTAATTAATTAACCTAAGGCTTAATAGTTCATTTAGCTAGTTATCATGTAACATATCATATGTTGTATTATTTTAATTATTCAATTTTCTTACAATAACATATAAGCATATAACAACTAATCATGTAACATATTAAGCAGGTAACACAACTATATCTATTATATATTATACATGTAACATATCATGTTTATCATAACATGTGTGACAAGTTTATTATTCTAGTCACCAACAACTAGTTACTTTTACTTAGGTCACCAACGACACGACTAACTCATTGTATGAATACATGACACTACATGCATTAGAGTTCATTAACGTAATTAACAGAACTAACTGGGTTTACAGACATAGTCAACAAGATTTAACTGGGTTTAGTTAACGGAGTTAACCTGAAAATTGGTAGTTGTCAGAAAAGAAGACTTCGTTTTTGGATTATTCTCGTCAAGAAACTCATAATTCATATACTATGGTTTCCTGTAGCCCAGATATGTTCGTTTGACATCTTTAACGTTTTTTGTCAACCTATCTTGTTCAGTGTTAGTATCAGCTATGGGTTTCTTATCAAACTCTTCCTAATTCATTTTATGACATCCATCTTCACTTTCTTATGCTTCATATATCTCAGAGCTTGTTTAATTATTGTCCTAGTGGCTCCGGATTAACGCGCTTAAGCATTGAACACATGTAATCATAAAAGAACTCAAAAGTAATCGTGTTCGTCATATCTATACTATTAAAATACGTGAAATAACACACACAAACACACAAAGATATATATATATATATATATACATGATTTATGCCCAACCATCAGTGAGGAGCGACCAGATAGATTTTAAATGTTTCACTTATATATGTTTAAGATTTTTCATCGCAGACACATATTTGTTTTTTCATTTTTTTTAAAATTGGTAACTTACACAAACCTCCTTAAAAGATAAGAGTCTTTACCAATATCCAGTTAAGACTGAAATTACATATTTATAAATTGTGATATATGAACTTAGGTTGTTTTCTAAAAGGAATGCTTAATATAAGCATGACATATGCGTATCTAGGTCTCTTTATGAATCTAACAACTATACTCGGATCTTGGATCAAGAAAACACACTAAAACAATATGAAAGAAAAAGAGGAATATGTAGAAGATGAATATTATTTTCTTCAAAAAGTTTACCTTGAGTATGGAGTATCACATGGTATTTGTTCTCCATACATAAGTTACTTTCATCATGGGCCCAAATGGACTTGCCAATTGGGCTTATTACAACAAAAAAAGGGTCTCATGCTCAAACAATGATTAAACGAAAGTTAAACAAAACGGAAAATTATATTTAAATACTATCGAATACATAAGCCTCATATATTTATCCCTGCATTGTAAAAATTGATCCACTTCGACAAGAGAATTAACGGGGTTACTTTAATGTCATATCGGGAGTGATAGAAAAAAATAAGGTGAAAGTTAGGAGTGGTGAGTTAAATTTCGTTAATTGAGAGTTTACGGACCAAAGAGTGAAAGTTGTGAGTATTTAAATCCAATAGCCCTATTATATTTATCATATATGTATAATCCTAGAATATACATAATAATTGTATGTGAATTTAAAAAAATTGCTAACCAAATATGTCGGCTCAATTGTTGTTTGGTCGGAGAATAGAGCTCATCCCAAAATTTAAAAAGGATTATTAATGGGTTGCTTAATGATCAAGTTAGGGTTACCAGGTTTTCTGTTAATTAAGTTAGAGTTAACATTGTTAATAGAGGCAACTAAGTTAGGGTTTGTTAAGAATCATACCAAGTTAGGGTTTAAAAGATTGTAATTAGTTTTTGGAGTTATATTTTCTTATTAATATAAACGAGAGTTATTCGCTTACTTCGTGTGTGGTTATTGACCGGGACTTGAAAATATATTAAATTGTATGTTATCGTCTGGCTTTCTTTTGACCTTTTTTTTTTGTTTTCTTTCACGTGTTAGTTTTCAAGCGTTTCCTTTTTTTAGTTTTGTACTTGCACTTGGGAGTCAATTTCCTTGGTCGGATTATAATTATGCTCATCGTATCTGGTTTCTTACTAGCCGAGTTTATTATAATAATTTAAGCCGTTAAAAAATGACGGGTTTGAATAAACGAATTATCTAAATGTAGATTATTTCACTCATTACAATAATTTTAAATCAGTTTAGGTTCAAGTAACAATGATCTATTAACCAATCGGGACTTGTCATGTGCCTAACGAAAATAAAGGGTAAAGTGTCATTTTCGTCTTTATGGTTTGACAAATAATGCAAATGTAGTTCAAAAAATTTATTTTTTTCATATGGACCGACCATCCATGTTTCTCAATTCTTGCCAATTACATCCAAATCACTATCCCAGTTAAATTTAATCGCTAAGTCAGGGGTAGACATGTTTTTTCACTCTTTCTTTATTATAATACTTATTTCGGTGAACTGCGGTTTTCGTCTTTGCGGTTTGTCCAAATATGTGGTTTTAGTCAAATAGTTTAAAGTTTGCAATTTTCTTCCTTGTAGTTTCATTTTACTTGCAATTAAATCCGAATTTATTAACCTCATTTAGTCTGGTGGTTAACCCATCTGTGTGCCCCTAACATGACGACCAGTTTTTTCGTTTTTCTCTCCAAATAAACCTCAGTCCTAATTCGCAAGCCCCATCACGTGAGGGGTTGGGGTGTATTTGGTGAAAAAGGAAAAGAAAGAAGGAACAAAATTATTGCCCCTCACGTGAAGGGCACAATGATAGGTTTAACGACTAGACCTAACGATATTAGTGAATTCGGGTTTAATTGCAAGTGAAATGAAACCATAGGGATGAAAATTGTAAATTTGAAATTACTGGACTAAAACCGCATATTGGGCAAACCATGTGGACGAAAACCGCAGTTCACTAAAATAAGTATTATAATAAAAAAAGAGTGAAAAGACATGGCTACCCCTGATTTAACGATTATATTTAAGGGGGATTGTGATTTGGATTTAATTGGTAAGAACTGAGAAACTTGGATGGTCCATATGCAAAAAAAAAAATAAACCTTTTAGAATAAATTCGCATTATTTGACAAACCAAAGGGACAAAAATGACATTTTACTTAGAAAATAAAAATTACGCCTTCGAGGGCCTACTTGAAAGTCACACTTTTGTTCCCAAAGCGTGATATTCTAATAAGATAAATTTTAATTATCGTGATTTTAATTTTCTTATAGCTTAAGTGGTGGTTGCGAATTCACGAAATTCGAAGACATTAAATAGATGAAAGTGAAGTATATGCATGTTGGGACGTGGAATCCTTAGGCTTGAATGTTGTTGGAAGGTACATAAGCTGACACATGTAGAATCAAGAGCTAGTGGTTCACGTAACTCTATCAAGAAATAAGATATATTTATAAAAGAAGAAAGAGTTAATTACTCATATTGTCATTTTTAAACGTAAACAACAAGTCAACAACAATAACATATATTCATATATATTCATGTAAAAGTTCCATCAATAATAAACTATTAGTTGAGTTATGGAAGAGTGTGATGAAAGCAAACCTTACATTTATTAAGAGGATGCTTCAACAAATTAAGACGTTGAACTCCAAAATTCTATCATTTGTCAATTTGGTTTCTCAAATTAAGTTTGTTAACTTTGAGAAATTGCATGTGTGATTTTTATGGTTTGTATTTGATTGCATTGATCAATAGTTCATGATTTGGATGGCGTCAGTTTTTGAAGTTAGATTTTTTATGTTAAAAATAACTTTGTTTAAATAAAAGAAAAGTTAAGCACACATTACCTTATAGAATCCATTTAAATATTATATAAGATATAACCTAATAGCATCTACAAACTACGCTTTGCCTTTGGATTACGTAGTGGAGGCAGACAAAGAGACAACGGACGAGGTGGCGTTGTGTTGCTCAAGTCCGGCTAATTGGTTCGAAGATGCAAAGGTTAAGCGGGCTGGGCTGGACCACGAACGAATAGTTTTCTTTTTTAGAAAGATCAATAATAAAAGGTTTTAAAAAGGTAATATAACATACAAGAAGTACCATGAGAACAATGTCAATAATAATATCTAAACTAGGTGGCAACTCGCGCGTTGCGGTGGAGGGCACAAATTCGATTGTGATCAATTAGGTTCGCACTAGTACATGCATTAAACACAAATCATAAATTAGTAAACACTCGTAATAGTAGTGACTCGTATAACATATGATACAAAAAATAACAATAAAAAATTCATTGCAACTTTATATACACATGTTTTAGGGATTCCTCAATCAGGTCACTCATAAAAAATATTTTATTTCATTCAGGTTACTAAAATTTTATTGTTGTTCTAATCCTAGATATTTTATCTGGATAACAAGTTATGTATGTTTTTTTTATTTTTAAATAGTTTGATATTGAAAAATATTATTTTAAAAATTGACAAAATTAGTAAGCATTGAGAAAAAAAAAGTTAATTGTGAAGAACTGCAAAAAAATATAAATATGAAAAATTGAAAAAAAATATATTATTCAGTTTTTTTTACAATTTTATAGTCTTTTTTTGTATTTTTCCAGATTTTTTTGGTAAATTTGCAATTTAAAAATTATTTTTCTCAATTTTATAAAAATATTTTGCAATGTCAGACTATTTATAAATGGAAAAAACTACATAACTTGCTTTCTAGGTAAAACATCTAGAATTAGAACTCAAAGAAAACTTTAGTTGTCACACCCCCAAACTGGGTCTGGGAGCGTGACTGCCCGTTGGTACCTGTTTTGTATATATATCAGAGTATAGGGTTTGTTTTAGCAGAAGACTTCTTTTGATTATAATATTATTATATTCATCTAACTTAGTTCGGGAATAAACACCCAAACTTACATTGTTTTACAAAACAAGTAATTTACATAAAAAGGATTTCGTTTATATTTATATATCAAAACTGAGCCATTCTATTCATGAAACTTCTAACGGTATGACTCTATCCTTGTTTAGCACATCTTTTCCTTACCTGAAATGTTAGGTAAATACGTCACCGATATGCTGGTGAAACGTATCGACTCAATAAAATACTTTTAACAATCATTATAATACATAGAAAGTTTTCTTATTACTTAGCAGAAACGTCTCTTATTTCTGGGACCATTTCCACAGAAAAATACAATAAACTAACATGCCCTCGGGATCTGATGCCCATATTGAGGAGATTAGTTTGATCAGCATGTAACAAACTATATAAATTCTCGGGACCCACTACCCATAATGAGAAACTAGTTTAATCTACATGCAACATTATGTTTGGATCCAGACACATGTACTGACTGTCTAAGTACTTTATTATCTAACATGTATTATAACGTTTTAGAGATCATAACATCTCATGTAAACATTCAACAAACTTAGGGATCACGTAATCCCTTTACTTTGACAGACTTGTCAAGTCAAACCCAATGTCTAACTTGCCAAGTTTCCAATAAAAGGTTGTACGTATTCACCTTTCAAAATCGAGCTTTAACTTCTTTCATTTAAGCTGGATGAACGGGATTGATCAGACCTATAGTTTGATAACAACCACGTATTAATACTAGATCACGTAATCTAGTTTCAGATCTTGTATCTGGTTTAACCTTGTAAGTCTTTTTGAATAAAACTCTTTTGTTTATTCTAGTGTGACGTTTGATATAGCATGCTTTGGCCTAATAGGTTCAATCGCTCTCACTGAGTTTCTCCAAGTAAGTAAACGGATCCCTCGGTTGATTGGGATTTATACGAATTACTTTCCTTAGACAAGAAACCTGGTATACCGGCGATATCCTCCTTCCAGTTACTACATGCCCGTCAAAATATAATTTTTTATTTGGACAATACTTCATCTAGAAATAATATCCTTATGAAAACTTTTAATCATATATTAAAACAAGGTTATAAGCGATACCCTTGACTAGGTTTAGCATAAAGATAACTTAGTACATAAGTCACCTTAGATAGTCTAGACAAGTTGATAATAACTTGGACAGAGGTTCGATTCTTTGTTTTGATTGCTTACAAACTTCCTGACTCACAGGGCTTTGTCGTAGCGCTTAGCAGCGAACAATCAAGTGTTCGAAAGAGAGAAAGAAGTGATTTTGGTGTGAGATTTAGCTTGAGCCCGAAGTTGCTATTTATAGGCTAAGCTGGTTACCCATCGCGATACGCAATGGGTTTTTGATGTACCAATCGTGTATCGCGATGGGTCATTAAATCGCCATTTGATTAAAATAATCAGCCTACATATCAGATATTTTCACAAGGGGTCGTGATACACGATGGCCATATCCTTGGGCCCATCGCGTATCGCTAAGGGTCATAATTTACGATTTTGTCCCCTAAGCTTTTATTTTGATACGCGTGCGCGTTCGGGTGCTTCGCACCCTCCGCTAGGACTACTGGGTGCATAAGGGCATATAACAATATTACTATGGAACTTCATCTCCTTATAAAGAGTTCAACATTTTTATCCACTTTCAATGTGGGATGAGATTTGTACTCCTTTTTTATACCCATGTGCAAGGATTCCACTTTCTTTCCTCCACCAATGTGGGATGCACCCATCTGTTCTTATTTTCCTTTTTCATATTTTACAAAGTTTATCCATAAACTTTGTATATTGAAAATTTTAGTCCAAAATATTTATGGATTTTTATGGGATCTTACATCCTCCCCACCTTTGAATTAATATCGTCCTCAAGATTATTGGAACAGATGAGGGTATTTCTTTTTCATTTCAGATTCGATTTCCCAAGTATATTCGGGTCCTCGACACGAATCCCATCTTACTTTGACAATCTTAAGACGCTTCTTTTTGAGGAACTTAACCATGGAATATTCTATTTGAATTTGTTGTTCCACAAACTTAAGCTTGTCGTTGACTTGCACGTCTTTCAAAGGCATAGCAAGCGTTTCGTCGGCTAAACATTTGCGAAGATTCAAAACATGAAATATGTTATGTATGCCTTTCATTTCTTAAGGGAGTTCGAGTTTATGGGCAACTGGTCCAATCTTTTCTAGGATTTCAAATGGTCCAACGAATCGAGGACTTAGTTTACCTTTCTTACCAAAATGAACAACCCCGTTCCAAGGTGACACTTTTAACAAAACCTTATCACCTTCTGGGAATTCCAACGGTCTGTGGCGTATGTCAGCATAACTCTTTTGTCTATCCTGGCTGCTTTTAGTCGATCCCTGATTAGTTGTATTTGGTCAGTAGTCTTTTGAACCAGTTCGGGGTCCAGACATTTGTTTGTCTCCAATTTCTGACCAACATACTGGCGTTCGGCACTTGCGAACGTATAAAGCTTTGAATGGTGCCATATGTATACTTGTGTGGTAACTGTTGTTATAAGAAAACTCCATCAATGAGATATGAGTATCCCAACTACCACCAAGATCAATTACGCTTGCACCAAGCATATCTTCCAATGTTTGAATCGTCCATTCGCTTTGCCCATCTGTCTGCGGATGATAAGCAATGCTTAAGTTCAGACGGGTGCCCATAGCTTTCTGGAAACTTCTCCAGAAGTTTGATGTAAACCGACTATCTCGATCAGAAATGATTGACAGTGGTACACCATGCATTACTACGATCTTCTCTACATAGAGTTGGGCTAATTTGTCCATTGAAAATAATTACTGAATTAGAATAAAATGTGCAGATTTTGTCAATCTGTCTATGATAACCCAAATAGCATCGTTATCTCGAGTAGTATTTGGTAACTTCATTATAAAGTCCATGGTTATCATATCCCATTTCCATATGGGGATTCCGGGTTGCTGCAAGACTCCTAGCTGTTTTTGGTGTTCCGCTTTGACTTTTAAGCAAGTTAGGCATTTGGCTACATATATAGCTATTTCTTTCTTCATGCATATCCACCAGTAGTCGTTCTTAAGGTTGTGGTACATTTTATCACTCCCCAGATGCATCATATACTTGGATTTATGAGCTTCCTCAAGAATCTTATCTCTTAGATTACCAGTCATTGGTACCCATATTCTTTTGCCAAGGCGGAGAATTTCGTCATCCCCCTTAACCAGTTGATCAATGGTACCATTCTCTCTTTCTTCTTTAATGTTCCCTTTTTCCAGAGCTAACTTTTGTGCTTTACAAATTTGATTAGTTAAGTCAACCTTAAGTTCTAGTCGAAGGGCTAGAACACGCTTAGGTATCTTGTGTTCTTTTCGACTCAACACATCAGCTACCACGTTTGCTTTACCCTCATGGTATTCAATTTCACAATGATAATCACTGAGCATTTCCATCCATATTCTTTGTCTCATATTTAATTCCTTTTGGTTAAATATATGCTTGAGACTCTTATGATCAGTGAAGACGGTGAACTTGACACCATAAAGATAATGTCGCCATAATTTCAAAGCAAAGATTATAGCTCCTAGTTCAAGATCATGAGTGGTGTAGTTTTTCTCATGAGTTTTTAACTAACGTGAGGCATAGGCTATTACCTTGTCTCGTTGCATTAATATGCTACCCATTCCCCTGTGCGAGGCATCACAGTATATGGTAAAGTCATCTAGTCCTTCAGGTAGGGCTAGTATGGGTGCATTTGTCAGTTTTTGTTTCAGAGTTTCAAAGGCTTCTTCCTGCTTAGGTCCCCATTCAAACTTAACCGACTTCTGGGTAAGTGAGGTTAAAGGGACAGCAATACGGGAGAAGTCTTGAACAAATCTCCGATAAATCCCCTAAACCAAGAAAACTCTTAACTTGTGTTGGAGATTTTGGTTTCTCCCATTTGGTTGAAGCCTCGATTTTTGCTGGATAACCTGAATTCCTTTGGCACTTACAACATGACCTAAGAATTGAACTTCTGAAAGCCAAAACTCACACTTCGAATACTTAGCGTACAGTTTCTCGGTTCTAAGTACTTCGAGTATGGTTTTCAGATGGAATTGATGATCAGATTCGGACTTTGAATAGATAAGAATATCATCAATGAATACGATAACGAATCGATCCAAGTATGGTTTACAAATTCGATTCATCATATCCATAAATGCAGTTGGTGCATTTGTTAATCCGAATGGCATAACAGTGAATTCAAAATGACCGTATCGGGTTCTAAAAGTTGTTTTAGGAATATCATCATCCTGAACCTTCAATTGGTGATACCCGGATCTAAGGTTGATTTTTGAAAAGTAACTGGCTCCTTGTAGTTGGTCGAACAGATCGTCAATACGGGGAGAAGGATATCGGTTCTTGATTGTTACTTTATTAAGCTCACGATAGTCAATGCACATCCGCATCGATCCATCTTTCTTTTTGACAAATAGCACTGGTGCTCCTCAAGGAGAAGAGCTTGGTTTAATAACGCCTTTTCTAACAGTTCGTCTAACTGCTTCTTTAGTTCTTTCATTTCGATAGGACCAGATTATAGGGAGCTTTTGCTATCGGGTTAGTTCCAGGTAGTAATTCAATTTTGAATTCTACTTCCCTGTCAGGTGGGATACCTGGAAATTCATCGGGAAATACGTCTTGGAATTCAGATACTACCGGAACTTCATTTATTTTCTTGGGTTTAAATTCCTTGGCTACGTAAACCATGAATGCAAGACATCCTTTTCCCAAGCATTGGTTGGCTTTGATTTTGGAAATAATACTGATTTGACCAGCATTTTGATCTCCAGCGATTCTTACGGTTTTATTATCGGGTGCCTGGATATCGATTGATTTTTGTTCACACTTGATGTGAACTTGGTTGGTTGATAACCAGTCCATACCAATCACAATATCGAAACCGGCTAAAGACATTGGTAAAAGCCTAATAGGTATATCATACCCAGCTAAGGATATTTTACCTTTGTTAAAGACTTTAGTTGTTTTAATCAGTTGTCCGCTAGCCATTTCTATATCGTAATATATGTCTAACTTATCTAAGGGTTCGTTTATGACTCCACATAATTTATGGTTTATAAAACTCTGGTTTGCACCTGATTCGAATAAAACCCTAGCATAAACATTATTTACGGGAAACGTACCGGTAATTACATCTGGCACATCTGCAGCCTCTTGTGTGTTTAGCAAGAAGGCCCAAGCGTTCCCTTTCTTGGGTTCGTTCTTATTAATATTGCTCAGTCATGCTGCTGCGGGTGTGGTGGTGGTGATCTTCTTCTTTGTACATTCATAATTGAAGTGTCCCATTTCACCACAATTATAACACATAATCAATTTTTGTCGACAATTGGCCTCGACATGGCCTGGTTTCTTGCATAAGTTGCAAGTATTATTGTTTCCTCCTTGGAAGTTGCTAATTGGATTACAACTCCCAGTATGACGTTGGGTACATTTCTTACAGAAAGGACGATTCATTAGTCTCGGTCCATGCTTTTTCTTTTCTTCAGCAGGCTCCTTTCTCTCATCCTTCCCTTTCTTTTCCTTTCTGTTACGGATCATACTGCTTATCAAATAACCAGCTAACTCCATAGTTGATTCAATCGTCGTGGGCATACGAGCTCTCATGAGATCATGGATTTCGATAGGCAGTCCATAAATATAACAGGTGATCTTGTTGCATTCCGGAGTAACAAGATGGGGTACTAATTGACAGTACTCCAGAAATTTTGTGTTGTACTCCTTTAGGTTAGTCCCGATCACGTGATGGTTCCAGAGCTTGGTCTGGATTTGATCCATTTCGTGAATCAGACAGAACTTCCGGATGACCAAATTTTTGAATGTCGTCCAGGTGATATTATAAAGGTTTTCTCTTCCCTTAACTTCGATAAAGGCGTTCCACCATTCAAGTGCTTCTCATTTAAACATCTGAGAAGTATACTGCGCCTTCTCTTCTTCAGTGTACTTGCTGATGAGAACTATAGACTCCATCTCCTCGAGCCACCTCAACGTAACTATGGCTCCCTTATCTCTCGTAAACTCTTTTGGTGAATAAACTTCAAAAACTTTAAAGTCACACCCTTTATGATTTGTTTTTATTTTCTTTGTTAGAGGCGCTTTCTTAACATTTGAACTACCAAAACTTTCTTCTCTTTCATTCTCATTATCATTTTTGGGAATTGATTGAGCTGAATCGTTTTTATTTCTTTTAAGTCTTTGAGAAGTAGCATGACTGCTATTTCCCAGTTGTTGATTCTTTATAATTTCAACTAGCGGATTAACTGCTTCTTTAATCATGTTTTGAATACCATTAATCTATTCAGGTGGTATAGCTTTCATGCTTTCCTGATTTTTAGGTGGATCTTGATTTACAATTTGATTTGACACATTGAAATCAAATAACACGAAGTTCAACAACTGTTTTATATATTAGACGATCTTAACATCGAGTACACAAAGAAATATCTTACTCATAGATATTTTACAAATACAAGGTAATATCTTACACAAAGATATTTTACAAACACCAAAGTGAACACGTTAAACGAGTTCGGATTTTCCAAATCCTTTATGTATTTCTTGATTATCTTTTTCATCTTACTACATTTCTATAGTAATTTATTTCCTACCTTCTTCCTTTCACTGTCACCGATTGCCACCTTTTTCCTTAGATCATCTGTCTCGTGCAAAGCGCGGTCAAGATGTTCATCTTGTGACTGAGGTATCATTTTCGGATACCCATACTGTGGAGGCAAGTCACGATATTCCATCATTACCATGTCATAATGTGTTTTTGGATATGGAGATGAAGGCTTTTCGAGTGGCAGGTTATATAGGGCCTCGGCGGTAGCCGCATTCTCTCTTATTTCATTTGCCTATTCCGAGATAGTAGACACTACACCCTGAAAATATGGAAATTTGGGCGGACTTCGAACCCTATAACCGTGAATGAACTCGACATATGGATCCCCAGGATCATAGTAGGGGCTCATATGAAAAAATGGGTGACGAAACATCTTGTCGGGTGGATAGTTATACGAATGACAATCAGAACCATCATAAGTGTGAGAATCAGTGGCATTTTGGATCGGTGATTTGAAATGCCAATTGCTTTCATCTGAGTTGCACCGCATTCCACTTATAGTGTTGGATTCCACTTCTGTGGCCATTTCTACTTCATTCTTATTGAGGTCTAGGGTTATCTTTTCCTGAGGTGGGATGATTCCCACCCTAGGTCTCCTAGACGATTCTGCAATAGAATTTGTGTTGGGTTCTATAGGTTTACAAGGAGGGATTTTAAAATACCATTTATTTTTGTCGAATTTAAAACTATTATTATTATATTCTTCATTTCCACGGTTTTCTTAAACAGGCTGGGTTTTGGTTGAGAGTTCCTTTTCATCCGGGGATGGCCAATACGAACGTCTAGGGTCAAAAAAATGACAGTTCGTGTCCGGTGGACGAGGACAACCGTTAGCAACCCTATCTGCTGCTTCGTCTGCTTCGTCATATTCGGATGGGTCGGAATTCGTAGATCCCCAAGTATCGATTGTACTGGAATATTGGTCATGACTTACTGACATATCAGTATATCCAGTAGTAATATAGTTGTTGTAACTGGATTCCTTAATTGAAATTTCTTGGTTCCATTGGCCTAAGCGAGAATGACTACTCATTCCATCTGGCAAACTTGATGGCTCAATTGGTTGGGGTTGAGTATCAAAGAATGGTACGGGTTCAGGGCCGTTCTTTTCCCGACATTTGTAGGTTTTCAAACGAGAACCGGAAGACATCTATTGGGAAAAATCAGTTTAATGAGGAATAAAAAGTGTACCAATCCCATCTTATCCCTAGTGCTAATATAATATACAAGTAATTGTCAGCCTAGGTACTAACAATTAATACATAATTCGCTGAAACCAACGGCTCTGATACCAACCTATCACACCCCCAAACTGCACTAGGGAGCGTGACTGTCCGTTGGTACCTGTTTTGTATATATATCAGAGTATAGGGTTTGTTTTCGTGGAAGACTTCTTTTGATTATAATATTATTATATTCATCTAACTTAGTTTGTGAATAAACACCCAAACTTACATTGTTTTACAAAACAAGTAATTTACATAACAAGGATTTCGTTTATATTTATATATCAAAACTGACCATTCTATTCACAAATCTTCTAACGGTATTACTCTATCCTTGTTTAGCACATCTTTTCCTTACCTGAAATGTTAAGTAAATACGTCAGCGATATGCTTGTGAAACGTATCGACTCAATAAAATAGTTTTAACAATCATTATAATACATAGAAAGTTTTCTTATTACTTAGCATAAACGTCTCTTATTTCTGGGACCATTTCCACATAAAAATACAATAAACTAACATGCCCTCGGGATCTGATGCCCATATTGAGGAGGTTAGTTTGATCAGCATGTAACAAACTATATAAATTCTTGGGACCCACTGCCCATAATGAGAAACTAGTTTAATCTACATGCAACATTATGTTTGGATCTAGACACATGTATAGACTGTCTAAGTACTTTATTATCTAACATGTATTATAACGTTTTAGAGATCATAACATCTCATGTAAACATTCAACAAACTTAGGGATCACGTAATCCCTTTACTTTGACAGACTTGTCAAGTCAAACCCAACGTCTAACTTGCCAAGTTTCCAATAAAAGGTTGTACGTATTCACCTTTCAAAAATCGAGCTTTAACTTCTTTCATTTAAGCTGGATGAACGGGATTGATCAGACCTATAATTTGATAACAACCATGTATTAATACTAGATCACGTAATCTAGTTTCAGATCTTGTATTTGGTTTAACCTTGTAAGTCTTTTTGAATAAAACTCTTTTGTTTATTCTAGGGTGACGTTTGATATAGCATTCTTTGGCCTAATAGGTTCAATCGCTCTTATTGAGTTTCTCCAGGTAAGTAAACGGATCCCTCGGTTGATTGAGATTTATACGAATTACTTTTCTTAGACAAGAAACCTGGTATACCGGCGATACCCCCCTTCCAGTTACTACATGCCGGCCAAAATATAATTTTTTATTTGGACATTACTTCATCTAGAAATAATATCCTTATGAAAACTTTTAATCATATATTAAAACAAGGTTATAAGAGATACCCTTGACTAGGGTTTAGCATAAAGATAACTTAGTACATAAGTCACCTTAGATAGTCTAGACAAGTTGATAATAACTTGGACAGAGGTTCGATTCTTTGTTTTGATTGCTTACGAACTTCCTGACTCGCAGGGCTTTGTCGTAGCGCTTAGCAGCGAACAATCAAGTGTTCGAAAGTGAGAAATAAGTGATTTTGGTGTGAGATTTGGCTTGAACCCGAAGTTGCTATTTATATGCTAAGCTGGTGACCCATCGCGATACGCGATGGGTTTTTAATGTACCCATCGCGTATCGCGATGGGTCATTAAACCGCCATTTGATTAAAATAATCAGCCGACATATCAGATATTTTCAAAAGGGGCCGCGATACGCGATGGCAATATCCTTGGGACCATCGCGTATCGCTAAGGGTCATAATTTACAATTTTGTCCCCTAAGATTTTATTTTGATGCTTTCGAACCCTGTACTTTCTCGTTTCGCCATCCAAAAATACTAAGGTGGCCCTTAAGCGGCTCGCGGCGATGCGAGCGTGCGAAGTGCGCCATCAAAGCGCCACATTGCGCCCATCGCCCATCGCCCGAGCGCGTGCGCGTGCGCGTTCGGGTGCTTCGCACCCTCCGCTAGGACCACTGGGTGCATAAGGGCATATAAGAATATTACTATGGAATTTCATCTCCTTATAAAGAGCTCAACATTTTTATCCACTTTCTATGTGGGATGGGATTTGCACTCCTTATTTATACCCATGTGCAAGGATTCCACTTTCTTTCCTCCACCAATGTGGGATGCACCCATCTGTTCTTATTTTCCTTTTTCATATTTTACAAAGTTTATCCATAAACTTTGTATATTGAAAATTTTAGTCCAAAATATTTATGGATTTTTATGGGATCTTACATTAGTGACCTGATTGGAACAAGATATTTTATGAGTGACCTGATTGAAACAATTTCAAAGACCGGTTACTGTTCTATAGAGTAATCTCACACATCTTAAACCCAATAACGCTTTTGTTCTTGAGTCCGGCTCGAATGAGTGATCACATCAAAACACGCATATCTTATTCTACTTATTCTTGTCAGCAATTGAATAGCCTCAAACAAAAGTGTCAAATGGTTCTATAACATAACATTTTCTTTATTTTATGTTAACACTTTATAAACCTTTATAAAATACAATGTTTTATACATTTCAAAATTATTTACTACAAAATATTTCTATTATATTTAGATTTATATTTATTTCAGAACTGATAATATGTTGATAAACTAAATAAAAAAAAATCCTTTAGACATTTATACATATTACATTAAGTAGGATTCGTAAGACGGGTTACACACACCCTCCGACTATGCGTCGTGGGCTGTTTAGGGGCGTTACCAAGAAAACACGAATGCACAATGACTTCCCACACACCACACTGTTTCTTTAAAAGAGACTTTATGGAGGAGAGGTTGTAGGTAGTTTCAAACTCCAAGTCAAAAGTCATTAAACTTGAGGGACCGATTTTGACAAGTGAGCCATAGTTAGTTATGTTTCCTAATTACATTGTAAGTATAACTAGTCGAGTGCCCGCACGATGTAGCGGAGAATAACATTTTAAGGTTGTTAGTGAGCCAATGCTAGCTCGACTCGAAATTTACACCAAACCAACTCAGCTCAGCTGCAAATTAAAGCTTCGTCTTGATTATTTTGATATTTAAATAATTTGAATACTATTAATAATTTTTTTAAACATATAAAATGAAAAAAAAGAAAATAAAGTTCAGTAATATTTTGATATACATGAGGGCTCAAAGTTTAATATTAAATAGTAGATATATTGATAAGTATGTAATTATATGACATCGCATGAAACTTTTTTAATTGTTATCAATGTTTTTTTATCAAATATATAAAAGGGTTAGATATGTAACTAAAGAGAACATCAAATTGTAAACATTTATCATTTAAAAAACTTGTACATTCATGCAGTAATGATTTGTACATTTCAAACCGTTCATCTGATTTAAAAAAAAATATTAAGAAACGTCAGCAAAAATAAGCCCATTTAAATGGGTATGCACGGATTTTTTTAATCATATTTTTATGAAACATATAAGATTAAAATGAAAAAAAGATAAAGTTGAGTTAAAAGTGGGTAAACGTGAGAGGTTAAAGTAGTAACTATTTCTTAAATTCACAAAATTTGAGTAAAGTTTTGAAATCAAATAAACGTAGGTGAATTGTGTTTAAAAGACCACTTTTCTCCTTTATACTCATGTACCTTATGCACTGGAAATTGTAAATCCCTTAAAACAAACTTATTAATTTTTCATTTACTTATATATTATATATAGTATAGATAGGTAATAACTTGGCTACCAAGTTAAGGTTGGTACATATATATATCGAGGTATGGTTTGACATTAGCGAACACACAAGATGCAACCGGGTTAGGGTTCATTAGGAGAAATACGAGATCATCAGAAGAAACACCATGTTAACGAGCCGTTTCTCCTATTAGTTGGGCCTCGAACTATTCTCTTTCTAGGTCCATTCTCAACTATTTTCTCCGCTTCACAAACATGCTCATAACTAGATAGTTAAAGTTAGTTAACCCACAACGCTCAAGTTAATAATTAGACTAATTAAAATTCCATTGCCTGTATAACAGTAAAATTGCACTTTAACTAGCACATGCAACTTATCCTATAGCACATATCCTTATATTCAAACCAACATTGTAGTTTTGTTAAAATTTACATATTAAGGGTTTTTTTTCAAGGATAATCATATTTATTGATAGGGTAAAGTTAAAATACAAATGGAGACAAAATTAAGAAGCGTGAGAAGGATTTGAAACAATACAAAAAATCCCTTAAAAATAAATTCAAAAAAGATAATAAAAAAATCATAACTCAAAATATAAATAAAAAGCGAAAAAATTTAAATGTTTCTCCCGTCATTCCTGTTAAAAAAAAACTAACAGACACAATGACGAAAATCAACAAAAAACACAATTATAACTAAAAAATGACACAATAAATCGCAAAATATAACACAATCCGAATAAAATATAGCACAATGTTGAGTAATGTAACACAATATTAAGAAAAAAAACACAATGTTAAGGAAAAAAACACATTCAATGAAGAAAATAAACACAAAACACAATGATAAATAAGGACACAATGATCTTTTTCATTCACCATCGTGTCTTTTATTTTGAACGAGAAAAACAGTGAAACATTTTTGTGTGTTTACTTTTTTCGTTTTTTTATTAAATTTTGAGTTATGATTTTTTTTCCTTTTATGTGGCTATAAATTATTTTAGCATTTTTGTTGCACTTTATAGCCCTCTATTTTATTTATAAAGGAAATTTAATTAAAAACCTACAAGGGGCCACCTCTCATTAACGTTGTGTTCCTGAGTCTCATTTAACGAGGGGAAGAGAGGGAAAAGAAAATAGGAGAGAAAAGGTGATTACTGAGACAGGTTTAGCAACTTGTAATCTGATTATCTTATTCCCATTTTTCAAGTAACAAAATCCCATTAAAAAAACAAATGTCTTGAAACTAACTCTGATACATATAGACGGGAAATAGGACAAGAATACTATTATTGCAGCATAAATGATGAGCGTGGATCAAATTAAGTACAAACTCAAGCTTTCAAGAGAATTCTAAAAAGCACCAGCAAACCTTGTTCATACATATACCAAATCCATGTATGCCAAACAACATATTCCAGTGCAAAAGACAATTGCTAGTTTGTCTCAACTAAACACCACTAACATACCATACATACATTTTTGCCAAATTATATGGGCCCCTGACCCCATAACACAACATATATTATAGTAATCCAGTACTTCTGTGCTAAATCATATGGCACAGACGCGAAATTGGGTCCGGGACAAGCGAAACGCGTAACCGAGCGCCAAAAAAATGTCTGACTGTGTTTGATAAGAGTAAAATGGTTCCGTTGTACTTCTAATTATAGGAAACCTCTTTTTTAGGACACCGAATGCTCGTTCAATTGTGTTACGTAATGACGCATGACGAAGGTTGAACAACTCTTTTGAGTTCTCAGGGGCACGAGTGGAGTACTCTTTCAAGTGATACCTAACGCCTCTATATGGTGTCATTAGTGAGCTTGTATGAGGCAAACCCACATCTACTAAGCAATATTTACCTATATTTAAATTGTGATTAGTATTACTCTAAAATATTCTAACAATGGAGTAAATTTGGTTTTGAGAAGTTACCCGTAGAAATTATTAGTTTATCATATCTACTAAGTGCATTCTTTATTAATCTCGAGTCTGATGCAGTCCCCTCCCAGCCGGTAAAAATGTATGTAAACTTTAAGTCAAATGTGCAAGCAGCCAATACATTTATTGTCGGGTATCCTTTACGACCACGATATCTGGCGGCATCTTTGTTTGGTACTTTGACACGAACACGTGTTCCGTCAATTGCCCCTATGCAATCCTTGAAAAAGGATAAAATCTCTTTTTCTCTTGAATTTCTTTCGGGACAATATCACCTTTAGGTTGTTGAATATAATTTCTTTCTAATGATATAATCGCTCGTAGAACTCTATGGAAGCACCGGCTAGTTGTTGATCTAGAACGACGGTATATCCAAGAGGCTAACCTATTTCTCATGTCATTACCTACAATATGCAAAAATCTTGCAACTTGCTCTTCAACGGACATTCGTTGAGGAGGTCGAAGACCACCATCATGCTTTAAGATATTACACAATTTCATATAAGCTCTCTCACTCATACGAATAAGTTCACGACATTTACCGCTGTTTGAAAGGTCATGTAACATCTCTTCTCGTACATATCTTCGTTGTAAAATTACATCTCTAGTAGGTATATTAGCATGTTTTTTGGTAGACAATCTATGTAGTGTAATGAAAGCTAGCAACAAGCAAATTAGGCCAACTGCCTACAATTGTCGAGCTCGCACAACATGAATTATACGGAGTATTTGATCACGAAGTATCTGATCTTCCATAGCAAAATGCAAAACTTCACTTTAAAAAACAAAAAAAAAACATATCTTTAACACAATGAAAACTACTAATATGAATGGTAACATATATTAAAAACAAGAATTTTAGATAAATGGGAAATAAACATTTGATAAAATCATTGATTGGGTGCTAATCATTTGAGTGTCTTCTCTGACTTTTATACCATAACTAGGGGTGCCCAAAATACCCGAACCCGATTAACCCGACCTGAACCTAACCCGAATAAGCTAATAAGGGTCGGGTGAAGTCGGGTCAATAGGTATTAATCGGGTTATTCGGGTTAATTCTCAATATGGATCAGCTAATTCTCAAAAACCTGGAATGTGAACTTTAATAAAACTATAGAATATTAACAATACCACTTGACACTTTATGATTATATTGTGTGCAAATTAAAGAGACCTTACTAGCTGCCTCCTGCTGACCTTGCTAGCTGAATGTTTTATATTTCCTTTTTAAATTCTAAGTTTTGGTTACAAAAGAGACTTTACTAGCTACTGGCCTACTGCCTTATTCAATTTTTAGAACTAACTGTATGTTTTAAGTTTTGGATATTATGAGTCTTAGTCTAGATTATTCATCATAATATTATCAAATAGTTGGATTATCTCACTTACGTAATTGTATAACTTGTATTTATTTGATATATGGCCATTAATATTTTGACAATAGTATGAAGATTTAGCAACAACAAACATATAATATGAAAGATATAGAAACTTCATATTGCATTCTATGTCTAATTAGATAAAATTACAACTCAGTAACCTAGATATTTAGATGTTTGTAATTAGGGCAAAATATGGAAAAGTAGATTAGGAAGAAAGCTAACCTGATAGGATGAAGTTCGATTCTAGGAAGAAGATGAGATGTTCAATTGCACTGTAGATGTATGTATGCGCCAAAAAGATGTAGGTTAGCGCCAAATAAAAACTGTTGGAGTGTGTAGAGAACGTGAGATAATGACGTGTAATTAAAGAATATATTTGAGGGTAATTAAGGAATTGGTTTGATTTTCTCTCACAATCATTCCAATTTAGAGAGATGGATTTATATTTTAATTTTCCAGCCTTTTCTCTTCTTTCCTCTTCCTTTCTCTCCTTAAAAAACTCAAGAACATAATTTTCTCCCCTTTTCCTATCATTTCTTCCCCCCTCGTTAAATGAGACTCGGGAACACAGCGTAAAAGTTTGGTCCATCTAATAATGAGCAGCCCAAGTAAAGTACCCAAATGTTTCACCGCTTGCAACCGGATCCAACAACATGCACCGAGCCTTAAGAATATACGGGGAAGTCCTCCGGCTGGTAAGGCGTCTTCCGGCAGAGTCCCAGCCTTACTACGCCAAATACGCCAGAGAAAACTTCGTCAATTACCGAGAGATCGATGCCAACGATCCCGAAGAGCTCTTCCTTCGCGCTTACAATCACTCTCTTTGGGTTCTTAATAAAGTTAGTATGTTTTCATTTATTTATATATTATTACTATTATTATTTAAGCCACTTAATTGTGAAAAACTATTGCAGTACTCGGTTGATAAAGCGGCAGCCAGCAAGCTGAAGGAGATATGTGGTGGGGTTTGAAGTTGCATGCCAAGTGTTTGATGAAATGCCGCAGAGATGTGCTTGCTTTTGAACACTAGTTATATGTTTGTGTTTTAACTTGTATTGGTACTAGACGTGGTAAAATAAACCCAACTGGTTGAATCTGGGTTGGCATTGGCAATTGTTTTTACCTAATGGGTTTTTTTTTAAGTGAGGTGATAGGTCATAATGGATGGAAGACTGATACAATCGTGCGTTAAAATGGAACGATGCAAGTAAATGCCGGTGGTCGGAATGGGCCGTCATTTCCTCATCATCTCCTTCTCTTGCCGTCGACATATTGGCTCATCCTCAAATCCTCACTACTAGGCCTCGCGAACGGGTCGATCAGGCGGGTTTGGTTACGGGTAGGAATGGGTTGGTTTAAAAATGGCGTAAAAGTCATAACTTAGAAAATTCAAATAATTTAACTAAAATTCTATCGTTTAAAGGATTTAAAAAATCCTTTCAAAATACTTGGTTCAGAACGGGTTTCGTGTCAGACATGTAACATGCGCCCTTTCTACAATTACATATTAGGGATTTATATTCTAGGGTGTTGTGTCTCTATTTATGTTCAGTTGATCTCTATACTGAGTTGTTGTGGGTTTTCTTTGTTTTTTTTTATAAATAATTTGGTGGTTAAAAAATTTTGGACCGGAAATAGTTGTCTGGGTCATAGATTTTGATTCTTGTCACGAGTGATGATAATCGGCATCTTGCTTATCGTCTTGTAAAGGTCGATTCTTGAGTTTTGCTTTCGTTGATATGATCAATAAAATGAGTCAATTCATTTTAGATTGGACCCATTCATATTTGTCACATATAATTTGCAAAGCCCTTGATCAATATGAGGCAGCTCACTGTAAACATCTTTCTGCAAGGGTGGTGAAAAACACTGTAAAAAGGTTTGTGAGGGTTCATAACATGCAATATGTAGGAGGTGAAGCAATGGAAAAATTGGTGAAATGCGATTTTCATTAACCTTGAACATAATAGAAAGGGAATATCTCATAGTATAGTAACCAACTTTTAAAAGTGTTCCAATTAGGTCACTCATGCATATTTTTTCTCAAATCGGGGCACTAAATCTTCAAATCGAGTTTCACTGGTTTTTTTGTGCGTCAAGAAAGAAATGGAGGATAAGATGTGAGGTTGGAATCTGTAATATATTTAGTTATATTAAAAGAACGTTAATTATATTAAAATGAAACAATAAAAAATAAAATCTACGTCGCCACTCAACGTCAACATCAAAAAAATGATAATAAGATTTCATATGTGAAACAAAAAAGAAAAACGCTAAAAACATGTTAAAACCTTTAATTTAATAAAATATGAAAGTAGAGTGACTTAATTAGAACACTTTTTAAAGTTGAATGACATAATTGAAACACTTTTGAAACTTGGTTAGTAATATATGAAATTGCCCCATAACGAAAATGTGTTTTTAATTAACTTGGACAGACAAATTATGCAACTATTATTAAAATAATTATTGCTAATGTGTTTTCGTTTTACTATGTGTGACATTCGGTGAAAAGAGGTTCGTAAGTCGTAACATGAAGGGGGTGTTTGGGATTCCTTATTTTTCTCTCCTTGTAACTTATGAAATTGAATAAGTCCTTTTTTCTCCATTTTAGTGTTTGGGAAGTTACAAGAACTTATGGGTTTCTCCTTATTTATAAGGTTAAAAGATGGGTTTTAAATAAGTTGAGAAATCCTAACTTATCTCCTTATATGTTTTGAAATACCCTTTCCACCCTTATTCCAATTCATTTTACATCAAATAAGTTAAACCAAACACTTTTTAAAAAATAACTTATTGACTTATATTAATCCAAACACTTTTTTTAAAACTTCTTATCAAATATCACAAGGCCTTTTCTACTTATCACAAAAAGTTCTTTTCACCTTAAATAAGGAATCCCAAACACACCCGAAGTAGGGGTATCACTTCCTGACACGCCCTGAGACCTGACACGAATAATATAGGTTTTGGGTCGGCTAACACGACACGTTTAAAAAATAGGTCGACCCGAACCCAACACACTTAAAATATAGGTCAACCTGAACCCGACCCGTTAAAAAGTGGGTTGACCTGTTATCCCATTTAACGTTTTTAGAGAAGTTAATATTTTGATTTTAGAGATAAAAAATTTTAAATTTTAAAGTTAAATACTTAGATTTTTAATTTTTCATATATCAGTTAACTTAAAAGTAAAATTAATTTATTTTTACACTACTTTTATCTACTTTTTACTTCCAACGTTTTCATTTTATTTGTTCTAACTATACGTTCTCTGATTATTTCATTAGTTTGTTCTTATCTTAAACTAAATATACGAACCTAAGTTTGTTAATTGAAAGTGAAAGATAAATATACAAAAACAATTAGATTTATCACAAATTATTAACAATTTTATATGAATAAGAATAATTAATTTTTAATTTATTACTAAGTCAATAAATATTATTCATATTCTTATATGAACGTAAAATGGGTTGACCCGAAACACAACCTGAACACGACACGAATTTAAATTGGTCGAGACGACACGAATAAAAATATGGGCTGGGTCAGAGTTGAGAATCTCAACACGCTAACCTGAAACTCATTAACCCATCAACCCACCAATCTAACACGATTGACATCCCTAATACGAAGGACGTGAAGTTCATAAAAACATTAGTGAAAATGTGGCTTCCATTAACTTTAGACAGATATATGTTACCATTATTGGCATAATTATTATTAGTGTGTTTTTTTAATACTATGTGGGAGTTACACAATAGGAAAATTGTATGATGGATATAAGATAATGAGAAGATAGTGCTAGTTCAAAGCTGCAAGAACTTGTCCATTCGGGTATAAACGAGAAGAGCTCGACTAGCTAGGCTCGAGTTTGGCTCATTTAACTTACAAGCTCAACTCGTTTAACTTACGTAATGCTCGAGATCGGCTCGTTTTAATATCTATTTCTAAAACTCAAATTTGGCTCGTGAGTGGTTTTTCAAGATCAAGCTCGACTGGCCTTGGGCCCATCTCGTTTACGATTTCATAGTTAATTCGTGTATGTTTATAATTCTTTTTAGATATATTTTTTCAATTATAATTTTATATATAACATAACACTTTATTTAGTTTTTTTACATAACATCATATAGATTAATTAATAATTATTATATATATATAGGGGTGAGTTAACATACAATAATCGCTTAACATACATTACGTATGCGAATACATTCAAGGTTTAAATAAAAAAAAGACTTTCAAGCCAAATTCCAAAAACTAAAAGGTTCAAGGTTAAATCCTAAAACGTTCAAGGTTAAAACCTAAAATGTTCAAGGTTAAAACATAATATCTTTAAGGTTAAAACCTAAATTGTTCAAGCTTAAAACCTAATACTTTCAAGCTTAAACCGCATTATGCTCAAGTCAAAAATTGATTCGATTCAATATCCAAATTTGTTTGTTCTGATGAATTGATGATTAATTGGATCAATTTCAAGGTTAATTAATCAATTGACTTCAACAATTTCAATTTCAATTGGTTAATTGATCAATTGTTATTATTACAAACCTTTGAACAACGGTCAGAGTGTCATAGATAGTCGCGATGGAAGTGGACGGTGCTCACGACTTTGACGATGGTCGTGACGACTTTGGCATGACGGAAAAGGTGGTGGACAACGAACAGATTGCGTAGTTGTGATTTTAGAGTTAGTGTAAGGCCCCGATCCCGGTGCCCTACGTTGGACGTTTGATTTACTCATAAACACATTTCTAAATATCATAGTTAATTAAAATTTTTCCGGAATAATAAAAGTTAACAATATCTTACAAACCATAGAATAATTGTCTTAAAACATCACAAATTGTATCAACATAAATCATAAAATAAAACATCATGTATTCCATCTTTAGATGTCAGCCATTCAATCCATGCCATGTACCATTCTCATGCTAGCTCTTTTAACCTATTTACCTGCGTGAATACTCAAAGTCAGCTACGCTGAGTGAGTTCTACTTAATCAGACAAAACACATTTCATACACTTACTTACATATGCACATCCGAAGATACATATTATATACTTTACATGTTTACCTTTCTTTCGTACATATATTCATTCATACATACATTCTTTCATACTTTCATACTTACACACTCGCGTACTTTCATACCACATGCATAACTATCTTTACCATCTCCGATATTAGTAGGGTCTGGTCCCTTCTATCTCAGATATTATTAAGGTATGGTCCCTTTTGTCTCGTATATTATTAGGGTCTGGTCCATTCTATCTTAGATATTAGTAGGGTCTGGTCCCTTCTTTCTATACAACCATACGTACATTTCTTTACTCATACATTTTATTATATACTTTCATGCTACTTTTAACCTCATACATATATCATTCATACACATTCACATATCATACACTTACCACTTAAGGCATATGTATTAACTAATCACATCGATTATGCACACAGCCCCGAAAACATAACAAGGAAATGGGGATAGAAACTCACCTGGATCCGGTTACATTCGGAGCTAACAATAATTCCCTTCCTTAGTTGTGCACTGCTAACTGCTAAACATATATATGTTAATTAATCGTGTAACTAATTAAGTTGGAATTTTTGTTATCTAACGTACTTGTTAAGCTAGGCTCGATTGTTTAGTTAAACGGATTTATCGGGGTTACTTTGTTTAACGAATGTATATTTTTCTTTCCTTTATTAAGTATTCATTTATTAAGTATGCGCATCTTTATTATATTATATATATAGGGATGGGTTAACGCACAATAATGGCTTACCGTACATTATGTACGCGACCTTCCAGAGCGTTAGATTAAAAAACGCGCGTGGTGGCAGTTTCGTAAATAACCCAACAATAGTCCGCGATCAAAATTCATCGATTATAAATCGAATCTGATCCAAATTCGGAACATGTCGCTCAATCTAATCCAATTTCTAAACTATAATCACAGCTTAAAGTATTAAATCTTTAAGGTCAAAAAACAAATCAAAATCGAAGGTCGTTGAACATCAAGAAATCTACAAAATTGAACAAAAAATGATGATTTAATTAATCGAATTGATGTGTAGAAGTATTTAGATTCATCAATCGATTAAGAAATTGCATAAATAATGCACTCAATCGAGCTCTGATTAAATCGATATTACGTTTAAACGTTCTGAACAAAATTGAAGACCTTTAAACGTTCTCACCAAAAATGAACATCTTTAAACGTTCTGACCAAAAATGATATCTTTAAACGTTCTAATACGTTCAAAAATTGTACAGTGTCTTCAGTGTCTTCAGTTTTGTTTAACATCTTTAAAAAGCCAAATTCCCATCTTTAAACGTTAAGTTAAAATCTATCACTCAAAACTCAAAATTGATTAATTGAAACTTCAAATTGATGATTAATTAGACCAAATTCAAAGTTTAGTTGGTCAATTAGTTCAACAATTTCAATTTCAATTGGTCAATTTTATCAACTGACCTGTGAACAAAGTCGTGACGGAAGAAGATGGTGTACGGTGGACAGAATCGTTGGATGGTGGAAGACAAAAAAAATCGTTGGATGATAATGGATTGCTGAACGGTCATGGTGAAGGTGGACAGAATCGAGCAGCGGTGGACGAAGATCGGATCACCGTTGTTGTTGCTCAGTATTCAAATCGAAGAACCCTAGATCGCTAATTGTAATCGAACGTTCCATAGCCTCGCATACGTAATGTACGATAATCAATTTTTGTATTTTATCCTTTACCTATATATATATATATATATATATATATATATATATATATATATATATATATATATATATATATATATAGGGGTGAGATCAAGAGAGAACTCCTTTTAAAGAGAGAACTAGAGAACTATTCCTAACACCCTTGATTTTAAATGATCAAAGGCTAAAAAAAGCAAGGAAAAAAGAAAATAAAAGTGTGGGATTTTTATTAAAACAAGGGTAAAATTGTCACTAACTTTCCCCTGCTTTTTCTTAACTCTCTTTCCCTTCAATCCCGTTGTTCGTCTTTTTCAATCAATCTAGGGTTTCACTTGCAAATCATCATTTTGGCTACACAATCAAGTGAATCGACTGCGATATCAAGCACATATATTAAGAGTTTCATCAGGTAAACTAGCGTAATAGCTAATTTCACACATTTTATGATTCGATTAGGCGTATTAGATGAAAATCACGCCGATTATCCTTATTTTTTGTTTTTTTTTAATTATTAGTCGAATATTACATATATGTAGTACATAAATGGTATATTTTACAGATTTTTATTAGCTATACTACATATGTGTAGTGTTTAATGTAGTAATGTTAATGTAATTTTATACGTTTAGTTATAATACGTATGTGTAAATGAACTCGTTTAGTTATATTTATATACAATTGTTCAATTTTGGTTTGTATCTAATTATCATATGCATAATTTATTGATTCATTTGGGATGCCCTCCAACTGTTCGATGAAATGTCTAGATGAATAGGTTTTTGGCAGTCACATGTTTGATTAATTACTTTGTACATAATTTCTACTTCAAGCTACTTATTCTTTAGGGTAATACATATTGACTAATCTAATTATGGCTAGAGTTTTACATTTCAGTTGCTAGTACTTGAATCATATCTCGTTGTAAAACTTATTCGTCTCTAATTTCCTGAGAATATGCAGCAGCATGGCAAAGGAGATGCTAGCAACACATAAACAGAATCTCAGCTCAATTAAATAATCAAAAACTGCAGGTTTTCTTCTAATTCAATTCTTTGTTTTCGTTAATTTTAAATGCTTGATAGGCATTTAGTTCCATCAGTTTGATCAACCTTATTAGTTTGATTTCATGAATACAGTCTAAATTGTGACACGTGCATTGAAATCTTGTTATTTTGGGGTCGATCCTATAATAATGTGTTACTTATATGTTACTATTGTGTCATATATAAATCGAAATTGTTTGCTTTAATTTGTAATTAGGCTATGAAAAATATAAGACAAAGATAAAAATAAATCGTGGTGTTGCAATAAAAAAATATATACTTGAATATTGTATATAATACGTGTTATACTAGAGTAGGCGTATTACATGGAAATCGCCTTCAATAGTCCGTGTTTTTTTTAATGTTCAATCGAATAATACTTATATGCAATACATATTATAAGCATGTTATAATGCATATACGCAATACATGTTATAAGCTTATTTACGTATATGCATTGATTAGCTATTACATGCATATGAGTTATGTTATTTACATATATGCATTGTTGTTATAAGTTGTATTACATATATGCAGCTATAAGATTACATACATATAAACTATCTTGTATTACATGTCTGCAGTGCTAAAATATCACATGCATATGAAATATGTCATATTACATTTATGCATTGCTACTATGGGCTTTTCATGGTCATATGTTGTAGGCTGGATCTGGAATGAGTTTACTTGGTGTTGGTGTAACAATACGTATATAGACAAGTTACTATGGGCTATGAGTAATATAATTGTTTGGATTGCAGCATGTGATTGTAATTAGCTACAGCAAAATTGACATTACAGTTAGCTGGATCGAAGCTTGGGACCTATTGAGGTATGATTGTGTCTTTGATATGACATGGACGATTGTTATTAAGATTTACAGTTAGATTTATTGTTGGGTTGGGTGTAAAATTCGGACGAATATGCACTGATGTGCGAAAATGTGGCTATGAAAACTACAACTCAAAACTAAGCTTTAAATTAAAACGGATTATCCTAACTTAAGTTCACACAACCGGCAAGTGTACCGATCGTATGTAGTAAAAACTAAGGAAGTCCGAGTATCGAAAACAAAGACACGTGAGGTGGCTCAGATTACTAACCCTACTCAAGTCCTGCTTAAATAATATATTTGTTTAACTTATATATGTAAACTAACTTAACTTAACTAACGGTGAAACTTAACGAAACTAACTGGAAACTTAACGGGATTTAACGATAATAAGAAAACGAATCACCTAGGTAAGATGACTTAGCGGGTATTGTATGGCTCAGGTGCTAACAAGAGTTTGAAACCGGCTTCTTAAGATGAACCAAGATAAATGGAATCAAGGCAACTGGGTCCCTACGGTCAGTTTTACTAGAAAACCCTAACAACGTCTATTTAGCTTTTAATTTACGGTTGTTTATTTACGTACCCTAATGATTTATTACTTGGTCCGTATCAAAATCACAATCCTCCCTAAGGCTCGAGCTAATTACAAAACTAGGAAGAGAGGGGTAATTCAATAATAAGGATAAAATAACTTAACTTACAAACTAATCTAGTCGATAGCTAGAAAACTGCACGTGGTCTCGCAACGGGTAACTAAATCTACTAAAGCAGAGAGATAAGCTAACCCCTAAGGTTTTGATCCAACTCAAAGAGGATGATCCTACTGACCTAAATGATTCAGGAAACACAAACCCTAACGGCACGCGTCTACCACAATCAATCAACACATTCAGTATTAACCGAACTAGCAATTAACGACTATACGAAACAAATTCATGCAATAATCAACTACTCGGGGCTCATGCAACCTAAAATACATCTAATGTCAGCAAGGGTCATGGAATATGCACTGATGTGCGAAAATGTGGCTATGAAAACTACAACTCACAACTAAGCTTTAAATTAAAACGGATTATCCTAACTTAAGTTCACACAACCGGCAAGTGTATCGATCGTATGTAGTAAAAACTAAGGAAGTCCGAGTATCGAACACAAAGACACGTGAGGTGGCTCAGATTACTAACCCTACTCAAGTCCTGCTTAAATAATATATTTGTTTAACTTATATATGTAAACTAACTTAACTTAACTAACGGTGAAACTTAACGAAACTAACTGGAAACTTAACGGGATTTAACGATAATAAGAAAACGAATCACCTAGGTAAGATGACTTAGCGGGTATAGTATGGCTCAGGTGCTAACAAGAGTTTGAAACCGGCTTCTTAAGATGAACCAAGATAAATGGAATCAAGGCAACTGGGTCCCTACGGTCAGTTTTACTAGAAAACCCTAACAACGTCTATTTAGCTTTTAATTTACGGTTGTTTATTTACGTACCCTAATGATTTTATTACTTGGTCCGTATCAAAATCCCAGTCCTCACTAAGGCTCTAGCTAATTACAAACCTAGGAAGAGAGGGGTAATTCAATAATAAGGATAAAATAACTTAACTTACAAACTAATCTAGTCGATAGCTAGAAAACCGCACGTGGTCTCGCAACGGGTAACTAAATCAACTAAAGCAGAGAGATAAGCTAACCCCTAAGGTTTTGGTCCAACTCAAATAGGATGATCCTACTGACCTAAATGATTCAGGAAACACAAACCCTAACGGCACGCGTCTTCCACAATCAATCAACACATTCAGTATTAACCAAACTAGCAATTAATGACTATACGAAACAAATTCATGCCATAATCAACTACTCGGGGCTCATGCAACCTAAAATACATCTAATGTCAGCAAGGGTCATGGAATAAGCATCAAACCTAGGTGATTCAAACAAGTTTAGCCAAGCATAATGAATTAACAACAGATAAAACAGATAAATATAATTAAAATGTTCATTAGAATCTGATTACAACTTGTTTGAATGTCTAAAACTCAAAAACGAACTCACAATCGTTAAAATACTCAAAACCGACAACCGTGTTATAAAATAACGAACCGGCTGCTCCTCCTCCTTGGAATTTCGTCTGGAACAGGTCTTGGATGGCTGGAATGGTCTAAAAATCGTTCATAGGGTTTATGCTCCGTATATAGATGTTTAAACACCTCATTCCTAATATAAAATAGGTTAAAACAAGCCCACAAGCCCACCAGAAGACAAAATACACGGGGGTAGCTGATTCATGAACATTCTTGGAAGCTAGCATGGGCATGGATGCTTGACCTGGTCGCGTAGCGCGGCCAGGACCTGGGTGCTCGTTTCTTCGTTTTCTGACTCGTTTATCTTCAAACGCGCATACCGGTTTCATCGGAATCCCGTTTGAGCCGATTCTTTCTTCATTAAACTCGTTTTTTCGCTCTCTTCAACATGGGACCTATCATATACACAATCATTTAATTTCATGCAAGAACAGGTTATATTCGTTAACGGTTTACGCACAAAACAACACAAAAATGGGATAAAACGCTATGTGTTTTGCAACACATCAAATATCCCCACGCATGAACATTTTTAGTCCCTGAAAAAGAAATCTACACCGGATCATAACCAAGTGAAAAACTACAAACTCCTAGATTATTTAAGATTACTAAAGCACAAGAAACAGCTCGACATATTGACCACGATTGCCGTTATTGTTGTCCACTTAAACCCAGCCACTAACCAATCAAGCTCCCAATTGCATTAAGCGTTTTAAGTCCAAAAATCAAGGCTACACCTACCCCATCTCAGAAAAAGAGAGCTAGGTGAACAAGATTCGAAGCAAACTGGTTCGACAAATCACCATAAGACAAGGACTCGTTGTTGGTACTAATTATATGCACTCAGTGAAATTTGATGGATGAATGTTCAGGTGGAGGTCATGCGAGCTATTCCTAAATATTATTGGACTTTGTCCTATAAATTCCTAATTTGATATTTATTGACTAAGAACCTTCGAGCCCCAATAGTGTATCCTCAGAGTCACTATCCCCTTGGTAACACGTAAACTCTAAGTCCCGTCTAGTATGTGCATCTTTGGCCTCTTTTACTAACTTTAAATAATGTTTCTTTGGCATTTTACAATACATAACTTTCTCACAATCATTTGTTTTTTTTTTGAACAACTTTTCGGAATACTAATAACTTTCATAACATACTTATTTTTTTTTCAATCTCTTTTTTATATCACCCTAAAGTATATAACTATTTCTAAGCTCGTAAAAAGATGGACATGTGGTGGTGTGCTGGTTTGAGTGCATCTAAGTCTTACCATCTCAAAGTTTTTAGATTATGGTAATCCTCCCTAAGCATCGAAATTCGGTTTCACCGTTTTTCAAATTATTATATATATAAAATCAGCTAAAGAGGACTATCAAAGCTAGTTGGGCCTACCGACACATCCCAAATCAGATATGCAAACCATCTCTTCTTTTATTATTTTAATATATTTTTCAAAAGTTCCGAGAGTTCGTTAACACAACGGTAATAATATCATTTCCTGCTTAACGTAGAAGAAAAACAATTTTCAAGGGAAATTTTTCTTAAACCTTTTTTTTAAATATTAACTCCCAAGATTTTCAATATTCTTTTATTTTTCTTAAAAATGAAAACGTCAGTTCCCCATCCGCACACCTTAAATTTCACATTGTCCTCAATGTGAGACAAGGAAAAGACAAAACTAAACATAAAGAAAAATAAAGTGGAACAGACTCCCCTGGTATATGTGATCATGCCAAGTGTGCGGTGAATCATGTTCCACGCCCTCCTATTCGAACGCAAGCTTAAAACTCCAGTGCTCTTTATCAACCTATCACTAACGAACAAAAGCGACAATCCTTAAGAAAATTGTATCCCCACACTTGTTTAAAACTCTAGCTAATCAACCGTCATCAACCAACCAAGGTATATCCTACAAGAGAAGAAACACCCGGCAAAACTCGAAAATAAAAATAAAAATGAAAATAAAATAATAAGGAAATATATTACCGGGTTGCCTCCCGAGAAGTGCTAAGTTTATTGAATAGTCTTCAGCCGGACTCGCTCCCGAAACCTCAATCAGGAGGCTTCTCCTTTATCCTCTTCCCGTCGATGCTCCTCAATACAATCCTCTTACAACTGGTCGGGAAGAAACCAACTGCACCGCTCTCATGGGACCAAACATACAACATGAACTTGGCCCACCAACTCGTAGACTCCCCCAAAAATGATTCCTTGAAGTGAAATGGGAGTGACGAACTCTTATTCAGATCATGATCTCTGAGCCTAGATATCCTCCTTATTTTTTTAGCCAACTTGTTAAACCTCGACATGTCCCGAATGGAGATTGAGTACGGTTCATGTTTTGGTTTTTCACAATCCAAGTGCAATGGTGAGAAGACTGAATCATCAACCACCTCATGGCTCTCCTTACAAGGCTCCTTCTTGACCCCCACACTTGGCTCGCTATATAGTAAATCTTCGAGCAACTTCAAATCACCCAGTGGGTCAAACTCTCCATCATCCATCACTGTAAAATCCACCAAATCACCCCTAAACTCGCCTACCCACGAGGGAACATACTCCTCTGACCGCTTTTCCATCCCCACATCTCCAAATTCAATAATCGGCTCACTAAGTTGTGATTGACTCATTAAACCAAGCCGAATTCCATCTAAAGCTTGTTGGGTTGGAAATGGGGCATTTGGATTTGTATCATGGATGATGCGTAACCAATCAAACATTACCTCATCCGGATCTGGTATTTGTTCAATGAATTCACCGGATGAGTTTTCATAACCCAGAAGATTCCCATTAAATCAAACATCAAATGTAAATGGGGTTTCACTCGATTTTTCTATTTGCAATCCAGAATCCTTCTTATCTCCATCTGCCAAATGGTGTAACGTTTTTGTTCTTTGACTCCATTCCCGTAAGTTTCCATAACTACACATTTACACAAAAACGGATAACGGGCACCAGATAGTAGTAGAAGAAAAGTATTTAAAACTAAAATTAAACAATTTAAAAGAAAATTAAAATAAACTATATTAATCTAAATATATCTACAAAACTATAAAAAGCAAGTCCTTAACTCGGGTCGTTCTCTAATCGCCTCAAACCGTGTCCCCAGCAACGACGCCAAAAACTTGATGTGCGAAAATGTGGCTATGAAAACTACAACTCATAACTAAGCTTTAAATTAAAACGGATTATCCTAACTTAAGTTCACACAACCGGCAAGTGTACCGATCGTATGTAGTAAAAACTAAGGAAGTCCGAGTATCGAACACAAAGACACGTGAGGTGGCTCAGATTACTAACCCTACTCAAGTCCTGCTTAAATAATATATTTGTTTAACTTATATATGTAAACTAACTTAACTTAATTAACGGTGAAACTTAACGAAACTAACTGGAAACTTAACGGGATTTAACGATAATAAGAAAACAAATCACCTAGGTAAGATGACTTAGCGGGTACAGTATGGCTCAGGTGCTAACAAGAGTTTGAAACCGGCTTCTTAAGATGAACTAAGATAAATGGAATCAAGGCAACTGGGTCCCTACGGTCAGTTTTACTAGAAAACCCTAACAACGTCTATTTAGCTTTTAATTTACGGTTGTTTATTTACGTACCCTAATGATTTATTACTTGGTCCGTATCAAAATCCCAATCCTCACTAAGGCTCTAGCTAATTACAAACCTAGGAAGAGAGAGGTAATTCAATAATAAGGATAATATAACTTAACTTACAAACTAATCTAGTCGATAGCTAGAAAACCGCACGTGGTCTCGCAACGGGTTACTAAATCAACTAAAGCAGAGAGATAAGCTAACCCCTAAGGTTTTGGTCCAACTCAAATAGGATGATCCTACTGACCTAAATGATTCAGGAAACACAAACCCTAACGGCACGCGTCTACCACAATCAATCAACACATTCAGTATTAACCAAACTAGCAATTAACGACTACACGAAACAAATTCATGCAATAATCAACTACTCGGGGCTCATGCAACCTGAAATACATCTAATGTCAGCAAGGGTCATGGAATAATATCACAAATTATGATGTTTACAATAATTAAACAATCAAACACGAAATTAGCACCCGAAAAGTGATAAATCAACCGTTAAGCATCAAACCTAGGTGATTCAAACAAGTTTAGCCAAGCATAATGAATTAACAGCAGATAAAATAGATAAATATAATAAAAATGTTCATTAGAATCTGATTACAACTTGTTTGAATGTCTAAAACTCAAAAACAAACTCACAATCGTTAAAATACTAAAAACCGACAACCGTGTGATAAAATAACGAACCGGCTGCTCCTCCTCCTTGGAATTTCGTCTGGAACAGGTCTTGGATGGCTGGAATGGTCTAAAAATCGTTCATAGGGTTTATGCTCCGTACATAGACGTTTAAACACCTCCTTCCGAATATAAAATAGGTTAAAACAAGCCCACAAACCCACCAGAAGACAAAATAGATGGGGGTAGCTGATTCATGAACATTCTTCGCAGCCTTGTGGACATGAGGGAGCCGCGTAGCATGGGCATGGATGCTTGACCTGGTCGCGTAGCTTGGCCAAGTTCTGGGTGCTCGTTTCTTTGTTTTCTGACTCGTTTATCTTCAAACGCGCATACCGGCTTCATCGGAATCCCGTTTGAGCCGATTCTTTCTTCATTAAACTCTTTTTTTCGCTCTCTTCAACATGGGACCTATCATATACACAATCATTTAATTTCATGCAAGAACAAGTTATATTCGTTAACGGTTTACGCATAAAACAACACAAAAACGGGATAAAACGCTTTGTGTTTTGCAACACATCAAAAATCCCCACGCTTGAACATTTTTCGTCCCTGAAAAAGAAATCTCCACAGGATCATAACCAAGTGAAAAACAACAAACTTCCAGATTATTTAAGATTACTAAAGCACAAGAAACAGCTCGACATATTGACCACGATTGCCGGTATTGTTGTCCACTTAAACCCAGACACTAACCATTCAAGCCCCCAATTGCATTAGGCGTTTTAAGTCCAAAAACCAAGGCTACACCTACCCCATCTCAGACAAAGAGATCTAGGAGAACAAGATTCGAAGCAAACTGGTTCGACAAATCACCAAAAGCCAAGGACTCGTTGTTGGTACTAATTTTATGCACTCGGTGAAATTTGATGGATGAATGTTCAGGTAGAGGTCATGTGAGCTATTCCTAAATATTATTGGACTTTGTCCTATAAATTCCTAATTTGATATTTATTGACTAAGAACCTTCGAGCCCCAATAGTGTATCCTCAGAGTCACTATCCCCTTGGTAACACGTAAACTCTAAGTCCCGTCTAGTATGTGCATCTTTGGCCTCTTTTACTAACTTTAAAGAATGTTTTTTTGGCATTTTACAATACATAACTTTCTCACAATCATTTTTTTGAACAACTTTTCGGAATACTAATAACTTTCATAACATACTTCTTTTTTTTTCAATCTCTTTTTTATATCACCTAAAGTATATAACTATTTCTAAGCTCGTAAAAAGATGGACATGTGGTGGTGTGCTGGTTTGAGTGCACCTAAGTCTTACCATCTTAAAGTTTTTAGATTATGGTAATCCTCCCTAAGCATCGAAATTCGGTTTCACCGTTTTTCAAATTATTATATATATAAAATCAGCTAAAGAGGACTATCAAAGCTAGTTGGGCCTACCGACACATCCCAAATCAGATATGCAAACCATCTCTTCTTTTATTATTTTAATATATTTTTCAAAAGTTCCGAGAGTTCGTTAACACAACGGTAATAATATCATTTCCTGCTTAACGTAGAAGAAAAACAATTTTCAAGGGACATTTTTCTTTAAAGTTTTTTTTAAATATTACCTCCCAAGATTTTCAGTATTCTTTTATTTTTCTAAAAAATGAAAACGTCAGTTCCCCATCCCCACACTTTAAATTTCAAATTGTTCTCAATGTGAGAAAAGGAAAAGAAAAAACTAAACATAATGAAAATAAAGTGAAACAGACTCCCCTGGTATATGTGATCATGCAAGTGTGCGGTGAATCATGTTCCTCGCCCTTCTTTTCGAACGCAAGCTTAAAACTCCAGTGCTCTTTATCAAGCTATCACTAATGAATGAAAGCGACAATCCTTAAGAAAATTGCATCCCCACACTTGTTTAAAACTCTAGCTCATCAACCGTCATCAACCAACCAAGGTATAACCTACAAGTAAGAGAAGAAACACCCGGTAAAACTCGAAAATAAAAATAAAAATAAAAATAAAATAATAAGGAAAGATTTTACCGGGTTGCCTCCCGAGAAGTGCTAAGTTTATTGAATAGTCTTCAGCCGGACTTGCTCCCGAAACCTCAATCAAGAGGCTTCTCCTTTATCCTCTTGCCGTCGATGCTCCTCAATACAATCCTCTTACAACTGTTCGGGAAGAAACCAACTGCACCGCTCTCACGGGCCCAAACATACAATGTGAACTTGGCCCACCAACTCGTAGACTCCCCCAAAAATGATTCCTTGAAGTGAAACGGGTGTGACGAACTCTTATTCAGATCATGATCTCTAAGCCTAGATATCCTCCTTATTTTTTAGCCAAGTTGTTAAACCTCGACATATCCCGAATGGAGATTGAGTACGGTTTATGTTTTGGTTTTCATAATCCAAGTGCAATGGTGAAAAGACTGAATCACCAACCACCTCATGGCTCTCCTCACAAGGCTCCTTCTTGACCCCCACACTTGGCTCGCTATATAGTAAATCTTCGAGCAACTTCAAATCACCAAGTGGGTCAAACTCTCCATCATCCATCTCTGTAAAATCCACCAAATCACCCCTAATCTCGTCTACCCACGAGGGAACATACTCCTCTAACCGCTTTTCCATCCCCACATCTCCAAATTCAATAATCGGCTCACTAAGTTGTGATTGACTCATTAAACCAAGCCGAATTCCATCTAAAGCTTGTTGGGTTGGAAATGGGGCATTTGGATTTGTATCATGGATGATGCGTAACCAATCAAACATTACATCATCTGGATCTGGTATTTGTTCAATGAATTCACCGGATGAGTTCTCATAACCCAGACGATTCCCTCTTAAATCAAACATCAAACGTAACTGGGGTTTCACTCGATTTTTCTATTTGCAATCCAGAATCCTCGTTATCTCCATCTGCCAAATGGTGTAACGTTTTTGTTCTTTGACTCCATTCCCGTAAGTTTCCATAACTACACACTTACACAGAAACGGATAACGGGCACCAGATAGTAGTAGAAGAAAAGTATTTAAAACTAAAATTAAACAATTTAAAAGAAAATTAAAATAAACTATATTAATCTAAATATATATCTACAAAACTATAAAAAGCAAGTCCTTAACTCGGGTTGTTCTCCAATAGCCTCAAACCGTGTCCCCAGCAACGACGCCAAAAACTTGATGTGCGAAAATGTTGCTATGAAACTACAACTCACAACTAAGCTTTAAATTAAAACGGATTATCCTAACTTAAGTTCACACAACCGGCAAGTGTACCGATCGTATGTAGTAAAAACTAAGGAAGTCCGAGTATCGAACACAAAGACACGTGAGTTGGCTCAGATTACTAACCCTACTCAAGTCCTACTTAAAAAATATATTTGTTTAACTTATATATCTAAACTAACTTAACTTAATTAACGGTGAAACTTAACGAAACTAACTGGAAACTTAACGGGATTTAACGATAATAAGAAAACGAATCACCAAGGTAAGATGACTAAGCGGGTGTAGGATGGCTCGGGTGTTAACAAGAGTTTGAAACCGGCTTCTTAAGATGAAATAAGATAAATGGAATCAAGGCAATTGGGTCCATACGGTCAGTTTTACCATAAAACCCTAACAACGTCTATTTAGCTTTTAATTTATGGTTGTTTATTTACGTACCCTAATGATTTATTACTTGGTCCGTATCAAAATCACAATCCTCACTAAGGCTCGAGCTAATTACAAACCTAGGAAGAGAGGGGTAATTCAATAATAAGGATAAAATAACTCAACTTACAAACTAATCTAGTCGATAGCTAGATAACCGCACGTGGTCTCGCAACGGGTAACTAAATCAACTAAAGCAGAGAGATAAGCTAACCCCTAAGGTTTTGGTCCAACTCAAAGAGGATGATCCTACTGACCTAAATGATTCAAGAAACACAAACCTTAACGGCACGCGTCTACCACAATCAATCAACACATTTAGTATTAACCGAACTAGCAATTAACGGCTACACGAAACAAATTCATGCAATAATCAACTACTCGGGGCTCATGCAACCTAAAATACATCTAATATCAGCAAGGTTCATGGAATAATATCACAAATTATGATGTTTACAATAACTAAACAATCAAACACGAAATTAGCACCCGAAAAGTGATAAATCAACCGTTAAGCATCAAACCTAGGTGATTCAAACAAGTTTAGCCAAGAATAATGAATTAATAACAGATAAAATAGATAAATATGATAAACATGTTCATTAGAATCTGATTACAACTTGTTTGAATGTCTAAAAATCAAAAACAAACTCACAATCGATAAAATACTCAAAACCGACAACCGTGTGATAAAATAACGAACCGGCTGCTCCTCCTCCTTGGAATTTCGTCTGGAACAGGTCTTGGACAGCTGGAATGGTCTAAAAATCGTTCATAGGGTTTATGCTCCGTATATAGATGTTTAAACACCTCCTTCCTAATATAAAATAAGTTAAAACAAGCCCACAAGCCCACCAGAAGACAAAATAGACGGGCAGCTGATTCATGAACATTCTTGGCAGCCTTGGGGATATGTGGGATGCCGTGTAACATGGGCATGGATGCTTGACCTGGTCGTGTAGCGCGGCCAGGTCCTGGGTTCTCGTTTCTTCGTTTTCTGACTCGTTTATCTTCAAACGCGCATACCGGCTTCATCCGAATACCGTTTGAGCCGATTCTTTCTTCATTAAACTCGTTTTTTCGCTCTCTTCAACATGGGACCTATAATATACACAAACATTTAATTTCATGAAAGAACAACTTATATTCGTTAACGGTTTACGCACAAAACAACACAAAAACGGGATAAACCGCTATGTGTTTTGCAACACATCATGCACAATTGTTTGACATGGTTGCACAAATTGAGTAATAATTTATGGTTAAAAGCTTGTTGTTGCTCTTTGTTAAGCTCTATGAATTGGCACTGTTGTTGAATTCATTTAAGTCCTTATGGTAATAAATGCTTCAATTGTTGGCAGGCAAATAATAGCTCTTGGTTCTGCTTGAAGCCTAGAAGCTGACTAGTTTTGATATCCTTACAAGATTTTTATCAAAAGTGTTGGATATGAAGCCTGTTAATTGGATGTTGCAGATGGATTGTGTTGGTATTTGCTTGATTTTGCAGCTAAATGGCGTATTAACGAATATGTTTTGCTGCTACAATATGAAGTTTTCAAGTGTTTGTGGACGAAGTTATTATCATTTTGTTTGTGTATTGGTTTGTTATAACTGTTGTGGGTTGGTTTTCTTCTTTATATTTGGTTATGGTATTGGTTGGTTGTTTAGGCTTGATGTTTGTTTGGATTTGGGGCAAGTTGTCAATTTTGCTTGAGTTTTTGGTGTTTAGGTTAGTCAACTTTGGTTTTTTTTTAATGATATTTTTGGTTGGTGCGCGCCCTTGTGGAAATGTTCAGGGACTACCAAGGCATTAGTTGTAATGTTCTGTTTCTAGTTTAGGTTTAGGGAATATCTCATAGAATAGTAACCAACTTTCATAGAATAGTAACTAACTTTCAAATTAGGTCACTCATGCATATTTTTTTCAAATTGGGTCACTAAATCTTCAAATCGAGTCTCACCGATTTTCGTGTGCGTCAAGAAAGAAATGGAGGATAAGATGTGGGGGTCGGAATTTGCAATATATGTAGTTATAATTAAAAAAAAATAAAAAACGTTAATTATTTTAAAATTCAAAAATAAAATGCACGTCGCCACTTAACGTAAACATAAAAAAAAGACAAAAAGATTTCTGTAACATCCTAAAATTTATAATGTTAAATAAAGAAAGTTACGTTTAGTGATTTAGCGTTAATAATTAATTAATATCGAGTAAAGAACGGATCATGGACTTAGATTAATTGAGATGGGTTAAATGAGAATGGGCCTTCGGTCCATGGGCTTTAAGGGATATAAATATCCCCTAAACCCTAAACCATCATTCATTTTCCATCTTATTCTCTAACACACTCCAAAACACACACACACCACACACCGCCATATACGGCCGGCGCCGAGGGAGAGAAACGAGCAAGATCCGAGAGAGAGTAAACGATTAGTTGTGATTAAACAAGTTAAACGAGATCCAAACGAGCACAAAAGGTATGTTCTTGACCTTTAAAGTTTAAAGATCCAAGCTTTATAGTATATACGGGGTATATATATACGACCGAAATGGTTAGGGAACGTTAGTGGGTGATGTCGAACCATAACAAGGGTATTAAAATCGCCAAAATGCGTGATAAAAACCAAACCCGTAGCGAACTGGGCAACTTCGCCTTCAAAACGATAACTTCGCCTTCAAAACCATAACTTCGCCTTCAAAGCTAAGTTCGCCTAACTGGTAACTTCGCCTAAGGCCAAGTTCGCCTAATTGATAACTTCGCCTAAGGCCAAATTCGCCTAATTGATAACTTCGCCTAAGGCCAAGTTCTCCTAATTGATAACTTCGCCTACGGCCAAGTTCGCCTAACTGATAACTTCGCCTAAAGCTAAGTTCGCATAAGGATTAACTTCGCCTAAAGCTAAGTTCGCCTAAGGATTAACTTCGCCTAAAGCTAAGTTCGCCTAAGGATTAATGTTGGTTCAGCCGGGACCGAGACGATCCGAGCGCGTTCGAGACGGAAGGTTTGACAACCAAAGACGGATAGAAACAAACACGAAACAAACGATTTCATTGATAAAAACGAAAGATTACATGCTTGTTTAAACACTGAAATCACGATCTATGGCAGGGGGAGGTCGAGCATGGCCTCCCCCCTCATCCGGACAGCACCTGGGCCCCGGGCACGCAAAACCTCTACTGTTCACGCCTGAAAGCTGGTATTTATACCCGCTGCCATTCGGTCAGGACTCATTCGATCGAATGAGTCCTATTCGATCGAATGGCAGACTCATTCGATCGAATCAGAAACTCATTCGATCGAATGAGTATCCATTTGAAAATGCTCTTTCAAATGGATCACTTTCAGCGTGAACCACTACCTAGGTGTACAGCATACAACATAAACATTCTAAACTATTCGCCAAGCGACGGCCACACAATGTGCACCAACAATTAACTTCGCCTAAAGCTAAGTTCGCCTAAGGATTAACTTCGCCTAAAGCTAAGTTCGCCTAAGGTTTAACTTCGCCTAAAGCTAAGTTCGCCTAAGGTTTAACTTCGCCTAAAGCTAAGTTCGCCTAAGGTTTAACTTCGCCTAAAGCTAAGTTCGCCTAAGGTTTAGCTCGACCCCAGCCAGGGGCTCTGCCCCTTGGACCCTGCTAGGGGCTGCCGCCCCTAGACCCCGCTGCCAGGGGCGCTGCCCCCGGACCCCCGTTCGTTGTGGGTAGTAATTAAGATTAGAAAGATGATATAAGTAGTGATAGTTAATTGATATGTATACTTGTTATACAGTCAGCCGTGCACAACTGAGGAAAGGGATTACGATTAACGGTGAACGTAACCGTGTTCAGGTGAGTTTCTAGCCCCACTTCTGTGTTATGTTTTCGGGGCTGTGTGCATACTCGATATGTTTGTTAATACACTTATCCTAAGTGATAAGTGTATGCCTTATATGAATGATGTGAAATGTATGAATGATTGCTTGTCAGTACGTGAACGATCTTCGGATATAGCACGTACTGTCAGGTTGTAGTGTTACGTATAAGGTGAGTATAATGTATTTGTTCATATGTATGAATGCGATAAAGTTAATAAACAAAGGAAAGGCACGGTTGTATGGTAACGAAGAGGGACCAGACCCTTATAATATCTGTGATGTTAGGGACCAGACCCTTATAATATCTGTTATGTTAGGGACCAGACCCTTATAATATCTGTGATGTTAGGGACCAGATCCTTATAATATCTGTGATGTTAGGGACCAGACCCTTATAATATCTGTGAGGTTATAGGGCGAAAGGCTCTTTAAAACGTATGATTATGTATGTAAAGAAAGTATGAAGGTAAGAACGAAAGTATATGCAATTATGTGTGTATGAAAGAAAGTTAAGAGGTTAAGTATGAAATGTAAGAAGGTATTGTATGATTATGTGATTAACTAGAACTCACTCAGCGTAGCTGACTTTTAGTATGCACGCAGGTGAGTAGGATGAGGCAGCTCGCTTGAGGAGCACGTGGCACCGAATAAGAGGCTGGCATCGGAAGACTCAAGACGTTTAAGTTTAATGTTTCGTTAATTTTGAAAGACAAAATGATGTTTTAAGACAAGACGTGTTTTGTTATGAAATGTTTTATGAAAGCTTTTATATTCCGCGAATGTTTTAATTAACTCTGATATTTAGAACTGCGTTTATGAGTAAATCCAACACGAAAGTAGGGCTACCGGTAACGGGGTCTTACAAGTTGGTATCAGGGCAAAGTTCGAGAGATTTAAGCATCCTACATGCTTAGACTCGAACAGAGAATGGGATTTAAGTAAGAAAGGAAAGAAGATGCCAGTTCAAGAATGCCATGTGTCGCTCAAGCAAGATTAGTAAAGGTAAAGAGTATGATTAAATGATATATGTTAATGAGAAAGAAAAGATATGTGAACGATAGGGATAGGGATAATTGATTGTTTGATTTGACTAACTGCTTAAGTAGAACCAGCACAAATAGACTCATAAAGGGAAGTGTATAGGATATGGAAAGCAACGTGATCAGCTAGTCACAGCTGGCCACTGTTATTACCTGTTAGCCTTGCTATTCTTGTACTAAATAGTTCCTTGAGTGATGATGTTTGTGTTTTCCCTTTTAGAATACGATGGCTGGAGCTGGAGACATTGTTGGAGCTGGAGGTCGCACTGGACGACGCGGCAGGCCTCGTCGTGTCCAGCAACCTTCGGTTGAGACAGCTTCCAACACCGAAGCTGAAGGAAGCGCAGCTGGAAGAAACCCTGAAGACAATGAAGGAGTTCAACTGGATCCCGCAATTCAAGCAGCTATTGTTCAAGCTGTAGCCGCTGCTATGAAGAATATTACTCCGGGAGGGTCTGCTGGAAGCCGTGAAAGAACTGTTGAAGGGGCAGGTGTTATGGTAGGAAAGATGATGAGAAGGAAAAGGGTGATTCAAGTGAGGTAAGGTCTGTGAAAGTTGATGATAGGAAGAGGGCCGAGGCGGTTGCAACTATAAGTCCTCAAAGGTTGTGACCCGCCTAAGCTGACTGGTTTAGGAGACGCAATCGCTACTCTTCAGTGGATGACCGCCATGGATAAAATTATCCGAATCAGCGAGTGTCGTCCTGACCAAGCTGTCGGTTATGCCACCCAATCATTTGAAGATGAGGCTATGTATTGGTGGGAGAGTGTGGAGCAGAGGAAGACCCGAGAAGAGATCAAAGAGATGAAGTGGGACGATCTGAAGGAGTTAGTGATGAAGAAGTTCTGTGCTGACGCCGAGGTTGAAAGGGCGGAGATGAAGTTCCTAAACTTGAAAGCTGGGACGATGACACATCGTGAGTACACTATAGAGTTCAACCGATTGTCGAGGTTGGTACCCGATATGGTCAGCACTGAGGCTAAGAGAATCAAGGTGTTATGTGAGGGGATTACCACAGAGAGTCTGCATGTTAGTCAGGACAAGTAAACCTGCTACTTTCGATTCTGCTGTCGAACTCGCAGAGATGGTCTATGCAGACCTGGCTGCGGATGATGTGGTGGTGGGGGACGAGAAGAAAGAGAAGAAATGGGTCGCTCCTGCTAAACGACCGGTACTCAGTTATGGAACCCCAAAGATAAGAAGCAGAAAGGGTGGGAGAAGAGATCGTGTAAGACCTGCGGAAAGATGCATGGTGGTGAGTGCAAGTGGGGTAGAAGTTCTAATGTTTGTCTCAAATGTGGAAAGGCTCATGGTGGAGAATGCAGAATGGGGTCGAATGCCTGTAATAAGTGCGGAAAGGTAGGGCATTATGCTAATGAGTGCGGTGCGAAGCCAGCATGTTACAAATGTGGCAAGACAGGCCATATGGCAAGAGAGTGCACTGAAGGTGAGGCTGGAGGTAGTGGGAAGAAAGATTCTGATCAAGCAAGGCCGAGGACTAGAGCCTACATGCTGACCAAAGAACAAGCCAAGCAGATTCCTGATGTTGTGACCGGTACGTTCTTAGTAAACGGCATTTCTGCTTCCGTATTATTTGATTCTGGTGCGAATAGAAGTTTTGTAGCTACGACATTTAGTAAACTAGCTAAAATGAAAGGC